>NC_142588.1:95225417-95528631 GCF_965207765.1 Zootoca vivipara | reverse complement strand
TGTGGGGGACAGGAGGCGGGCAGGTGTGGAGGACTCCCTGGTCCTGAATGGGGTAACTGTGCCCCTGAAGGACCAGGTGAGCAGCCTGGGAGTCATTTTGGACTCCCAGCTGTCCATGGAGGCGCAGGTCAAGTCTGTGTCCAGGGCAGCTGTCTATCAACTCCATCTGGTACGCAGGCTGAGACCCTCCCTGCCTGCAGACTGTCTCACCAGAGTGGTGCATGCTCTGGTTATCTCCTGCTTGGACTACTGCAATGCGCTCTACATGGGGCTACCTTTGAAGGTGACCTGGAAACTACAACTAATCCAGAATGCGGCAGCTAGACTGGTGACTGGGAGCGGCCGCCGAGACCACATAACACCGGTCCTGAGAGATCTACACTGGCTCCCAGTACGTTTCCGAGCACAGTTCAAAGTGTTGGTGCTGACCTTTAAATCCCTAAATGGCCTCGGTCCAGTATACCCGAAGGAGCGTCTCGACCCCCATCGTTCTGCCCGGACACTGAGGTCCAGTATCGAGGGCCTTCTGACGGTTCCCTCGTTGCGAGAAGCCAAGTTGCAGGGAACCAGGCAGAGGGCCTTCTCAGTGGTGGCGCCTGCCCTGTGGAACACCCTCCCATCAGATGTCAAAGAGAAAAACAGCTACCAGATTTTTAGAAGACATCTGAAGGCAGCCCTGTTTAGGGAGGCTTTTAATGTTTAATTGTTTTATTTCATTTTTCTGTTGTAAGCCACCCAGAGTGGCTGGGGAAACCCAGCCAGATTGGCAGGGTAGAAATAATAAATTATTATTATTATTATTATTATTATTATTATTATTACAATTCCTTCTCTGCATGTTTTCAATTAGTATCTCTTAAAAGGTAAGAGTAATAGGCTTAAATCAAATGAATAATAATAATAATAATAATAATAATAATAATAATAATAATAATAATTTATTATTTCTACCCCGCCCATCTGGCTGGGATTCCTCAGCCACTCTGGGCGGCTTAAAACAAGGTTAAAAATACATTAAAACATCCGACATTAAAAACTTCCCTAAACAGGGCTGCCTTCAGATGTCTTCTAAACATCAGATAGTTGTTTCTTTCCTTGACATCTGATGGGAGGGCATTCTACAGGGCGGGTGCCACTACCGAGAAGGCCCTCTGCCTGGTTCCCTGTAACCTCACTTCTCGCAGGGAGGGAACCGCCAGAAGGCCCTCGGAGCTGGACCTCAGTGTCCGGGCAGAACGATGGGGGGTGGAGATGCTCCTTCAGATCTACTGGGCCGAGGCCATTTAGGGATTTCAAGGTCAGAACCAACCCTTTGAATTGTGCTCGGAAACTTACTGTAGGTCTTTCAAGACTGGTGTTATGTGGTCTTGGCAGCAAATCTTCTACCTTCAAGGACAGATATGCTTCCTTGTCTACCCACCATAGAGCAACTCTCCCCTCCTGTGGTTTCCAGCAACTGGCATTCAGAAGCATCCCTCTCTCCAATTGCGCTGGCAAAGCAGAGCCAGTAAGGCTAGTAGCCATCAACAGCCCTCTCCTCCTCTATGCTTTTGTCTCTTTTAAAGTCATCTAGGCTGTCGGCTGTCCCTGCCTCCTATTCCAAAATTCAGGACCACTGGACATCCACAAGTGAAATCCTGACATTACTGAACATGTGGACTGACAACACGAAAACTTGCCACCGTAAAGAACTTTGGGCATGGATGTCTGCTGCAGCTAGGATTTCCATACCTCAACAATGGAAAACCTTTTTTTTAAAAAAACCACCTACATTTGTCTTTGTCGTATAAGAACTTATGGACTTTGGCTATTGCGGGGAAAATAACACATAAACTGTCGGTTTCCAGGGCGACTAAGAATCCAGGGTGATTTTATGTCATCGGGCAAGATTTTATTTCCTATTCCTCAGATATTCACCATCCACACCAGCTCAGGAAATGTAGATTATTATTTTTATTACACTGTCTATTATTATTGTCTGTATTATGTGCAAGGAAGTTAGCTCCGTTGTGGGGCTGATCATGTCAAGGTTGTGGGTTCAATCCCCACAGGGGAATATTCCTGCACTGCAGGGAGTTTGACTAGGTGATCCTTAGGGTCACCTACAATTCTATGACTTTTATGATCATGATCCACAAATTTATGTTCTTCATGTTGTACACTGCCCTGGGATCTTTGGATGAAATCAAATATCTCCAGGGTGTCACATGGAAGAAGGAGCATGCTTGCATTTTCCTGCTCTGGAAGGGTAGGACTCGAACCCATGGCTTCAAATTACAATAAAAGAGATTCCAATTAAACATCCAGAATAACCTTCTGACAGTAAGAGGAACGGTTTCCCTCTGGAGGTGGTGGACTTTCCTTCGCTAGAGGTTTTTAAGCAGAGGCTAGATGGCCATCTGTCAAGGGTTCTCTGGCTGCAGTTCCGACACTGCAAGGGGTCGAACCAGATGACCCTTGGGGGTCCCTTCCAGTTCTACTATTCTATTGTAGCCTGTGACTAAGAGTGGAGAGGCAGCTTTGCCCAGGCTCTGAGCCCACCTCCACCCACGGCAGCATAAAAGAACAGGGGGTGGCACAGGGAGGTCCAGGAGGGCATCTGCAGCTGAGCTGCAAAACCAACCCAAGAGAAGAAGAAGAAGAAGAAGAAGAAGAAGAAGAAGAAGAAGAAGAAGAAGAAGAAGAAGAAGAAGAAGAAGAAGAAGAAGAAGAAGAAGAAGAAGAAGAGGAGGAGGAGTAGTAGTAGTAGTAGTTTGGATTTGATATACTGCTTTATCACTACCCGAAGCAGTCTCAAAGCGACTAACAATCTCCTTTTCCCTCCTCCCCCACAACAAACACTCTGTGAGGTGGGTGGGGCTGAGAGACTTCAAAGAAGTGTGACCAGCCCAAGATCAGCCAGCAGGAGGGGCGGAGACTCGAACCTGGTTCCCCAGATTACGAGTCTACCGCTCTTAACCACTACACCACAATGACTCTCAGATGAAGAGGATGGAGGGGGGCAAGCTGGCCCTCACCTGGGAGGAAGAGGGAGAGCCCCTGCCCTGTTATCCTCAGTCACCAGGCTCAGACTTCTAGGAGCCCAGGGCTTGCAAGAACCCGCACTCCTTCAGCCCTGTGGTTTGCTCCTTTGAACGGCAGCTTTCATTTTCCATAGTAGCAGCAGCTGGAGGAGAAATAAATAAACCCCAGGCCTTCTCCTGGCCCAGCTAAATAAGCCTCCTCCAGCCAAGAGGCCTTGAACCCTCGCCAGTGTTTCCCCTCAATGGCCAATCAAGCAATTTATGATGCTCTCCATCCTTAACCCTGCTGGGCTGGTGGCCAAGGAAGAAACTGTTTTGCTCGGCAGATTTTGGATCTTCCATCTTCGCATGCCGGTGGCATCCTTGCACAGGACCCCGGAGTGCTTGCCAGCGGCTACCTAGGGAAGGAGAGGGCTAAGGAGGTGACCTTTGCAGGCAATGTCAGCCCTTGTGATTGGCAGGCAGCATGAGGCCTCCGGATTGGCTGGGGCTCTGGCGTTGGAAAAAATATATAATTTAGACATCACTTGGGAAGACAAGCGAACTAATATCAGTGTACTGGAAGAAGCAAAGATCTTCAGTGTCAAAGCAATGATTCTTCAACATCAACTTTGTTGGACTGGTCATGTTGTGCGGATGCCTGATGATCGTCTTCCAAAGCAACTACTCTATTCTGAACTTAAAAATGGAAAGTGTATTGCTGCTGGTCAACAAAAGAGGTTTAAAGACTGTCTCAAGGAAAATCTTAAAAAATGTAGTATAAACACTGACAACTGGGAAACACTGGCCTGCGAGCGCTCCAGTTGGAGAACAGCCTTTACCAAAGGTGTCATGGGCTTTGAAGACACTCGAACTCAGGACGCAAGAGAGTAATGTGCTAAGAGGAAGGCACACTTGGCAAATCCACACCATGATCAACTCCCTCCGGAAACCTATGTCCCCACTGTGGAAGGGTGTGTGGATCCAGAATTGGCCTCCACAGTCGCTTACGCACTCATTGTTAAAACTGTGTTTATGGAAGACAATCTTACTTGGCTACAAGGGATCACCAAAGAATAAAGTAGCGTGGAACCAGACCCACCACGGAAACCATGCAAGATTGGATCGAGGAAGAGATAGGAGAGGAAGATAAAATGGGGTTAGCGGCAGACAGTTGTCCTTGAACCCAGGCCTAGTGTGTGCATTCTCCAACCTACTTCTAGATTACTGCAATGCACTCTGTGTGGGGCTTCCCTTGGAAGCTGCAGTTAGAACAGAATGCTGCAGCACGATTGCTGACAGGAGTGAGGCCTTGCCTCCTCCATATAACCCCTGTGCTCAGAGAGCTCCACTGCTTGCCGATTTGCCACAGGGTCAAGTTCAAGGTTTAATCTGGCCCCTGTGGCAGTTTATTTCCTGGGGTAAATCCTAAAAAAAACCTCTTCAAAAAACAAATTCAACCCTTAAAAAAAGCTCAACAATTTCAACCCTAAAGAAATCTCAACAACTTCAATTCTAAATAAAGCTCAGGGGTAAAATCCCAAAAAAGGGTCAAAAACTTCCGTTGGCCCTTTGGTCAGCCCTCAAGGCCCTTCACTTCAACAAATCTGGCCCTCTTTGAAAAAAGTTTGGACACCACTGCCTTCAACCCTTCAGACCTGTTACCTCACATGTGCCCCTCAACCCCTTGAATCAGTCCACCTTTGCCCTGTCACGGGGGTCACAAAATACCCCCTGTATTCTGCATTTGTATTCATGGCTGCACCCACACTCTGGAACTCCCTACCTGCGATCCCTTCGTAGAGGGTGGCCTTATAGTCCAGGTATTCATAGTCCTCAAATTTCTGCGATCCTTCGCACAAGACCCGGCACTCTGTATCAGCCACGTGGTAGCCCCTCAGCGCCCTTTCCAGGAACTCAATGGCCGCGTGGTACTCTTCTTTGTCGTAATGCTTCACTCCCAAAAGATAGTCCTCCTGTAATACCAAAAGGACATGGGAAATAGTTTAACTGTGCGCTGTGTGAAGAAGGACTCCATTTGATCTGTCCTGAATCTTCAAATACTCAGCTTCCTTCAATGCTCATTGGCGTTCTAGTGTTAGAAGAGAGGGAGGAAAACTCTATCCATTTCCTCCATGCCACACATGGTTTCATAAACCTCCACCAGGTCACCCCTTCCTCTTCTTTCCCCTAAACCAGTGGTTTTCAACCTGTGTGCCGTGGCACCCTAGGGTGCCTTGAATGATGCTCAGGAGTGCCACTGGTGTGGGATGGAACACTGGGGCAGACAAGTCACAACAGTTCCTAGAGTGTCCACTAAGAGGAACTCACCTGGGGGAAGACCTGGCTAAGTTCCTGTTCCTCCAGATATGCAGATGAGATGGATTAGCTGGCAGACAAAAGCTCCCAGCCAGCAGCCATTCTCTCTCTTAGCCATTTCTCCTTCAATGGGAACATATCTCCAGAGAATCTCCAGTTAGGATGGTTCTCCCTCTTGGCCTGCAGCCAAGAGAGAGACCAGATGGAGCCTTACTTTACTAAGTAGTCTCCAGATGTACATAGTTGTAAATTTTCTACGTAAGCCTGCCTTTCTGAGATTATGCTGTTAACTCAGGATGAAACTGTAAGTAAGCTCTATCTTATTTTATAAACACTGTGTTGTGTATTTCTTTTGAGAGGGACAAAGGGGACTTTGCCAGGAAGTATAATATTGTACAGGTTTTAGCAAACCTGAACGCACACGCTTTGCTGCGCACAAAAGGGGAATGTCACTCTGCTGATATTGGAAGCTTGCTGACACAAGCTTGGATAGGATCTATCTAATAATATATCCTAATCCACATCCCTAACATTCCCACAACTGGCAACACTGGCCTCTGTCCCTCTTTCCTTCCCTCCCTCCTCGGATGCCCTCTGAAGTCTCTGCCTCCCAAAGGCTTGCACACCTGTTTGTTGCAGCAGCCCTGGCTGCAGGCTCCCCAGGAGAATAGTGCCTCTGGGGCTGGCCAGGAGGTGCTGGTTGCCAGGAGCTGAGGTGACCTTGGAGTAAGCAAGCAAGTGGGAAGGGAGGCCAGTCTGCCAGCCCTTGCTGTTGGGAATGGACAGACAAGTCCCAGGCCCCTGTGGGGCCATGTGAGGAGGTACCTCTCCTTGGGGCAGGTCAGAGACCAGGGGCAGCAGAAGCAGCTGCCCAGAGGACTCCCAAGGAGAGGGGAGGGGAGGCCAAGGGAACACTGCACAAGGGAGCGTGTTTGAAAAAGGAGGGCAGGCTGCCAGCTCTGCAGGCAAGGGGTTGCATAACTGGGTTCTTGAGTCCCACAGGGGTGCCGCAGAAAGAAGGGAGTTGGACAAGGGAGTTGTGGACCCCAAAAGGTTGAAAACCTCTGGCCTGAACTAAATAGTCCCCAGTGGTGAAGCCTTTCTGCGCAGGGAAGTCACTTCACCCCCCTGACCAGTTTGGTTGCCTTTTCCTGAACCTTTTCCAATGCTACAATATCCTTCTTGAGATGAGGTGACCAGAACCCTATGCAGTATTTCGAATGTGGTCACACCATAGTTTTGTATAAAGGCGTTATGATACTGGCAGTTTCATTTCTCTTTCCTAAAGATCCATACCATGAAAGATTGAACCTTAGGAGCAAGATGTCACTGGCGGAGACCACCAAAGAGGGGGACCCCCCCAAAAAGCAAGTGAGACAGCGCTGGAAGTCCAGAGAACCCACGGCTCAGTGGCAGATGAGCCAAAGACCCCACTCTGCATTCTCAGAGAGGCAAGGTAGGATCTCCTTGAGATCTGCTACTGGTCAGTATTGGTCACTAGCCTCTTAGATGCAGGGCAGATTCAGAAAAAGAAAAAAAGCATCCATTTCTCTCCACTCCCTAGACCAAGATGATGTCCTCCACATATTTTGGACCACAGCAAGCATCTGCTCTGGCCAACACAGCTGATGGGGACATCTCAGGATGTGCTGTAGCCCCCAGAGAGCATTTGGTTCACCTTACTGAAACTCCCATGTTGACCCACCAAGATTTTGCCCAAGCAGGATCCCACCAGATTTGCTTTGCATGTTATTTCCAGTAACATTTCAAGGGTGGTTCTGTTTCAGATCCATAAAGAGGCCCAATGTCGCTCTTCGGCAACATTACCATGTGCGGTCGGGCCTCTCGGTCGATCAGGTCCACCTTCCCCGCTGAGGTCCTGTAATTCTCCAGGTCTTGCTGAACCTCCATGTGCTCCGGGTTCGCCAGGAAGAAGGTGTGGGCGGCAGCAGCTGCCTTGTCCAACTGGTTCAGCTGCAAAGAAAAGGGAAAGAAAGAGGCTCTGAGGCTCCTTGCAAAGCGTTCTGAGGTTTTCTACGAACAAGCAGTACATAATTTTTCTGACATAAAGTATAAAGAAAGAAATAAGGGGAGAGCGTGTCTGCTCCACAGCAGATCCCAGAGGGTTTATTTATTTAAAGGTAAAGGGACCCCTGACCATTAGGTCCAGTCGCGGACGACTCTGGGGTTGTGTCGCTCATCTTGCTCTATAGGCTGAGGGAGCCAGCGTTTGTCCACAGACAGCTTCCAGGTCATGTGGCCAGCATGACTAAGCCGCTTCTGGGGAACCAGAGCAGCGCACAGAAACGCCGTTTGCCTTCCCACCGGAGCGGTACCTATTTATCTACTTGCACTTTGATGTGCTTTCGAACTGCTAGGTTGGCAGGAGCAGGAACCGAGCAATGGGAGCTCACCCCGTCACGGGGATTCGAACCGCCAGCCTTCTGATTGGCAAGCCCTAGGCTCTGTGGTTTAACCCACAGCGCCACCCACGTGTATTTATTTACACAAGGCCAAAATGAAGTACAACAATGAAAACACCACGGGTGGGAGTCAAGCAAGTTTTACTCAGAGTAGACCCAATAGAATGAATGAACATGAATAAAGACCCTTATGCACAGTACTTTTATAGCAGTATTATACCATTTTAATCAGTCATCATCATGTTGTTGTTGTTGTTGTTGTTGTTACATTAATATATTGCCCTTCCTCTGAAGATCACAGGGTGGTTTGCAGCCACATGAGCCTCAAGTGACAACAGTGGAACTAGAATTACCCCCAAGCAGACTTGAAATTTACGGCATGTTGCACACTGAAATAAAATTATATGAAAATGAAATACCGGTGGTATTTGACTCCTAGTAAGTTAGCAAAAATGTATAGGACAAATTCAAATACCTGCTGGAAATGTAAAGAAAAAGAAGGGACCTTTTATCATATGTGGTGGACTTGTATGGTAATAAAAGCTTTCTGGGAGATGGTATATAATGAAATGGGGAAAAAAATGTTTATAATAACTTTTGTTAAGAAACCAGAAGCTTTTTTATTAGGAATTACAGGTACCGAAACTCAAAGGCAGCAGAAAAGACTTTTCATGTATAGAACAACAGCTGCCCAGATGTTGCTAGCCCAGAGATGGAAAGAAGACAAAGTCCCGACCAGAGAGAGGCATGGCAAACCAAGCTGCTAAACTACACCGAAATGGCAAAACTGACTGGAAAACTCTGAAACCAAGAGGACAACTTTTTTTATAAAAGAATGGGGAAGATTTGGGAGACTGCTGTTAGCAGATGGAAACACTGGCAGGATTTTGATTTCACTTGTAATGTAAAAATTACCATGGAAGTTAGAGTATGGAGGGGGTGGGGGAAGTGCTGAGATTCAGAGGAATCTGTGTATGTGGATAATACATATTTGTATTTGTAAAACCAAATGAAAATGATTTCAAAAAGAAAACAGAATTACCCCCAAGCTGGGCGTCCCAGGACTTCCGGACACACTGCCCAGGGGGGTCACTTTGGTGCTGCTAACACACCTGTGTGAGTTCACCCCCGGAGGTGCACTCCATTGTCTCGTGAGACAGACAGCTGCCAACAACTCTGTGTTGTGGTAATTTCCAGCTTGGACTACTGTGATGCTCTCTACGTGGTTCCGCCCTTGAAGGTGATTCGGAAAGGTCAATTGCTCCAAAATGCAACAGCTGGATCCCCGCTGGGGTTCCATTTAGATCTCATATAACCCCCTTTTGAAAAACAGCTGCATTGTCTGCCAGTTCATTATCCACTCAGTCTTCTTTACCTCGGCCTTCTGACACTTGAGGTGCAAGTTTTCAGAGCCCACCTTGTTTTTATGACTGTAAGTCTTTAAAAAAAACAAAACAAAATGGTTTTTCATATTGTGCTTTAATGTTATAACCCTCCCAGGACCTCACGGCAGAGGGTGGGAAATAAACAAACAAATATCATAATAAGGATGTCCCGATGGGAAAGGGCGATGCCAGAGCAAATGCGGCAAGCGGCACAGATTTCCTCACAACCTCTGGGCCATGGAGGTGTCTCTGCAAATGAGCTTTTCGGAAATGGGAAGCAACTGCCAGAACTCATAAAACGGGCTGTTTGCTTAACTGGCAGCAAGAGGCGTCTCGCCTTGTACTGTACATGCAGTTCAGCAGAGCTCTGGGAAAACAGTGGATTAAAAAAACAGGGATACGCATCCCAACGTGGGGCTCGAACCCACAACCTGAGATGAAGGGCCATGATTCTGTGCCAGAGCATCTGCTTTGCATGCAAAAGGTCCTTCTGATTTCAATCCCTGGCATTTCCAGAGCCCCTGTCCCCAAACCTGGAAGGCTGCTGCCAGTCAGAGTGGACAGAACAGAGCTAGATGGACCAGCGAGTCCAACTCCGTACAAGGCAGCTTCCTGTGTTCCGCAACCTCTTGAAACTTGCAGAAAGCCAGAGGTTTTTCTGCAGCAGCTCTTAAGAAGGAATGTGGCCGTCCCTGGCAGCCAGCTCTGCTAAGAGCACCCTGGTGGTTATCAATTACGCACTCGCTTTCCTTCCTCGCTTGCAATGCGAACTTCGTGTTCCGTGCCGAGCACGTCCAGGCAGGGCTCTGCGAGGCCAGGAAAAAACCCACCCGGTGTTGAGCATGGCTGCCCCACCTTCTACCTCCAGGGCGCAAACGTGCCATTCCTCCCTCCCGTTCAAAACCTCAGCCCCTTTCCTTGACTCGCCGGAGCGGTTGGCATTTTGGGAGACGGCTTCAAACAACACTTTAAGACTTCTCATCCTGGAAAGTGTCCAAGGGGGAAGCACCTGGAGCAGGGAGGGGAAGGTGTGGGGAGGGGAGGGGGCTTCGGGCCAGAGGTCATTGATTCCGAAAAGCCTGCGTGGAAGGAGCATCGTGCAGCACATTTCTGCAAAGGGCCCTGCAGGGTGGGATCTGCACCAAACTGCTGCTTGCAGCCGGCTCTACCTGCTACATGATTAAAATGAGGGACAGTGCAAACTCGGGAAAGGCGGTGGTGGTGGGGAGTTGGACCCCAGATTGCAGGATCATAGAATTGTACGGTTGGGAGGGACCCCCAAGGATCATCCAGTTCAACCCGCTGCAGTGCAGGAATCGCAGCTTGAGAATCTCTGGCAGAATAATAATAATAATAATAATAATAATAATAATAATAATAATATATTATTTGTACCCCGCCCATCTGGCTGGGTTTCCCCAGCCACTCTGGGCAGCTTCCAACAAAGATTAAAATACATTAAAATGTCACACATTTAAAACTTTCCTAAAGAGGGCTGCCTTCAGATGTTTTCTAAATGTCAGGTAGTTGTTTATCTCTTTGACATCTGATGGGAGGGCGTTCCACAGGGCGGGTGCCACCACCGAGAAGGGTCAGAGAAGGGCAACCCAAATGATCCGGCGGATGCAGCGACACTGTGGGATGTGATCCATGAGAGGCAGTTGAGTACAACATTCCTTGAAATGCTAGAGAAGACCTGCGAGGGAATGTTTGGTCCAGCCAGTTGAAACTTCCTGTTCCTCCTGGCCTGGAGCATCCTTCCTTTTGCATGTGATAGAAAGTGGGTGTGACCTTACCTCAGACAGCCTCTCAACAGAGATCTGAAGTAATAAGGAAGTGCACACGTGCTTTTTGAGATTCCTTCCCCCCTTACTCTAACATTTACATTTTGCACACACATTCACACTCACACACACAAACACACCCTTCGCCCAGGAGTGTGTAAGCCCACCAAGAGCAGACTGCATCCAGTGAAGAGGTCTCTTGCCTACAGGAGCTGAAGTCATAATACTGTAGCTTTGTCTGCCTTTCAAGAGCCAAATGACCCTTTCCTGGGTTTGCTGCTGCAGCCCAGCCGGGCTCCCCCTCTGGAAATCACATTCTCCCGTTTGTTTTATTACATTTGCTTTCAGTGCGTAATTGCTCGCTGCTCTGGGAGTCCTCTTGGAAGCAGAACGGAAACACGGAGAACATGAAAATGAAATTATCTCATCAGCCAGCTCCAACGTACACACAGCTGACAGCTCCCAAACTCAAGGCTCGCCTCAGCTCGCCTCTTTGGAGAGCCTTGGGGGAAGAAGGTGCTCAGCAGGGCTGCAGGCACGTTCGAGACCTAGGTGTGGGCCACACCCTGCAACATTTCGATTGCAATTTACGGCTTCCACTGGTGCATCTGGCTGAGCACAGGATGTCGGACTGCAGGGACTGTTGGCCTAATCCTGCAGCCTAGGAGCAGGAGGGGCCGAGGGGGTCTTCGCCTCCCCAATAACATATTTGAGGGGGCTAGGGACCCCAAAAGTTGATGGGCATTGCCAGGGCCGGATTTAGGTTTGATGAGGCCCTCAGCTCCTGAAAGTAATGGGGCCCTTTCTATGTCCAGCTGTCCTTTGTCAACAACTAATTGCCACAGTTTTTTATATGGTGCTGTGGCACTGTGGGTTAAACCACAGAGCCTAGGGCTTGCTGATCAGAAGGTCGGCAGTTCAAATCCCTGTGACAGGGTGAGCTCCCGTTGCTCGGTCCCATCTCCTGCCAACCTAGCAGTTCGAAAGCACCTCAAAGTGCAAGTAGATAAATAGGTATCGCTACAGCGGGAAGGTAAACGGCGTTTCCGTGCGTTGCTCTGGTTCGCCAGAAGTGGCTTTGTCATGCTGGCCACATGACCCGGAAGCTGTACCCCAGCGCCCTCGGCCAGTAACATGAGATGAGCACCGCAACCCCAGAGTTGGTCTTGACTGGATCTAATGGTCAGGGGTCCCTTTACCTTTACCTTTACCTTTATATGCTATATGGTAATTTATGGACCTAATAGGTATCTAAAGCCATTTGCACATCACAAAATATTTATTTTATCAAAGTAGTTGTTGAACTGAAATAAAATTAAGAAGTATATTAATAGTGAAATACAATTGAGAAGTATATTAATAGTGAAATAATTATTCAGCTCTAGCTTAAAATGATTTTTCATCCGTAACAAACTTAATAATGCAAACACATTGGTATTTGGCAATAACAAAAGTTCCTTTAGAAACACAATTTACAAAGACTCATAATCTAGTCTCTAGAAACTTGCTATAACATGAAATAATAATAGGTGATATATTCAAATAGTGTCTGTGCACCATTGTGAGAGCAGGGCTTATTGGGGCCCCTCCAATACTTTATTCAAGTCAATACTTTATTCAAGTCCTGCAGAGGATTTCCCATGTTCTTACTATGTACATAGGCAAATAACTAGCTGGAGAAAAGTTAGCATGGTTTGCAGTTTTCCCTTGGGAATGAATTTTCCTTACCTAAGGTGGAGGAGGCACAGATACTGGTTGATGTAACAGGTCTCATAAACAAGGGCAAGGGGGTGGATTTACTTTGCGTTTCATGTCATCACAGCATTAGACGGTAGGCAGGTTTGATTCTATCGACTGTTTGGGCCTCTTCAGGGAGGTCTTTTTGTGTAGTGACATTAATAGCCAGAAACCATGGGCTTTGCCACTTCCACCAATCGGCAGCAATGATGGGCAGGGATTTAAACAATGTGAGCTCATCATATAGAACAGGCATCCCCAAACTTCGACCCGCCAGATGTTTTGGACTACAATCCCCATCTTCCCTGACCACTGGTCCTGTTAGCTAGGGATCATGGGAGTTGTAGGCCAAAACATCTGGAGGGCCGCAGTTTGGGGTTGCCTGATATAGAACATGGGTCGGCAAACTAAGGTCCTCGGGCCGGATCAGGCCCAATTGCCTTCTAGACCTGGCCCAGGGACGGTTCAGGGAAAAGAACGTTTTTGCTTGAGCGGCACCGGCCTGACTTGCGTGACGAGGATGCCCGAAATCCCCCCAAATAACTCACACCAGGACACTTAATTTTGGTTTGGGTTTTTGGCATTATTTTGGCCACAACTTTATTTAATTACAATTATTTAGTTGAGTGTTGGCTTAGGCTTTTGTCCCCCGCTTTGGGACAGGACCAATTTCCATCTGACCACTTGGGTCAGGACCATCACCATCTGTCCAATTTGGAAAGTACCAGCTCCGATTCAAAAGTGACCAAATTCAAAAGATGCCAGGAATAAATAGGGGGCCCATTAGCCAATCAGAATTACTCATTCATTCATGCACGCCCCCTAATCACACTGTCTTGCAGATCCCCAGCACCCACCCAAACCAGGAGGATTTCTACATCCCTTCCGCAACCCGCATTATCTTTGATTAGATAATGCGCTTTAGCGTGGCCAGCGACTTTTCCCTTCACCCATGCATGCGGACACGCTCTCCAGGGCTGACAAGAATGGCACACTTACCTCAGCCCCCCACCCCACCTTACGAGATAAATTGGGTTTTACACCAACGTGTAAAACGCAAAGGAAGCAGCGTGGATGTATGAGGGAACACCCCCCCCCAAAAAAAAATGACATTTGTGCAACATTGGGATTGGTCCCAATAAGGGTTTTTGCCAAAAATGCAGGTCATAATCATGGCAACATAGTCTGGCCTCCCACAGGGTCTGAGGGACAGTGGACCGGCCCCCTGCTGAAAAGGTTTGCTGATCCCTTATATAGAACAACAGAACTGCAATTGAATTGGAAGGGACCCTGAGGGTCATCCAATACGGGGAATCTTAGCTAAAGAATCTGAAATATACTCGGAGTCGAGAGTGGATTTCATGCTCTTTATTCAGCTCATAGTCATCAAAGAGAAGAAGAATGCCATTTCCCCAAAACCATCTGCTTATATACATAATTTACACAATGGGCTTTGCGTGATTGGCTACTTCAGGGCTACACCTGTGGGCCAATCAGTTTGTGGATTGACTTCTGCCAGCAGCCTGATTGGCTGCTCCTGCAGGCCAATCAGGTTGCGGATTCACTTCCACCTGGAGCTGGATTGGGTGGCTCCTGCGGACCAATCAGACTGCTGATTCTGGATCCTATTGTTCTATGATTCAGCTCAGTACATAACACCCCCTGACAGAAGCCTCTGTCCTCCATCCGCACTTTACTAGGAATTTTAAGTTTGAGTAACTGTGCTAGAGGTTTCTTACTTGAAAAGTTTGAGGGCAGGCACAGAATGTGACAGTTCCATCTGGAAAATGAAATGAATCTTGGGTCGGGGTAGAATTAATGAAACCCATAAATACCAAGGAAGGAAGAAGACGTTTTTCTCCTGCGCTCCCCAAAGAACCTCTCGAAATGTTGTCGGAATGTGGTCCCAGTGCCTGGGCTTTGATATCTTCAGAATTGTTTTAGCAGAAGCTGGATCCTGTCTCAGAGCAGCCACAGCTGCAGCGTGCCAGACATTTCAGAGGCCATCACAACAAGGAGCAGACCTCAAAGATGCTTTGCTGTTTAATTGAATCACCACCCCGTTGTTTTGTTTCGTAAGCAGGGTTTTAGGGCCTTTGAGGGAGGACAAGGGGAGAGAGAGAGAGAGAGAGAGCTCTTCTCACAGTGAGTGCAGGAGCAACTCTCCCCTCCTGCAGTTTCCAGTAACTGAAATTCGGGAACATTGCTGCCTCCCACTGTGGAGGCAGAGTAGAGCCATTTTGGCTAGTAGTCATTGATAGCCTTCTCTTCCATGAATGTGTCCCATCCTCTTTTAAAGCCATGAGGATGTTATAAAATCATATTGGGGGGGGGGGGGGGTTTGCAGGACACCATTATTAATGAACAGAGAGGGGTGACAGAATTTGACAGCTGCAATACCCAGAATCCTGTTCAATGCCATCTTCCCTGTCTCCCCACCCCTCCCGCTAGGACACGACCCTGCCTGAAGGAAGGCTTAAGGATCTGCATATGCACAACAGTTAGCATAAACTCACACATTTCCCCTCTCCACCTCCCCTCCGCCCAGAACAAAACAATGTTTCCAGAAGAAGGGGGGGGGAACCGCCCAAATCCAAAGTGACACTTTTCTACTCAAGTTAATAATACAGCCTATTATATGTTCTCTTACCATGAAATCTCTATCCGCTGCCTCTGTATTAGAATTGCTGTTTTATATCTTAGAACTGTATATGTCAGGACTGCTACCTTTTAATTAGAAATCCCTGTATTAGGTATGTTTTCCAGGTATATTTTCTGTATGAACCCTGTATGATCCCAACTCACCTGAACCTTGCCCTACTACCACCCTATACCCATTCAAGGACACACGGACAATAGAGGGATTAGCTGGAACAACTTTATTCAAATAAATTGCCATCCTCAACGTAGCCCACCCTTCCATGGCCTGGAGGAAAACACCTGCCGGGCGGACTTCCACCCCACGGAAATCGCCAGGAACTGCCCCACCTCTGCACCCATCTCGACTGATTGCCCTTCCTGCCAAACAACAGGGAGCACCATCAGCGACAGGAGAAGAGCGATTGACATCTCTCCATCTGAAAGGAAAAGTCATCTCCCCACCCAGCTAATCCGACCCCCCACCCGTCGCCCTTGTCTCCCCCTCCCTCCCAGTCCAGAGATTTCCATGCAGGGACAGGAGGGTATATAAGGGGACTTTACCATTTTCCGGGGTTCCTTCCTTCTTTCCAGAGGCAGGGACCCTACAGCTGTAGCTTTGCATTCTGCAATAAAGGGATCAGTTTGTTTTTCCTGACAGCATCGTGTGGTCTCTGTCATTTTCCCGGCGGAGCTGAACTTAGTGCAAACTTTGGAGCTTCCGACCCGCGTCTGTCCTTCTTAAAAGGCAACGCATTTTGGGGTACATTTTTCATAACAAGGACAGCATGAACGACTGAGCTGCGACTTTTGCAAAAATGCGAAACAATTTTTTGGACTAAATATAGGACTACGCAATAGCCTGATCTATTAGAAAGCATACATTATATGAGAATCCTCCACTGGGGTGTAAGGAATAATACGCTATACAATAACGTACTATACATTAATCATAAACACAATTACACACAAAATTTGCCCCCCCCCCCCGTGGAAATAACATATATTTGTCAGACATAGGTCAATGTTTCTGCATAATATCACGCAACTCCCCATTTCAGTGGGGGTTGCATTCTGAGGCACCACTTGTTTACGTGAAATCACGAATATTTGAAACACCATTGGAAAAGCCAGCAAACAGCCTCTGGACCTTTGGAACTCCCTTTTGAAAACCAGCAGCACTTACCAAACGCCAAACCTGACTAAACTCCACAACATTCACTCCCTCCAAACCTCCTTGCTAAAACTCCAGGTCTCAACAGTGAGTCAGCAGTGTGATGCAGCAGCTAAAAAAGCCAATGCAATTCTGGGCTGCATCAATAGGAGTATAGCATCTAGATCAAGGGAAGTAATAGTACCACTGTATTCTGCTCTGGTCAGACCTCACCTGGAGTACTGTGTCCAGTTCTGGGCACCACAGTTCAAGAAGGATACTGACAAGCTGGAACGTGTCCAGAAGAGGGCAACCAAAATGGTCAAAGGCCTGGAAACGATGCCTTATGAGGAACGGCTTAGGGAGCTGGGTATGTTTAGCCTGGAGAAGAGAAGGTTAAGGGGTGATATGATAACCATGTTCAAATATATAAAAGGATGTCATATAGATGAGGGAGAAAGGTTGTTTTCTGCTGCTCCAGAGAAGCGGACACGGAGCAACGGATTCAAACTACAAGAAAGAAAATTCCACCTAAACATTAGGAAGAACTTCCTGACAGTAAGAGCTGTTCGACATTGGAATTTGCTACCAAGGAGTGTGGTGGAGTCTCCTTCTTTGGAGGTCTTTAAGCAGAGGCTTGACAGGGATATGTCAAGAATGCTTTGATGGTGTTTCCTGCTTGGCAGGGGGTTGGACTGGATGACCCTTGTGGTCTCTTCCAACTCTATGATTCTATGATTCTAACAGGTGGTGAAAGGGCTTCTGGGATTGTAAGGCAGCGTTTTCATGCCTTTGGCCCTTCCTGGGCTTTTTCAGGGCTGTTTTTGCCATTTTTAAAGTCACTTCTGGGTTCAGCATGATGCATGCGTACACAGTTACACATCAATTAGAACCGCGTCAATTGGTCGTTGCCTATTTTTCAATTCCTATAAGTTTCCCTTCACACATGCATGCACTATGCTATTAATATGCACATACACACTACTTTAAAAACAACAACAACAAACAAACAGGGCACACAAAAAAACCATTTGGGTAAGCTTGTATGAATGGGCGCATCTAAAGCATTTTTGGTGTGGTCACTGAAATGCCCCTCCACACTAGGAAGAGGATCTTGCTATTTCTTGGTTCAGTAACCTTTAAGATTGGCCTCAGAGGCTCGGCATGCAGCACTTCAACACAAATCATTTAGACTGGAAGGGTCAAGAGAGAGGGCCTTTTCGCTGGCAGCTCTGTATTCCTGCAATTCCCTCCCAGTTGCTGCCATCTTTACTAGATTGTAAATGATTTCTTTCAGCTGATGCCTTGGGCGGCAGGACACCTGCTTTGAATGCCGAAGTTCTGGATAGAGCTGTTACCAGTCAGTGTAGACCAGGGGTTCCCAAACTAAGGCCCGGGGGCCGGATGCGGCCCAATCGCCTTCTAAATCCGCCCCGCCGACGGTCCAGGAATCAGCATGTTTTTACATGAGTAGAATGTATCCTTTTATTTAAAATGCATCTCTGAGTTATTTGTGGGGCATAGGAATTTGTTCATTTTTTTTTTCAAAATATAGTCCGGCCCCCCACAAGGTCTGAGGGACAGTGGACCGGCCCCCTGCTGAAAAAGTTTGCTGATCCCTGGTGTAGACAATGCTGAGCAAGACGGACCAACAGGTCTGAGTCAGTAGAAGATGACTTTCTTTGTTTCTACGGAGGCTCTCAAAACCGCTGCAAGCTGTGTCTGCACATGGATTTTGCAGACCATTCAGAAAAGAGAAATTCCTAATGCATCATCTCTCCCTGGGGCAGAAGGCAGAGGCATTTAGAATCCTAGCATCCAGGGAGGAATTTGGACAGGGAGATAATTTTAGAAGCATCCCTTCCAAGTCACAGGATAACTTGAGGCAGAAACCCACTTCCCTGGAAGCCCACCTTTGCCACCCGGGGCAGCTAATCCATCGCAGGCAGGGGTCCCATCCCGCCTCCAAGGGATGGAGTTGGACCTGGCAATTTGCCAGAGGCATCAGCAAGGATTCTGGCCAGGACACAAACCGCAAAGGCTGCTCCTGGAACCAAAACACTCCTTCTCCTCCCCACAGCCGTCGCTCGGTAATGATGACCAAATCGACTGCTTTCATTTCCTGAGAGCCTGGATTCAATTATGCCACTCAGCTTGCTGCGATAAATCAGAATCTGTTCGAGTGGGTGGGTGGGATGGAGACGGGAGATTTGGAGAAAACTCCAAGGCAAGGCCTTTACTATTTCTGGACGGATGCACAATCCGTGAGCCCAAAGCTGAATGCCGCTGCCATCTGGACATTGCAAGCCCACTAAAATAAAATATCGAAATCTCAGGCATCGTAAAACAATCAAGTAACACTATTTGCAATAAAATGAAACAAAATTTGAAACAAACAAAACAAAGGCTCCCCTTGCCAGAGAAGAGTCGGCTGATTAAAGGCCAGTTGATCAGTAACGCTATGACCACATGAAACACAAAGCAAATAGAAAAAAGACCTGAGGTGGAAGCCTGGACTTAAAAGTTTAAGGCGACCTTTCCTTGGTGCAACTTAATGTCCGAGGAATGATATAAGACAGGCATGTCCAACAGGTAGATCGTGATCTACCGGTAGATCACTGGACGTCTGTGGTAGATCACTGGCTCCCCCCAAAGAAGCTCACCAACTTTGGCTCCCCTAAAAAAAGCTCAGCAACTTTGACCTGAACCCCTAAAAAAACAGGCCTTCCTTCTCTCAAAAAGAAGCTCAGCAATTTTGACCTGAACCCCCCAAAATGGGTTACAGGTAGGTAGCCGTGTTGGTCTGAGTCGAAGCAAAATAAAAAAATTCCTTCAGTAGCACCTTAAAGACCAACTAAGTTTATATTTTGGTATGAGCTTTCGTGTGCATGCACACTTCTTCAGATACACTAGAAACAGAAGTGTCAGACCCTATATATATACAGAGGGTGGTGGGGGTGGGTGGGAATGGGTGATGGGCTGATGGGAGTGGTAAACCTGGAGATGGCTGTTAATGGCTGCTGATGGCTGCAATTAGTCCTGGGCTGAGGTGCTAAAGAAAGCTTGATCATGCATAATGAGATAAGAATCCGATGTCTCTATTCATCCCAGGTGCTTCCATGGTTTTAAGCTTGGTAATGATTTCCAATTCAGCAACTTCTGTTTCCAGTCTGTTCCTGAAATTTCTCTGTAATAAAACAGCTGCTTTGAGATCTTGTATAGAATGTCCTGGGAGATTGAAGTGTTCTCCTACTGGTTTTTCAGTCTTATGGTTCCTGATGTCAGATTTATGTCCATTTATCCTTTGGCGTAGGATTTGGCCTGTTTGTCCAATATAGAGAGCTGAAGGGCACTGTTGGCATTTGATGGCATACACAATGTTAGAAGATGAGCAATTAAATAGTCCTGAGATGGTATGTTGGCTGTTGTTGGGGCCAGTAATGATGTTGTCCGGGTGTATGTGGCAGCAAAGTTGGCATCTGGGTTTATTGTAGGCTCTGGTACCAGTGTCCATGTTAAGTCTGGTGGTTGTATTATTGTGGGTGAGGAGTTGTTTAAGATTGGGTGGCTGTCTGTAGGCAATGAAAGGTCTTCCTCCCAGAGCTTGAGAAAGGGAGCTGTCATTGTCCAGGAGAGGCTGTAGATCTCTGATGATGCGTTGTACTGTTTTAACTTGGGAGCTGTATGTGATGACTAGTGGTGTTCTGTTATTTTCTTTTTTGGGTCTGTCTTGCAGCAGGTTCTCCCTAGGTATCAGTCTGGCTCTGTTGATCTGTTGTTTAACTTCATCAGGTGGATATTTTAGTTCTAAAAAGGTTTGCTGTAGATCTCTTAGGTGAGATTCTCTGTCTGTAGAGTTGGAACAGATACGGTTGTAACGTAAGGCCTGGCTGTATACGATGGATTGTTTGGTATGTTTAGGATGGTAGCTAGAAGCATGTAGATATGTTTGTCGGTCAGTTGGTTTTCTGTATAAGGTGGTGTCTATACGTCCATCCTGTATTTTTATAGTAGTGTCCAAAAAATGTATTTCTTGCATGGATTGATTCATTGTTAGGTTGATGGTGGGGTGAAAGTCATTGAATGTCTGGTGGAAGGTTTCCAGGGTCTGTTGTCCATGTGTCCAGATAATAAAAATATCGTCAATGTATCGTAGGTACAAGAGAGGTTTGAGTGGGTAGGAGTCTAGGAAACGATGTTCTAAATCTGCCATGAAGATGTTGGCATACTGTGGGGCCATGCGGGTGCCCATGGCTGTGCCGCTGATCTGGAGGAACAGGTCATCACCAAACAACCACTTCAAATTTGGCCCTTTCTGGGCTTTTCCAGGGCTGTTTTTGTTGTTTTTAAAGTCACTTCTGGGTTAAGCGTGATGCATGCGTACACAGTTACACATCAATTGGAACTTAGCCAAGGTGGTAGGCAAGGCTGGATAAGATATTTCTGTATTAAGGAGCTGTGTCTACAAAGCCCAGGGCTCATTCAAGGAAACTGAATGATAGGAGACTCAAGGCACACAAAAGGGGGAATTTCTTGACACAGGTGAGCAGAGAATGCCTTGATGGCCACAGAAGAGGTGATAGAAAGTTTGTTCTGGAAGAGGTTGAAATAGTTGGAAGATGTATTTTTCCTACACGGGAGAGTGGCATGATGGAAAATTATCTCAGAACCTTTGGATTCCATCCTGTAATGGAGTACAGAATAAGGTCTGAATTTGGTCTGGGCCACCATACTTACTTTACTCATGTATGCATTTCATAAAATTCATACACGGCTTGATTATTATTATTATTATTAAAAAAACAAACCTCAGAGGGGCTTTTAAAAAGATAAAACTCAAAAACCCTTTGTAGTTTTCCTTGCAGACAAAGTTCTCCAGCTAATCGGGCTGTGCTTTCCAGCACACTTCCAGTTCCATGGGCATTATTTGTGAGGCGGAGGAAACTGTTTTTCAGGATTTCAACATTTTTCTGCAAGGCACCAAACTATGATAGCCCTCACCCCATCCCCGCCAAAATTGTGCCATCAAATTTTGAGAAATGGCCTGCAATAAACCTCTGGGGGGAAATGTGTCTCCAATTACCCTCATGCTACAAATCTGCGGGGAAAGGAACAGCCTAGGAAAAAGATGTTGTTTTGGAAATCAGGGGTCCGTCAGAATCCAGAAATCTGTAGATGACATGCTTCAATGGGAACATCTCTCCCCATTTAGTGAATTATTCTACCAAGTAGTGTGGTCTCTTCTCAGAAAGCTCACATCTGGCCATGTGCAATCAGGCATTTTCTGCTAGCTTTCACGATCACCTCCAGGCTTGACTACTGTAACTCGCTCTACACGGGGCTGCCCTTAAAGCTGACCCAGAAACTCCAGCGGGTGCAGAATGCCGCGGCGAGGCTCCTTACAAGGTCCCGGCTGCAGAATCACATTCATCCAGTGCTTTACCAGCTGCACTGGCTCCCGGTGGAGTACAGGATCAGGTTTAAGGTGCTGGTTTTGACCTTTAAAGCCCTTTGCGGCTTGGGACCCTCGTACCTACGGGACCGCCTCTCCTGGTATGCCCCGCGGAGGACCTTAAGGTCCACAAACAACAATATTCTGGAGATCCCGAGCCATAAAATGGCTAGATTGGCCTCTACTAGAGCCAGGGCCTTTTCAGTACTGGCCCCAACTTGGTGGAACGCTCTTTCCCAGGAGACCAGGGCCCTGCGGGATTTGTCATCTTTCCGCAGGGCCTGCAAGACAGAGCTGTTCCGCCTGGCCTTTGGGTTAGACTCAGCCTGACCCCTGTGTTTTCCTCCCTCATGGCTTGGATTTATGGACTACTTGAAATGAGGCTGCACTTTAAATTTTAATACTGTATTTTAATCTGTATTTTAATTAATTGTTTTTATGTTTTATTGTAATTCTGTTGGTGTCAGCCGCCCTGAGCCTGGCTTTTGACTGGGGAGGGCGGGGTATAAATAAAAATTTATTATTATTATTATTATTATTATTATTATTATTATTATTATTATTAGCCCACATTGCAAAGCCACAGTGCGGAAGGCAAGCATGGGCATGGGATGTTGCCGGGTGCCCACACTGCTATAAATTCAGAATGCCAAGGTGCATTCAGATGGGCAACTCGACCGGGGAATACGCCTGAATTCTGTCTGCAAAATTCAGAGCAGGCGAAGTCTTGCCCCGGAGAGGACAACTTGGCCAAAGAAAGCAAAGAGGACCCTTGGGGCGCAGTTGACTCCGTTGGTTTGGTTGAAAAGAATGAATGTGAAGGCCCATCAAAGTCCCTGTCTTGTTTCTAAAAGCAGCTATCAGCTATCTCAGGGGTCCCCAGACTTACCGGCGTTTGGGCCGGTTCCCACTGTGCCGATCGCGCGGCGGGCCGGAGGGCGGGGGAGCGTGCGCCTGTGCGGGCCGGAGGGCGCGGCGGCGCGCTTCCAGGGTGGGAAAAGCGCCGAAAATCCGTTGTGCACATGCACGTGGGCCTCCCCCGACCCGGAAGTGCACCAGAAATGACTTCTTCCGGGTCGGGAGAGGCCCATACGCATGCACAGAAAGGATTTTCGGCGCTTTTTTCCCAACCCGGAAGAGCACTGCTGCGCTGCGTGCCGTAAGAGCGGGCGGCGGGCGGCGGGGGTCATCGCGGGCCGGATTGGCAGGCTAATTGGGCTGCATCCGGCCCCCGGGCCGTAGTCTGGGGACCCCTGAGCTATCTCCTTCTTCTTCCTTGGTGATCCCTCGTAGCCGAGTAAGATTGTCTTCTATAAACACAGTTTTAACAATGAGTCCGTAAGTGACTGTGGAGGAATTCTGGATCTACACGTCTTTCCATAGTGGGGAAATTGGTTTCTGGGTGGAAATTGATCATGGTGTGGATTTGCCAAGCCTGCCTTCCTCTTTGCACGTTTCTCCCTTGTGTCCTTTTTTTAAAAGAGAGAACTAAAAAACACCCGGTGGATTAAAAAAAGCTCAAGAGATCCAGCACTTAGCCAACACTCATGATGCACAGAGTTTCTTCAAAGCCACAAAGACCATCTATGGGCCAGGGCCAATAAATCATGGCATATGCCTCCTACACTCGGCAGACGGTATCACACTTCTAAAAGATAAAGAAACTATTGCACTGCATTACCAACATCACCTTAACCGCAACTCCCCTGTAGCTGCTGAGGTCTTCTCACAAATTCCGCAAAAACAAGTTCGAGATGAGCTTGCAGTATCTCCAAATCTGGGAGAGTTGTGTACTGCTATTGACCAAATGAAAAAGCTATTCGCTATACTTTTTGCATTGCAGGGGGTTGGACTAAATGGCTCTTAGGGTGCCTTCCCACTCTACAATTAATTGATTCTATGTTCTACAATCCAGACAAGAAAAGCGGATTGATCTACTCCACTTGTTCTTTGTTCCCAGCATCTGATTCTCTGAAGGACACTGTCTCTGAAAATTATGGGATAGGAAGACCCCTGTCTGGGGATCAAGGCAAGGTTTTTGTTTCACTGGAAATGGGCTCATGATTGTAACAATTTAATCTGTTGTTATCCTTTCTATATTCCATTCTTGCAACCCATCCTTCTAGTGGCCAAGCAACCTCATACAGGAATAAATGATTAATCCTCCTTCCTGCATGGAAAGCAAACCAGGCAGAATCTGCACTCGCGTCCCCCCCTCCCGGGATTCCCAGCAGCCCATTGGGGTCTGCAGCCATGGACGGCATTATCTTCCACAAATTTGTTCAATCCCCAATTCAACGGATTGTAACCAGCGGAGAGTTGTAAATGCATCTTGGTCTGATCCTGGAAAGCAAATTATTTTTTGGGCATTGCCTTCTCAACCATCTACTTGATGTTCATCCAAAGGGCAGCCGTCCTCCCTCCCGCTTCCCACAAAGCAGCCCAGGAAGGGGGCCAAAATTAGCTCTGCAAACAGCCGGCTGGAGCCAGTCGGGGAAGATGGAGCTTGCTTAAGGTGCCTCGAAATGCCAGCACCACCACCAGGTGGAATCTTCTTGTGCCCAGAACTGGAAGGATGCCCGCTATCCTAAGCATGCATTTATTCCTTCTCTCCAGCAGAACCAACCTTTCTCATAGATTCTCCTTCTCCCTCCACCAATCCCATGTCTCCTACACCCCAAAGGACACTCAATAGGAGGCCTTATGCTCCTCTCTCCCTCCTCTGCCCCGGGGGGCTCAGCAGGTTCCGAATTAGGATTTCGGTTTCTTGTTTCTGGCTCTCCGGGTGGATGCTGAAAACTCACAGAAGATTACAAACTATGCACGGCCTGGAGAAAGCAGACAGAGAATATTTTTCCCCTCCTTCTCTCATAACACTAGAACCCGTGGGCAGCCAATAAAGCTGAATGCCAGAAGATTCGGGGCATGTTTAAAAAAGGTATTCTTATTGTGGATCATAGGTAAATGATGAAACATGCTCTTGTCTTTGGATACTGCTTAGAGGTTTGCAACCAGAGCATCTGGGCGGCCACTGAAAGAATGGGATGCTGGACTAGATTGGACATTGGTCTGATCCAGCAGAATAATGATGATGATGATGATAATAATAATAATAATAATAATAATAATAATAATAATAATAATTTTATTATTTGTACCCAGCCCATCTGGACAGCTTCCAGCATATATGGAAATGTAATAATATATTGAACATTAACACTTTCCTATCCAGGGCTGCCTTCAGATGTCTTCTAAAGATTGTTACTCATCTCATGGACATCTGGTGGGAGAGCGTTCTTATGTTCTTATGCTTGTAGGAGTTTATGGCATTGAGAAAAGAGGATAGTGAAGTTTTCCTCCCTCTCTCATAAAGCCACTTCTGCCTTGGCAAGGAGGTGGTCTTGCGGGCAGTCACCAGCCTTCCTTCCTCGTGCACAGGGGGTGGGTGCAATTGGGGGAATCCCGGCCGCATCATAAGCCAGGCCAGCCAATCCAGTCAGCCTGGGGGTGTGGCCTGCTACATTTAAGCAGGCGCGCAGCCGCGGATCTTTCAATTGCTTCCCCACTTCCAGCTGCTCTGTTTTTCCCACCCACCCACCCACCCACCCAGCCTTTAGGTTTTCCTTTTCCTGGACCTTGCTATGGACTGCAGTTGGTGGTCGTTGAGGAGCCTGGTAGGAATTTTTCCACTTGGCAAATTGGCTCTGGCCATTTGGTTTTCGCCTACCTCGTAGCAATTGGTCACAACTTTGGTTTGGGCGGTTAGGCATTGGAATATTTCTGCTAGGCTGCCGGGGGAGGTAGCGCCATCACCTCCCCCGAATATTGAAGGGTATTCCATTAAAGGAGTCCAGGGGGGGGCGTGGCCCTGTCCGAAGCCTAGGGAGGTTAGGGCCTAAGGCACGCCCCCTATCGGTGGCCCCAAGGAGAGTTCCTAGTTGATTTGCATCAGCAGGACTCTACCTATCGGTAGCTAATCCTTCCCGGACTTCCAGCAAAACGGGCTGGAGTCAGATATAGTTGGTTAGTTCCAGTGCCTAAGCCAATACTGCTCATCATCTGTAACCAATAAAGTTGTGGCCTTTTTGTGCCCATTAACCTTAATTATCATGTCTTTAATGTGTCTTTATTATACCACGAGGGGGGGGGTCGTGACATCGCCACGCAACACGATAACTTGTGGACACCCAATGAAGCTGAAGATTCAGGACAGTTAAAAGAAAACATTTCTTCACGCAGCACAGTGTTGAACGATGGAACTCCCTCCCACCGGAGGCAGCCATGCCCACCGAGGATTAAGGCTAATTCATGGTGGATTCGGCAGTGCAGTTTCCAGGGCCTGCTCCCTCTCCGCTGACCTCGCCAGAATTCCTCCTCCCTCCATCTCCCTTCCAAGGGCTCTAGCATCCCTCGTATAAATGGTCCTTTGTTGCCTTGCCTGTCCACGCCTGGGGCCTCCTTTGAAAGGCAAGCGTTCCTCCCCTGGCAAAGAGCTGTTTGTGGAGATGCGGAAATGCTCCATAAAGGGAGAAGTCGTGTAGGGTCATGTCTGGTTATGTCGTTGCCTCCCTCCCTTTGAATGCCGGCCAACAGCCCTGGTTTCCGACATCTGCACTTCCTGCCTGACAAGGGCCTGACTTTGCTCAGGGTCCCAAGGGGGGCAGGAGGGCTGGCTTTTTCTCCAGCCCTAAAACAGAGCTTCCTATAGAGGAAAAAAGTTGTCATGGAAACGACAAAGATTGGGGTGGAAGAACTTTCCGACGGTGAGAATGGTTCACAAGGTGGCGGACTCTCCTTTGCTGGAGGCTTAAAAGCAGAGGTTGGGTGGCCACCTGTCGAGGATTTTTCAGAGATTCCTGCAAGGCTGGGGGCTGGTCTAGATGACTCTTGGGGGATCCCTTCCAACTCTATGATTCCACGAGAGCCACTAGATTCCTCCATGAGCGAATGGCCTTGCTCTGATGGGCAAGAGTTGCTTCTCTCAACACGGAAAAATTAGAATAATTAATTTTTGATGTTTCGGATCTTTTAATGCCTTTTTTCCCAGACCTGGGCAATTGGGTTCCAGTTAGGTGTTCATGAGGACTGCTAACCTACATACAGCAGATTGATTGCATGGATGTCACAAGCAGGGAAAACGAACCCGCCAATTTTGGTTTCTCTCAGTTTCTTGCTTTGCCAGGGTTGAATATTATCTACACTTCAGTTTGTATTTTTTTTTAAAAAAAGCTTCTCAAGAAAGTTTGTCGGGTATGGCTCCCCTTCATCACATACACAGCCCAACAAGACAATGACAACAATCCACCAACAGCATACAAATCAATATGTCCCAAAACACCCACCCACCCACCCCACTCACACACGAAACAAAGACCATCACAGCCAACCACAAATGAACAACCATACCCTAAGCCAGGCATCCCCAAACTTCGGCCCTCCAGATGTTTTGGACTACAATTCCCATCATCCCTGACCACTGGTCCTGTTAGCTAGGGATCATGGGAGTTGTAGGCCAAAACATCTGGAGGGCTGCAGTTTGGGGATGCCTGTCCTAAGCCAACCCCAACCCCTCTCTCCACCAAAGGAACACAAGCGAACAACAGAGAACCTGCACAAGCAACGCTGACAGTAAAACCCCACATATATTAAGTAAAATAGAAACATCGCCACCTGACCCCATCCCCACCCCCTCTCCCCCCTACACCCCGCCCCCTTTTCTTCCTAATGTCTCAACAAACAAAACTGATCTATAAAAAATGTTACTTGAAGAGAGAGAGAGAGAGAGAGAGAGAGAGAGAGAGAGAGAGAGAGAGATTGCACATACTTTTGTAAACCAAGAAAATCTTTAATAAAAATACATTAAAAAGAAAGAAAGAAAGAAAGAAAGAAAGAAAGAAAGAAAGAAAGAAAGAAAGAAAGAAAGAAAGAAAGAAAGAAAGAAAGATTGTCGGGTTTTCTTACACATTTCTCCTAATATGCACATTTCGTGTGCAATTAGCCCAATGCACATATTTTTTGCAGGCAATTTCTGCAACTGTACTGCATTTTTGTATATGCTATTTTCAGTGATATATATACAGTGTGTGTGTGTGTGTGTATGTATGTATGTATGTATATATTCCCCCTAATATATGCATTTCTGTATACACAATTTGACTGGAGAATGGTACCCCAAAGACTGGAGAAGTGCAGATTTTGAAGGACAGTTAGATTTCAGTTTGTGTATTGTTTTGGGAAATGAGATCAGGGGCACATTCCCATGAAGATATTATTATTATTATTACAGTGGTGCCTCGCTAGACGAATTTAATTCGTTCCACGGGTCTTTTCTTATAACGAAAAATTCGTCTAGCAAATCCCATAGGAATGCATTGAAAAAAAATGTGAAAAATTTTTTGCCCATAGGAACGCATTAATTGAATTTCAATGCATTCCTATGGGAAACCGCGATTCGCTAGACGAATTTTTCATAAAACGAATTCGTCTAGCGAGGCAGCCTCCGCTCGAAAAATCCTTTTGTTAAGCAGAAATTTCGTTAAGCAGGGCATTCGTTAAGCGAGGCACCACTGTATTGTTATTATTGTTGTTATTATTATCATTATTATTATTATTAACCACCGGTCTTCATCCATAGATCTCAGGCGGTTCCACAACATAAAAGTACAAGATAAAAGACACAAAATACATAATAAAAACAAGAACTAAGACAAACCAAAACAATAACCCCACCCCCACCCCCTACCAGAAACACATTTTAAAGGGTATTAGGATGTTAATCATCCCAAGACCTGGTTGAAGGTGAACATTTTCTTCTCGCATCTAAAGGTGCAGAATGTAAACTGAACCAGATTTCTCCTCTCCTCACCAGCAACAAAGTGGCCATTGCTCAATATTATTCCTTTTCCCCGCTAAAAACGCCGACGTCCCCTGCTGAACTTTCCAAAAAGAGCACCAAAAGCCCAGAGACGACTCCTTTGCAGTCTGTTAAAGAGCCCCTTAAATCCAGATACACAGTGAAAAAACATGTTATGCTCGTTCTTGGGCATAATGCAAAACACATATTCATAGGGCCTTCCAGGAGGAAAAGCCATTTATCTTTCTCAGGATGCCGCTGCCCAACAGTTCACTGTAAACAAATGTAAAGTAATGCAATAAATGAATAAATCTAAATTTCACATGTACTCTCATGGGGTCCGAATTGGCAGTGACTGCCCAGAAATGAGACCTGGCGAGTCATAGGGGCTAGCTGTTGGTGCTGACCTTTAAAGCCCTAAACGGCCTCGGTCCATTATACCTGAAGGAGCGTCTCCTCCCCCATCGTTCTGCCCGGACACTGAAATCCAGCGCCGAGGGCCTTCTGGCGGTTCCCTCACTGCGAGAAGCAAAGCTATAGGGAACCAGGCAGAGGGCCTTCTCGGTAGTGGCACCAACCCTGTGGAATGCCCTCCCACCAGAGGTCAAAGAGAACAACAATTATCAGACCTTTAGAAGGCATCTCAAGGCAGCCCTGTTTAGGGAAGCTTTTAAAGTTTGATGGATTTCTGTATTTTAATATTTTGTTGGAAGCCACCCAGAGTGGCTGGGGGAACTCAAGAACTGAAGAAGTGTGCATGCACACGAAAGCTCATACCAAAATAAAAACTTAGTTGGTCTTTACGGTGCTACTGAAGGAATTTTTTATTCTGATTCCCACCCCACCCCCCGGTTTATTATGGTGCGACGGCCATTTTGGAACTGGGCGGAGCATGCTCAGAAGCGACTTTTGATGCTGCTCTGCCCAGTTCCAAAATGGCTGCAGTGCGACTTCTGGCGTGGCGGCCATTTTGGAACTGGGCAAAGCAGCATCAAAAGTCACTTCTGAGCATGCTCCGCCCAGTTCCAAAATGGCGGCAGTGCTACTTCCGGTCTGCTACTTCCGACCCAGTCCCTTATTTCTCCGACAGCAACTTGGCAGGTATGGGAAGAGGTGACATGATAGACGTTCATAAAATTATACTTGGCATTGAGAAAGTGGACAGAGGAAAGTTTTTCTTCTTATCACTAGAACTGGGTACATCCAATGAAGCTGAATGCTGGAAGATTTAGGACCAAAGAACAGTGGATGTGGATTCATTGCCTGGCTGAACAGCTTTGGTCTGCATCCAAAAATGTGTCTCTTTCACCAACAAGTCTTGACTGCGCCTGATGCCCAGGCCCTCGAATGTGTGTCTCATGTCCCACAGCCAGGAATGGCGACACCAAGAAACCTTTCTTGGCTTGACCCTGCTGTTCTGGTGGCTCAGGACAAAGAAGGGGCTAGCCAGCTTGGCTCAAGAGGGGCTAATGTGAGAAAGTTGGTCCTATAAATGTCCATGACCTCACCCATCAGAAGAAAAAAAACAGGAGGGAATGCAGAGCTGGTAATTCTCAGCAGAGGGGGAAACAAATGCTGTCACAGCAATGCTGGCTCAAGGCAAATCTAAAAGAAATGTAGTATAAACACCGACAACTGGGAAACACTAGCCTGCGAGTGCTCCAGTTGGAGAACAGCCTTGACCAAAGGTGTCCTGGGCTTTGAGGAAACTCGATCTCAAGACGCAAGGGAGAAACGTGCTAAGAGGAAGGCATGCTTGGCAAACCCTCACCGTGATAAATTCTCACCTGGAAACCGATGTTCCCACAGTGGAAGGATGTGTGGGTCCAGAATTGGCCTCTATAGTCATTTATGGACTCACTGTTAAGACCATGTTCATGGAAGACAATCTTACTCGGCTATGAGAGAGAGGAAGAAGAAGGAGGAGGAGGAAGAGGAGGAAGAAGAAGAAGAAGAAAGCTTCTGGTGCTGTGCCCATCCGTCCCCATGCTTAACTTGGTTGGAAATTATCTGAAAGCTGTGAATTTGCAGTGCTAGATCTCAAGTACACAAGCAGAGGAGTGGACTATCAAGGCAGGATGCTGGGCTAGACAGACCATTGGTCTGATCCAGTAGGCTCCTCTGATGTTCTTAGCATAGCTATCATGGCTACTAGCTCTTCTCAACCGTATCCTCCAGGAATTTGCCTAATCCTCTCTTAAAGGTAAAGGGACCCGTGACCATTAGATCCAGTCATGGCCGACTCTGGGGTTGCGGCGCTCATCTCACGTTATTGGCCGAGGGAGCCGGCGTGTAGCTTCCAGGTCATGTGGCCAGCATGATAAAGCTGTTTCTGGCGAACCAGAGCAGCACATGGAAATGCTGTTTACCTTCCCGCCTATTTATCTATTTGCACTTTGACGTGCTTTCGAACTGCTAGGTTGGCAGGAGCAGGGACCGAGCAATGGGAGCTCACCCCGTCGCGGGGATTCAAACCACCAACCTTCTGATCGGCAAGCCCTAGGCTCTGTGGTTTAACCCACGGTGCCACCTGCGTCCCTACAATCCTCCCTTAAAACCATTCAAATTGGGGGCCTTGTGGGGAAAGCAAGCAGCCCTGCTTTCCCAGGAAGACATCTCCCTTATCTCCCTTGGTGCACTTGACCCTAGAAGGTCCCAGGAGTTCTTCTTCCACTTTGGCTAGGGGCTCCCTGGGTGGTCTAAGGCAGACTGACATCTGTCATCCTCCTCTTTTTCTGCAACATGTGGGGTGGAAAATTCCAAATAATAAGTTCCCCCGCATTTTTTTCCTTTCCATTTCTAAAAAATAATAATGAAATGTTTCATAACATTGGTTAGCAACAGGATGAGGACTTTGGGTTTTGAACGGGTGTGGGGAAAATAATTTGGGGACAAATTAGCTCCAGATTCCTTTGGGGTGACCTGCGTCTGGAAGAGACGGACTGAAGAATGCATTTGGAGCAATTTGGATGTGGAACAAATTGCCTTGCCTGTGAAACTGAAATCCAGGCAATTTCTAAATTTGCAATATAAATGAGCACATGCTGTTTCCATGCAAATCCCTTTCCTCATTTGGGCTGTTGCATCTCCTGTTTCAAGGGGACGCTTGTAGGGTCACCCTGAGATGCACTACAAAAAGTGGAGCACAAATGTTCCAATCCATGCGCAGACCAATAGCCTGAATGCTACTGGCTAGTACTCTCCCCACCCCATCGTCCAAGTACAGTGAGTGTCTTCCTCATAGAATCATAGAGTTGGAAGAGACCACAAGGGCCATCCAGTCCAACCCCCTGCCAAGCAGGAAACACCATCAAAGCATTCCTGACAGTGTGGCAGTTTGCTCCACAAAAGACCTATCAATTTTCACACTGGATCAGGCCCAGGTACCATTTGCACACAACTGGTCCCAAGTTTTTGAAGACCAAAGTTGGAATCTTCAACCAAAACACGCTCAATCAAACCGGACACAACGCCTTGATGAATTGCAGAAGAGGTAATTGTGAGATCATCTCTCTAACCTGCTATTCATTATCTGACTTGGAGAGCATCCTGGCTTCCCTATCAGTTTATTACGGTCCAAATATTGACACCATTGTGGTCAAGAGTCGATTCCTCCTAGGCGTCCGGCATTACATTCCCAGGATTGTTCTGTGAAAACAGACAATAAACCAGCTGCTCGAAAGCAAAGTGCAAGCACCTCCTGTGGTCTCTGGTCCTTGCTTGGCAACTTTGGTGCTTCACCTGCTGTTTTGGTGATGTCTTACAGACATCTTTATGGCTCTCCAGGGAGAGCAGTTTCCACGGCAATACATGACATCCACAAAGTCTTGGCAAAAGGGGAAATCCGCAAATCCTAGTGAAACACTGTGGGAGGATGAAGAAAAGAGGAGAATATCACAACGATGCTGCCGTGCCTTGAGCAACACTGACCTTTTCCAAGACTTTGAAATTTAAGCCTTTCCATGGGACAATGGGATGCCTGTAAGGCAAAAGACAGGCATGCTTTATGCTGCCCCCCCCGGGAGGTTCCCCCCACACTCAGCCAACTCATTGGCACCTGTCATGACAGCCGATCCCTGCAGCCAGAAGGAAGTGCTATCGTGTCTCCTTTTCAGAGCCCCTGTTGCTCTGTGTCTGTAGAATTTTTCAAAACACAGCTCCCAGCGATGCTCAGCATTTACAGCAGGGCTGTGCCTCGGCTCCGACTGAATCCTGGATTCTAAACCCAACTGGGACAATTTGGGTTGGTTAGGGATTCGGCTAGAGCAGGTGGGGGGAGTTCTGGATTGTCCCAAGTCAGATCAGATCCACAGGAGCGACCCAGGGCTTTTGAAAGAGGGGAGCGGTCTGGTGGTCAGGAGAAGGGCAGGAAGAGATTCAGGCCACTATCTTGTATGGGTATATTTATCCCCACCCTTCTGACCTCAAATTGGTTGAGAGCTGAGGTCCTGGGAGAGGGCTGAGGTCCTGGTTGTGTCTGCCTTGAGTCAACCCAGGTCAGAGTGGGGCCATTCCAAAGTGTCATGTTGTTGTTTAGTCGTTTAGTCGTGTCCGACTCTTCGTGACCCCATGGACCATAGCACGCCAGGCACTCCTGTCTTGCACTGCCTCCCGCAGTTTGGTCAAACTCATGTTCGTAGCTTCGAGAACACTGTCCAACCATCTTGTCCTCTGTCGTCCCCTTCTCCTAGTGCCCTCAATCTTTCCCAACATCAGGGTCTTTTCCAAGGATTCTTCTCTTCTCATGAGGTGGCCAAAGTATTGGAGCCTCAGCTTCACGATCTGTCCTTCCAGGGAGCACTCAGGGCTGATTTCCTTAAGAATGGATAGGTTTGATCTTCTAGCAGTCCATGGGACTCTCAAGAGTCTCCTCCAGCACCATAATTCAAAAGCATCAATTCTTCGACGATCAGCCTTCTTTATGGTCCAGCTCTCACTTCCATACATCACTACTGGGAAAACCATAGCTTTAACTATACGGACCTTTGTCGGCAAAGTGATGTCTCTGCTTTTTAAGATGCTGTCTAGGTTTGTCATTGCTTTTCTCCCAAGAAGCAGGCGTCTTTTAATTTCGTGACTGCTGTCACCATCTGCAGTGATCAAGGAGCCCAAGAAAGTAAAATCTCTCACTGCCTCCATTTCTTCCCCTTCTATTTGCCAGGAGGTGATGGGACCAGTGGCCATGATCTTGGTTTTTTTGATGTTGAGCTTCAGACCATATTTTGCGCTCTCCTCTTTCACCCTCATTAAAAGGTTCTTTAATTCCTCCTCGCTTTCTGCCATCAAGGTTGTGTCATCTGCATATCTGAGGTTGTTGATATTTCTTCCGGCAATCTTAATTCCGGCTTGGGATTCATCTAGTCCAGCCTTTCGCATGATGAATTCTGCATATAAGTTAAATAAGCAGGGAGACAATATACAACCTTGTCGTACTCCTTTCCCAATTTTGAACCAATCAGTTGTTCCATATCCAGTTCTAACTGTAGCTTCTTGTCCCACATAGAGATTTCTCAGGAGACAGATGAGGTGATCAGGCACTCCCATTTCTTTAAGAACTTGCCATAGTTTGCTGTGGTCGACACAGTCAAAGGCTTTTGCATAGTCAATGAAGCAGAAGTAGACGTTTTTCTGGAACTCTCTAGCTTTCTCCATAATCCAGCGCATGTTTGCTATTTGGTCTCTGGTTCCTCTGCCCTTTCGAAATCCAGCTTGCACTTCTGGGAGTTCTCGGTCCACATACTGCCTAAGCCTGCCTTGTAGAATTTTAAGCATAACCTTGCTAGCGTGTGAAATGAGCGCAATTGTGCGGTAGTTAGAGCATTCTTTGGCACTGCCCTTCTTTGGAATTGGGATGTAGACTGATCTTTTCCAAAGTGTCATATCAGGCCCTGAATTGGATCGGCAGGGAGGGGGGGCAGGAACAGTCCTTTTTTACACAGTACTGTAGTTTGAATACTCTACAGTCAACTGTGTTTTCCCCCCCTGTAATTCTCACAGGGCTCCTGTAAGAGGCTGGGGTGGTTTCTGTCTTCATCTCCGGAGGAGACAGTGGACAGTAGCAAGATTCTTGCTGGCTGGGAGGTGGACACTAGACCACTTTCCACGATCCTTTTCTGCTGCACCTGGAGAACAACAGCCTGACAAAGGAGCCAGCAGGTTTGGCCATCTAGCCCTGCCTGTAGTTAGCAAGAACTTTGCCATAGCAATCACTGTTTTCCAGGGAAGCCTATATATTTTGTGGCGATGTGATTCCCGGACTATCTTCTCTACCAGTTTGCATTTCACTCCCTAGTAATGACCTTGGCTCCACTCAACTGGTTCCCCCTTGTACGCGTTACGTGATCTTGGACTGTCTTCTGGGCTCTTGACCTCAGTTGTCATCCATTTCCTGCTCTGCCTCCTTCCACTTTGCAATTGCATCGGAGCAGTGAGCCTACAAAGACTCTCTGGGGCTTCTGCAAAACACACACACACACACACACACACACACACACACACAAAATGCCTCAATCTACAGGCATGGTGAAAGAGGAGAGCGCAAAAAAATATGACCTGAAGCTCAACATAAAAAAAAAAAACTAAGATCAAGGCCACTGGTCCCATCAACTCCTGGCAAATAGAAGGAGAAGAAATGGAGGCAGTGAGATCCAGCGCCGAGGGCCTTCTGGTGGTTCCCTCATTGCGAGAAGTGAGGTTACAGGGAACCAGACAGAGGGCCTTCTCGGTAGTGGCACCCGCCCTGTGGAACGCCCTCCCACCAGATGTCAAGGAAATAAGCAGTTATCCTAATTTCAAAAGACATCTGAAGGCAGCCCTGTTTAGGGAAGCTTTTAATATTTAATGCTGTATTGTTTTAATATTGAATTGGGAGCCGCCCAGAGTGGCTGGGGAGACTCAGCCAGATGGGCGGGGTATAAATAATAATATGATGTATGGAAGTGAGAGCTGGACCATAAAGAAGGCTGATCGCCAAAGAATTGATGCTTTTGAATTATGGTGCTGGAGGAGACTCTTGAGAGTCCCATGGACTGCAAGAAGATCAAACCTATCCATTCTGAAGGAAATCAGCCCTGAGTGCTCACTGGAAGGACAGATCGTGAAGCTGAGGCTCCAATACTTTGGCCACCTCATGAGAAGAGAAGACTCCCTGGAAAAGACCCTGATGTTGGGAAAGATGGAGGGCACAAGGAGAAGGGGACGACAGAGGATGAGATGGTTGGACAGTGTTCTCAAAGCTACCAACATGAGTGCCTGGTGTGCTCTGGTCCATGGGGTCATGACTAAACGACTAAACAACAACAACAACAACAACAAGTTGAAGAAGATAAACTTTATAAGAGTTGAAATCTTATATTAAAGACAACCATACCCTGGAGTTCTTGTATGAAAGCTTGACTCTTCCTCGTGTTGATGGTGAGCTTGGCAAGAGCTGAGAAGGCCTAGCAAACACTTTTGAGTGGATTAATCACTTGCCTGTGCTGCTACCATCCATGCATTCCTTTAAATACACCAGAGTCCTCAACATACTCTTCAAATAAATATCTGAAGATGGAGGAAGCTTGCTTTCTGCTGCTCTGGAGGGCAGGACCCAAATGAAAGGATTCAAATGACAAGAAAGTCGATTCCAACTCAATATAGAGCCATTCAACAGTGGGAAAGACTCTCTGGGACTCTCCTCCACTGGAGATTTTAAAGGAGAGCTTGGGTGGCCATCTGCCAGGGATTCTTCAGCTGTGATTGCTGCATTGCGAGGGTTGTACTAGATGATCCTTGGGGTCCCTTCCAACTCTACAGTTCTATGACCTCAGAAGGTGGTGGGTTCTCTTCACTGGAGATTCTTCAACAGAGCTTGGGTGGCCACCTGTCGGGGGTGCTTTAGTTGAGATTTCGGCATTGCAGGGGGTTGTACTTGGAGGTCCTTTCTACCTCTACCATTCTATAAGTTTATGCACCTCCCCCCCCGGGGTGCACCCACAAAGGGCAGCCATACCACACCCTGCACCCTTGCAGATGTTGGGCCTCTCCTTGCTTGAGAGCCGAAGCTCCCAACAGCTCAAGTGAGGAGAGGAGGCCCAGTTTCTCTCTCCCCCCTCCACCACGCTCCCCCCCCCCATTTCTAATTTAAGCCTTCCTGTCCCTTCCTTGATCCAGTACTACTACTTTGGCAGAGACTGAGAATGAGTCATGTGGCTCAGGCTTGTGAACTCAAACATACCCACCCCGCCCCCGCTCTGCACTCCCTTGTTCCCAGGAGCCTGGACGGACCAGAGTCCTTTTTCAGAGGCACAAAGAGCTCTTAACAAGGCAGCCCCTTTGTCCGCCAGGCCTAGCTCTATCAGCTGTTTGTCAGGACCAATTAAAAGGAGTCAGCCTGATGGACACAGATAATTTGCAGACTAATTAGATGCAAACTGCACAGGGGCACAGGAGCTGACTGGGTTTAAGCAGGATCCAGAGATCCCCAGACCTTTCCTTTTCTGTGCCCCAGAGAGGCTGGAAGAGGGTTTTTTGTCATCGTCGCCCCCCCCCCCCCCGTAGGAAGCAGGGCAGGGTTTGGAAAAAGATTCTGTCTCCTGACTTGCTACCCATCAGAGTAAGGGGGACTGTGCTGGATAGGGCCAATGGCCTGACTCAGAATAAGCAGTCTCCATTCGAAGGAGAGGGCTAGCAATGTCTACTAGTGTTGCCAAAGAAAATGCCCATTGCATCTTCTCTATACATTTGCTGTGTGCTCTGCCACATGTCCCCAGTATGCGCATGAAACAAGTGTCTCCTTATGTGGCCTCAAAGCACCCCCACGCTGTGACCTTTCTTCAACTGTTAAGACGGCTACTTTCACTCTGTTAAAACAATGAAAACCTGGATTTCTCTGTGGAACTATGGTAAGGTAGCTTGTAAATGTATGGTTCTTGAGCCTATAGTGTGTGTGTGTGTGTGTGTGCGCACACACACACGCGCATGCTATCTTGCATTGTGGGAATCTTGGGGTCTTCCATAATCCCTGAAGTCCAGGGTCACATGGGCAGGGTGCCCATCAGGGAAGCGCCTGAAGGAGTTCCTCTCCCAGAATCTGCCAACACTATTGTCCTAATCGCCCTAGAAGTTTGCCCTGTTTGCTCAGGTACATAAAAGAAATCTCCGGATCCTGCTGAGCATCACTGTGATCATGTTGACTACCCCAAGAAACTCTATTTCCAATGTCCATACTTTATGCAAACTCTGTCTGGAACTGTATGAAAACTCCAGTCTGCCTGACCCCACCTAGTATTTGATGTAACCATGACACTTATCCCAGGTGACCTCACAGAAAGGAATGTCCTCCTCCATGCCAAAATGCAAACTTTTAAGAGGAGTTGTGTTCTTTTGTTCTGGGTCCATCACCTCCTGACAAATTGGGGGGGGGACTGTGTTGCAACAGATAATAAATATCAGTCTTGCTTTCCCTGGATTTCTGCCTCAGCTCATTAATCTCTGACCAGTTGGGCCATCAAAAGTCATGCCCCTTTTTTCTGGTAACAGTTACTAGTTCTGCCTCCACAGTTTCTTTTATCTGTCATGAATCTTCCAACCTTCAGCTTCCTGGGATGTCCACAGGTTCTAACCTTAGGGGAGAAGGAGGAAACATTCTCTCTATCCACTTGGGCCAGGCATAATTCTATAAACTCCCATCATGTTGCCACTCCGTCGCCTTTTCTCTAAACTGAAAAGTCTTCCTGTGCTTCTGTTGGGGGGCATTGTTGAATGTTGACTATTTCTTCATGCATGATTACATGAAAACAATAAAAATGGGGGGGGGATTCTTCGCCTCCTCCAAAAGTACACACTTCCTTGCCAGAAAGAAGTCGAAGAGAGCCGTCATCTACAGGGAACCCGGAGCCATGAATTTGGCCCAGGAATTGGCTGCCCTGCAGCTGTGAGAGGAGGAGGAGGAGGAGACATTAATGGCATTAAATAGCCGACAGCTGGAAAAATAGGCACAATTCTTGATCCCGAACCCCTGCGGTCAGCTACCCCTGCCTGGCCTCCAATTGCTCTTCTCCTTGAAGAAAGCAAGGGCCTGGGAACACCAGCTGCCCTTTTTTCCAATCTAAAACTGATTACTCTGACCTCAGCTATACTTCCAGGGCCCCCAGACACACATTCCACGACTCATTGCCCTGCACTGCCGGTTTTTTTGACACAAGCTCAACAGAGGGATGGTGTGAGTGGGCAATGTCCTGGAATAATTTGTGGGCAATGCTTCCCACCAGGCTTAACCAGGCACTGCCAAGCCAAAGTGGGAGGCAGTTTACCTACAAGATCGCCCTCCCCATCACAAATAAAATGACTGATCGATTGGTGCCCAATCGACCGCTTCAATCGGCGGAGCTGGCAACGTCGGGCATGACACATAGGACCCGTTCTGCATTTGTAAGGAACTTAATCTTTCAGTGTGGTGGAACCTATACTTCGGAACTCCCTGTCTCTTGACATCAGCTGGGCGCCTTCAATGTGCTCTTTTGGGCACCTGCTAAAAACATTTTAAAGGTTTAATGTTTTACTGTGTTTTTATATATGCTAGAAGCTACTCAGAGTGGCTGGGGCAACCTAACCAGATGGGCGGGGCACAAATGAATTATTATTATTATTATTATTATTATTATTATTATTATTATTATTTTGGACAAACCTGCCCAGATTTTGACAAAGCTCATGCAAGTTTTAATCTGGTTTTAGTCTTTTAACTTTTGTACAGTCTACCTTTTTATTATTGGCAATTTTATTGTTTTATCATTGTTTTGTAAATTGCTTTGAGCCTTTTTTTAAAGCAATCACGCATTGTATGAATTTTATGAAATATTAAATAATAAATGAATATTAGGAGCTGCCTTTCCAGATTAAACCAAGGCTGGCCCCATCTGCCGGCATCCTTCTTTCTCAGGAGAAAACGGAGGAGTGTGCCTTTAGGGGTAAAGTCAGACGGCCGGAAGGTTACAGCGCCTGCTGTGGCTGTAGAGACCGATATAGGAGAGACATGTTCTGTTGCAGCTGGGGCTGAGGCAGGCGTCCGCTTGGGCTGCTCCAGATGCACCAGGGCATTTCTTCTCTCCGTGCTCCTCCCAGCGCTCATTCCTCCTCTGGTCACAGCTATGGAAGCATGACCAGACTGCCTGTCTCCAGGCACTGCAGTCTTCTGCAAGGGATTCCCCACATGGGAGGGTTGATGTTGCCAGCCTTCATGTCATGTCCAACTTCGTTGAACTGGTCATGTTGTGCGGATACCTGATTATCGTCTTCCAAAGCAACTAAGCTATTCCCAACTTAAAAATGGAAAGTGTAATGCTGGCGGTCAACAAAAGAGGTTTAAAGACTCTCTCAAAGCAAATTTTTAAAAAATGTAGTATAATAATAATAATAATAATAATAATAATAATAATAATAATTTATTGTTTATACCCCGCCCATCTGGCTGGGTCCCCCCAGCCACTGTGGGCAGCTTCCAACCAAATATTAAAACAGTACAGCATTAAACATTAAAAACTTCCCTAAACAGGGCCGCCTTCAGTTGTCTTCTAAAAGTAAAATAGTTACTTATTGCCTTGACATCTGCTGGGAGTGCGTTCCACAGGACGGGTGCCACTACCGAGAAGGCCCTCTGTCTGGTTCCCTGTAACCTCACTTCTCGCAATGAGGGAACCGCCAGAAGGCCCTCGGTGCTGGATTTCAGTGCCCGGGCAGAATGATGGAGGTGGAGACACCAACAATTGGGAAAAGCTGGCCTGTGAGCGCTCCAATTGGAGAACAGCCTTGACCAAAGGTGTCATGGGGTTTGAAGACACTCGAACTCAGGACAAAAGGGAGAAACTTGCTAAGAAGAAGGCACGCTTGGCAAATCCACACCGTGATCAACTCCCGCCGGTAAACCAATGTCTCCACTGAGGAAGGATGTGTGGATCCAGAATTGGCCTCTACAGTCACTTACGGAATCACTGTTAAGACCGTGTTCATGGAAGACAATCTTACATGGCTACGAATGATCACCAAAGACATGTTTGCACATCCTTGCACACCAAAGACATCTTTGGTCTGCCAACCTACCTGGTGCCAGAAACCAGCTCCCCACAGAGCACATCATTGGGAAACTTGCCATCTTCCATTCCGTGGACGTGGCCAAGGCAGTGTAGATGTCGCTGAGACAGGAGTGCAAACATGCTGGGAATATGGGTTTGAGAGAGCACATCTAGCCTAGTATTCTGATACTAGTAGTGCTCAGGAAGCTTCTCAGTAGGGCAGCCCTATAGTTCATTGACCTTTGACTTGCAGTCGCCTTTGGCCAGCTGGCCAGCCATCTTTCACCAAAAGTCCAAGCCTGGACAAACGTCAAAAACCTCCCTGTTCTATGACCCGAGTCCAAGACTCCCCCCCCCCAGTTCAGCCCCAAACAATTATTAATAATTATTATGCCCTCATTAGCAAAGCTCTTTAATGAAAAGTGGCTTGAGGGTCAACCAGGGCAGAAGATTCCACCCTGTTGCAGGATCCCAGATTATGTGTGGCTAGCATACCAAATTATAGAGGCAAAGGGGACTCTTCTGCAGGAGGGCTTTTAAAGACCCCAAAGGGATCTGCATTTCAGGGACCCAGGAGGCCAGAAATATTGGAATTCCAAACCTGAGCAGCTGAAATTACTGGAAGGGTTTGGGCCACTCCCATTCTGATAAAGGAATCTCCTTGCAGACATTTGAAGCATTGATGTGCCAAAAGACGGGAGGGGGGAGGGCCTTCTGCATTTTGTTTTATCTTTGCTATTTGCTATTGTCAATCAGTTATTGACAATGTACTTTTAAACGTACAATGGGGAGATAAAAATTCATGAAATTTTCGGAGGTGGGGTGGGGATTTGCTCTTGTTACTTTTAAAGAAATTCCGTGTGGAAATATGTATATTTTTCAAGGTAAAAGGAATGATTTCCCCCAAAATCCATGGGAATCCCAGTCTTGGTAGCTTCCCATGATTCCTTAGAACATTAAAAGAGCCTGCTGGATGAGGCCAGTGGTCCATCCATTCCAGTATCCTGTTCTCACAGTAGCCAACCAGATGCTATTCATTGGCTGTCCACAAGTTAGATACTTTGGACACTTTTAGCTTATGAGATATTTTTTCGAGAAGGGCCGTTGGCCAAACCCTTGAATACAAGCCACCAAATAATTAAGACTAAAGGTCTTCCAGAGTTTGGCAATGCAGTGTTCTTCTCCTCCACTGCACATGGTGGGACTTATTTGTGAGAAAATATGCACAGGGTCCGTTGAATTCCAGCCATGTCTCTTGAATTCCAGCCATTCCACACCATGCAAAACAGCCCCTCCGTCCCCATCTAGGGGAATCCCAAAACCTTGAGGACTGAGCTGACCACGCAGATCTTCAGCAATGGGAAAAGGTGGGGGGAAGGGGACTGGCCCCCAAAGTTGATTCAACAGGCAAAACAAACTATGTAATGCATTTTCTTTAAAAGGTCCCCTCACATCTGCTCAGCGTCACAAGACGGACGGTCTTGGCTGAGGTTTCGCGACTTGGCAGGGCACCTCACATCGAAGAACCCAGGGATATAAACAAGGCATCCCAACATGTAAACAGCCTTGTAATTAATTACCACACGGCTTGAAATTAATTGCGGCGACCACGCCCCACTAGGGGATCTCCCCCTTTCACCTCTCGGGACCAAAGCGAGAGAATGACCAACTACGGGGGTCACCTGGCTCCCGGCTCAGAGCCAAAAGGGAGACACAGAGTGTTCCAGAGTGTTCCGGCTCAAATATTCAAAGGAACCCATCTTTCCCAGGACATCTACCCGAATCCAGATGTATGGACTGTGAAAGCGGCGGGTCTGTTCTTCATCAACCTAGGGCCTTGGAAGATTTACATGATGCAAATGATTTAGGTGAGGTATTAACAGGAAAGTGGCTAAAGTCCAGGAGAGAGACAATTCCAAACCCCCGCCCCTTTCCAAGTTCCAGTAGAGACTAAAAGCAATGTTCAAGCAGAGAGGATTGTCTTTGTGTCTATTGCAGGGAGTGACATATGGAATTCACGGCTAAAGATAAGAGCATAAGAATCGCCTGCTGGATCAGGCCAATGGCCCATCTAGTCCAACACCCTGTTCTCACAGGGGCCAAGCAGATGCTTGTGGAGAAGGCACAGGCAGTAATTGAGGACACGAGTAGCACTCTCCCCTCTCGGGGTTTCTAGCAACGGGTGTTCAGAAGCATTGCTGCCTCCGACTATGGGAGCAGAGCTGAGCCATTGAAAGCCCTCTCCTCTATAAACTTGCCCAATGCACTCATAAAGCCATCTAGGTTGCTGGACATCATTGCTTCCTGTGAGACCGAGTTCATGTGGGGCTACCTTTGAAGGTGACTCGAAAACTGTAACTAATCCAGAATGCAGCAGCTAGACGGGTGACTGGGAGTGGCTGCCGAGACCACGTAACACCAGTCATGAAAGACCTACATTGGCTCCCAGTACGTTTCCGAGCACAATTCAAAGTGTCAGTGCTGACCTTGAAAGCCCTCAACAACCTTGGCCCAGTAAACCTGAAGGAGCGTCTCCACCCCCATCATTCTCCCCGGACACTGAGGTCCAACGACGAGGGCCTTCTGGCGGTTCCCTCCCTATGAGAAGTGAGGTTACAGGGAACCAGGAAGAGGGCCTTCTCGGTGGTGGCGCCCACCCTGTGGAACACCCTCCCACCAGATGTCAAGGAAGAAAAAAAACTATCTGACTTTTAGAAGACATCTGAAGGCAGCCCTGTTTAGGAAAGTTTAGCTTTCCTCCATCCACTTTCTGCATGCCATGCATCCTATATAATAAAGTCCAAGTTGTCCCTGCGTCCAAGCTGTCCCGTGTGTCCCTGGGGTACTGCGCATGTGCCCCAGGGATACAGGGATTGGACAGCAGAGACTGCACGCGCGCACTCTCCCCCCCTCTGCCTCCTCCAACCACCGCTCCTGCCGGACACCGCCTCACTGCAGGGCACGTCAGGGAAGCGAGGGTGGAGGCCGGCGAAGGCCTCCTCACAACCCTCCCTGGCCGTGAGGAGCGGCGGTTGGAGGAGGCAGGGGGGGAGAGTGCGCGCGTCCTTCCTGTCGGCGGCTGGGGGAAAGGAAGGAAGGAGGAGAAAGCAGCGCTTTCTCCTCCTCCGTTCCTGTCCCCCTGCCGCTGACAGCAAGGACAGGTCCCAGGGTTCGGAGAAGCGCTGCGCAAGCGCTTCTCCGAACCCTGGGATGTCTTCTTCCTGTCGGCGGCTGCGGGAGAGGAACAGAGGAGGAGAACGCAGCGCTTTCTCCTCCTCCGTTCCTGTCCCCCTGCCGCTGACAGCAAGGACAGGTCCCAGGGTTCGGAGAAGCGCTGCACAAGCGCTTCTCCAAACCCCAGGATGTTCTAGCGCCCGTTATTAAACGGGCTGAAATACACTAGTAATTTTATAAAATCCTATCATGTTGCCTTTTACTCTCCTTTTCGCCAAACTAAAAAGTCCCAAACGCTGCAAGCTTTCCTCATAAGGGAGTCGCTCCACCCCCTTGATCCTTTCAGTTTGCACCAAAGGCTGCTGGATTTTCTTCAGAATGTTTGCAAACCGATGCTGAAAAGTGGCAAACTGAGGTTAAGGCTGGAGAAATGAGAAACGGAGGGAATCCACAACCGTCAGATCCCTCCCATCTCGATCCTGTCCCTGGAAGCTGTTGGGATGCCTGCATCTGGCCTGGTTTTGATTCTCTTCCAGGTTCCAGGACATTCTCTGTCTCATTCTCCCCGGAGCATGGAACAGTTGCATTTCTCTCCGCGCTCAATGAGGGTGCTGCTGGCAGTGTTGTGCGCACGCTCGTGATTTGCAACGCAGCTCAGGACCACATTCATGCCTCTTCTCCAAGCTGAGAGCACGACAACACCAATTTCAACATAAACAGGCAGAGTTCAACTCTGTCCCCCCAACACATCTTGAAGGAAGAGATGCTGCAACTGTAAAAACAAAACAAAACAAAACAAAAAACAAAAACTCTCAGAATTGTAGAGCTGGTGATGGGGTGATCCATTGACAGACCTCCCATGAAGGAGAATCCACCACCTTCCTTCCTTTCATTCTGGCCAGAGTCTTCCAACATTCGGCTACAATGGATGTCCTTGAGTTCCAGTGTGACAGGAGTGGGAGGAAAATATCGCCTCCATCCCTAACATAGAACATAGCCATCGTAGCTATTAGCCACCAAGAGTGCAAGTCTCCTGCATTTTCTCTTCCAAAAGGAAACCGGCCCCCAACTTGGGGGGAGGACAGCAGGCCACAACAACCGCTGCCCACCAGGCATTTAAAGAGCAAGAAACTCCCAGTGCAGAGAAAGTTGCTGTTATCAGCAAAAGCTCTCCAGGTACAAAGGAAGGGGGAACGGTGCTGCGTGGCTGCCCAGCGAAGCTGTGTTTATGTTTGGAAGTGCCGAGTGAAAGTTTGGAGACTGAAGGACCAATTACTCCATCTGGAAGCTGGCAAGCAAGGAAACCAGGCTGTAGGGGGAACAGATCAAGTTCTAAAACACTCACACTTTTTCCACTGACTTCATTGGGCTTTGGCAAAGGCCCAGCCATTCAAGAGCAGCCTCCGTTGCCGTCCTGGGATTTCCATTGAGTAAATAAAAGAAGTCGCAAAGGATCATCGGAGCTCCCTCAAAAGAACAAGAGTTTCCTCGGGAATGTTCTTTCCTCCCCATAACACTCTTGTATTAGACACTGCCGCGAACTTGGCAAGACCTGATACAGTCTCCCGTTTTCCACCGCAGCTACCGTCAGTCTTTGGAAATGCTGGCCCGCTTGCCAGCCAGCCAGCCCAGGCCTGGTGATGTCACGATGTCTAGATTAATCCACGGTCGGAAACTTTCTGCCCCCCGCTCCTCCATGGTGTGGCTTCCATCTCACACCATCTGTGGGCCTGGGGATCTGGCAGAAGGCATCCTCATTCTGGAATCTCCTCTCTCTCTATCCTTGTTTTGTAGCTGCTGGAACCTGCCTTTGCCATTGCCCAGCGGCAGCAGAGTCTGCTACCAACTGGCACTCTGTGGCAACATGATCTGACTGTCAGGCTGTGCCCTTGCATTTGGTGGATTTCCAATGGAATCCAAAGAACGGGGGATGCCCCATCATCCATCTTGTAATAAAGCAATTCCACCTCAGAATCAGGAAACATGACAAGTTACTGATGTTTATAGACTTTTGGGGAGCATTCTGAGGTTGTCGATCTTTGAGATGGCGTCTTGCTGTATGAAATCTCGTATCTCAAGACATGGTTTTTGTGCTGATCACACTTCTGCCTGCCTGTCCAAATGCGGCTCTTGGTATGCCAAGGTGCCTACCGGTATTCAGACTCCTCGCCCTCACCCCATAACCAGCAGGACAAATGTTCAATGGGGAAAAGCTTCTCCACTTCTGCGATTCCAGGCTATGCACTCTGCTATAATTGAAGGCCGCAATGGCAGATTCTGCCTAAAGAGAGACTCTGTTGGGTGGGTGGGCATCAAGCCCCTGAATATTTGCCCTACTACTGACTTGTTTGCACTGTTTATGAGGACTTAAGAGCAGCCTCGTTCAAAGATATAAATCTCTTACCTGATTATATTATTATTATTATTATTATTATTATTATTATTATTATTATTATTATCAGGCCCCATATCATTTCTGCAAAAGTGGCCTGTTTTGTCTTTTGAGCAGCAGTTTTAAGGAGAAAAGTTCGTGGGGAAGCAAAGTTAAATTCTTCAGTGCATTAAATTCCTATTTGACAGCCTGCCTCGCTTTAACAATTCTTTCAACTGTGCAACATGTTTTATTTTGGTTGCATGTATATTGCTTTGTAACGGCTTCGGATATCCAAATAAATAAACCACACCACCAGCACCTCTGAATTGAGCCTGGCTTCCTCTGTGGCTTGGCAACAAAGCGGCTCCTCCGAGCTCCTCCACAAGTGATCCTTCCTTGGCCATTCTCCCTTCTCCTTCAGGGACCCAATGAAGATCCATGGAGTGAGGTACGGGAGCCTTCCAAGTTTCCAGTTTGCCATTTGCAGGGCAGGTGTGAATGCTTATCTGGGCAGAAGAGAGGCATCTCAGACTGAAAGTGCAGGTTTCAGACCGAAAGAAGTAGGTTTCACATTCTCACTTCCTGAAACAATATGCTGGAAGGCTCACGACAGATTAAAGAAAGTCCTTCTTAGTGCAGAACACAGTTAAACTATGGAACTCGCTGCCACAGGAGGCAATGACAGCCACCAACCTGGATGGCTTTAAAAGAGGACAGGAAAAATTAATGGAGGAGGAGAGGGCTATCTGCTCTGCCTCCATAGTGGGAAGCAACAATGCTTCTGAATACAAGTTGCTGGAAATCAAAGGAAGGGAGAGGAGGCTCTTGTGCTTGAATCCTGCTTGCTGGTTTCACTCTAGGGACTGTGAGAATAGGATGCTGGACCTGATGGGTCACTGGCCTGATCCAGCAGGCTCTTCTTATACAAACTGAAGTTCAGCTAGCTTTTGAAATTCGGACTGTTCTGAATTTTGCCATGCAGTCCCCCAGATAAATAATCAGTGCGAAAATGCATGCATTAGGTTACAGTGTGAATAAACAAAGGCATATATCAGTGCAAATAATGTACCATATGTGTTGCGTTAAGGGAACTTGCATGGGGAAATGTGCATCTTGCACTAAAAGGCTGGTGAATTTTCACGAGGCCAAAATAAATAAATCGCAAACCCATGTAACTATCTTGAGAACAGGAGATTGGGAAAATGAGCAGAGGTGGGAGAGAGTCGGCGGAAAGAAGAGAGTCCCAAAGTACCTGATTTTGAACCACACAGGTAAGGCTGATTCCCTAGATAAATGACTTGGGAGCCATTTCTACTGGAATCACTGAGACTCGCATCCAAGCAAGCAGACTTTTCGGAGAGCGGTGCCAGCCGACACCAGTCTCCTGGCAGCCTCTGTACCTGAGTGGTCCAAGCATGATGCTCAAGCTCAGCCCAGTTTCCAAAAGCGGCAGCTCAGCGATTTGCAAAAATCAAGTCCCCTTTCCGACACATCTGGACTGCATTTGTGCAATGGCAGTTTAAAAGTGCATTAAAGAGATTCATCTGCTCTCTTACCACCAGGTTTTTTCCACTCGTGGGTTTTTAAGTTTTCCAACACTATACTAAAAGTTCTTTTAAAAAACCCCAAAAACAGTGACCTTGGAAAACGAGTTCAACTCCCCCATTCAAAAAAACATAAAAAGGAAATCCAGTTTAAGATCTACTTAGGCAAGCACTGGTTTTGGACAAAGAGAAGTAATTTTAGTACATTTGCACTCTTCCTCCAATGAGCTCAGAGTTATCACCCCACTTTTATTTTACAACAACGCTTCGAGGTTGGCAAGGCACCTGAAGTCGAAAATTTCCAGTTAGTTCCAAGCAGGGCTATTTTTCTAGAAAAAGAGGTGTCAGACCTCACCATAAACACGTCACTTGTTCTCTTACAGTAGCCCACCTGAGAGGGGCCGGAACTGAGCTTTCTGGCTGGAAAAAAAACCCTGGTTTCAAGGCAACCCTGGATTTTGCCAAATGGGCAGAGTATAATTAATAAAAAAATGATTAAAATTATCATCTGATATGCCAACAACTATACCTGCCTCTCGCTTGACCAGTGTGTACCCCCCCCCAATACCCTGAAAAGCAGAGCAGATAGAAGAACGCCTTCTTCACACAGTGCACAATTAAACTATGGAACTCCCTCCCCCAGGAGGCAGTGATGGCAACCAATTTGGATTACCTTAAAAGAGGATTGGACAAGTTCATGAAGGAAGAGAGAGCTGTCAGTGGCTATAGACATGAAGCCTAGCTCTGCCTCCATGGTTGGAGGCAGAAATGATTCTGAATACTGGTTGCTGGAGACCACAGGAGGGGAGAGTTGCTCTTGTGTTCGAATCCTGCTTGCTGGCTCCCCTTTGGGGCATCTGGTTGGCCCCTGTGAGAACTGCTAGGTGGGCAGGAGCTGGGACTGAACAATGGGCGCTCACCCCTTCGCAGGAACTTACCAGGAACCTAATAGTAAGAGGCTTAAACAAGCTTGCAACCAGCTACAGTATCTGCTTTGCATTTAAAAGGGGAATGTAAAACTCTGCTAAGTAAAGGGACATGCTAGCGCAAGTTAGGAAAGATATTAATAAACAATATATCCTCTCCTGCCACCCTGAACATTCACACAAAGATGGATGAGAACCCTTTGGACCAATCCTGCTACGGAGCTTTTCTCTCTTCAATTGGTGTAAGAAGAAACAGAGAGGAAAAGAAGCAGACTCGCCATGGGGTAGAACCCTGCTCTGGAAGACAGGATGCATGCCTGGCCTTTTGCTAAAGTGGTCAAACAAAAGGTAGGATGCAAAGCTCAAGTTACAGGACCTCAGTGTCCCGGAATGGGAAGCCAGATCGTTCCACTGCATTTTCCAGAGGTCAGTAACTGGATGAGGGCTCCAAGCATCAATAATAATAATAATAATAATAATAATAATAATAATAATATTTATACCCCGCCCTCCCCAGTCAAAACCGGGCTCAGGGAGGCTCACACCAATAAAATTACAATAAAACATAAAAAGCAATTAATTAAAATACAGATTAAAATACAGTATTAAAATTTAAAATGCAGCCTCATTTTGAGTAGTCAAATTCAAGCCATGAGGGAGGAAAAACGCAGGGGTCAGACTAAGTCCAACCCAAAGGCCAGACGGAACAGCTCTGTCTTGCAGGCCCTGCGGAAAGATGACAAATCCCGCAGGGCCCTGGTCTCCTGTGAAAGAGCGTTCCACCAAGTTGGGGCCAATACTGAAAAGGCCCTGGCCCTAGTAGAGACCAATCTAGCCACCTTATGGCTCAGGATCTCCAGATTGTTGTTTGTGGACCTTAAGGTCCTCCGCGGGGCATACCCAGGAGAGGCGGTCCCGTAGATACGAGGGTCCCAAGAAGAAGAATGTTAATAATATATAATATTGTCTGTGTTCTCGCCAAGATTGTGAAAAGAGGCAATGGCTTTCTGCTGAAACAAACCTCTCTCCTGGGTCCTGGTTGAAATTTGAAGGCTTTCCCTCCCCAGCTGCAGCTGGAGCACCTGTTCATAGGACACCTCACACCTGACTGGCTCCCAGTGACCCATGCTTCTCCCGCTGCCCAAGAAAGTCCCAGTTTGCAAGCCTTGCTGGTTGGACAGCAAGCTTTATGGTCCCAGCAACATCGGTGTTTGTGTGTCTAAGATGGAGTTTTATGAGTTGACTGGTGAGGTCAATGGGAACTGTGCCCAGTGCTTGTCAAAGCCAGGACACTTCATCAGAGGGCTTTTAAATGTGAGTGCAGGAGATTTCTGGCCAAGCAATGTGAACATTTTTTAAATGGCAAATAGGTGGTGATATCAGCGCAGGGGGGCGGTGGAGGGAGAGGCTTGGATTTGGCCAGGTCGATAAACTGACACATACCCAGATTGTATCTCAGCACATGGTGTCTCAAGAGAAACGAAGCAGGAGGCACTGGACAAATCCTGCAGGATCCAAAAATCCTGCTGGCTGCTTCTTCACGCAGCGCCTGGTTAAAGCAAGAGAAGCGTTCGCTCCCACTAACTTGGATGGCTTTATGTATCAATGGCTACTAACCACAATGGCTCTGCTCTACCTTCCCTGTCCAGGAAACTAGGTCTCTGGATGCCAATTGCTTCGAATCATAATTGGGGAGAGCGAAGTTGCTCTCAGGTCCCCCTTACAGGTTTCACAAAATGAAAATCTGCTTGGCCACAGTGAGAACAGGATGCATTTAAAAATGTGCATTTGGAGAGAAAATGTGCTAGATAATGAGATCTGTGTCTGAGTGTAACTTCACAGTTTGATCACGACGATTTACTAAGTTCTGATCCACATAATAGGCTGGGAGGCGAAGGAACAGGTGAGCTTGTGCTGGAATTTGCAAAGGTGCCCCTCCTGACAGCAATAATGCAGTAATATGATAAGTCTGAGGAAGTGCCAGAGAGCAACTAATAAAGAGGGGGCCCAGCCACCTTCAGGGCCCCTCAAGACTAGTGTTGCTGTTGTCTTTTTGCAGGTGTTTGTGCAGTGTTTCATTGACACATTAATAGTGGGTTTATTACACTTTATTAGTTGCTCTCTGGCACTTCCTCAGACTTATCATATTACTGCATTATTGCTTGTCAGGAGGGGCACTTTTGCAACAAATAATTACAGAATTGCAGAGTTGGAAGGGACCTCAGTGGTCCTCTGCTCCAGCTCCCTACAGTGCAGAAGACACAGCGAAGTCACATAAGGCCACAAAAGCAAGTCAAACCCCGTCCCTGGCAAAAAAAAAAATCAAAAAATCGAGGTATGAAAAGTTGCAGGATTTCAGCAGGGAGTTACGGTGCATGCACTAATAGGGAATGAGGTAGCATGTCTACCCTAAAACATTTGCAGGTGCAAACGGCATGAAAAGCATGACATATAACTTTCCCAATACCACCACGAGCAAAATAAAAAGAACATCTGGAGGGGCTTTCTGGCACCCAGACAGGCAGCGTCCTAAGTCAAAGGAAAGAGGCTATGTGCAGATACAACGCTTGCTAGGACCACCGGGGGTCGCTGACAAGTCTGCTTTGCGGGGCTGCCGGGAAGGTAGGACTCCATCAGCCACAAAGCTTCATCAACTCCTCGAGTTGTCCTTTAGGAAATTTGGTGTGAATCTCATTTCCAGGCTGGTTTCCAGGATGTCAATAACTGGAGAGAAGGGCGAACATTACATAGGTTTGTCGAGAGGCAGCAAGTTAAAATGGGCAGGCCACATTTTCTTCTTTGCAACTCTGCAGATCAACATCCAAATAACCGTGTGTGGGTGATCCTTTATGCCTCCTATGCTTTCGTCTTGGTCCCTGTCGCCAGAGGCTTTGAGAACAGGCAGTTGCAGCTGCTCCTCAATACAGAGGAGATGGCCAAACTCTGTCCTTTCCCTGCTCCAACAGGATGCAGCTGTCGGGCAATGTTGTTTAGGAAGGGGTTCCACTCGAGCACAGCCAATCACAGCTTTCCTGAAGCCTGCAAGTGAGCTTCTGAGATCCCATGAAATGATATCTTCTTGGGGACAGGATCCTCCTAATTCTGTACATTTCAAAAGTGGCCTCTGGGGCAAGGGGGATCTTCCACATTTCCAAATCATGCAAGCAGACTGCATATTCCTGCCCAGGGCACCTGTTTCCTTTCCTTTCTTCTGCCCTGCACTTGGCCAAGAGGTTCACAGAATTGTGGAGTTGGAAGGGACCCTCATGGGTCATCTAGTCCAGCCCCATTGGTTCGTTCACAGGACTTCCGAATCCTGCCTGCCGCTCATCACCCTGGAACTGAGGAGGCTTGCGTGGCATGCTGAATGGCGAGTTCTGCTCTTGGCAAACCAGTCATGCTGTCCACTGGGCTGAAACAGCTTAAACTTGGTCACGTTGCAATTTCCTGTGTTGTTTAGCATACATCTTTTGATGCTATCACTTGTTACAATTTTCAGGTTTCACTTCCACTATTATTTCCAGTGAAAAAGCATGGGATGTGAGAGTTAGGTTCTCTCCCCTCAACCCGCCCCTAAACAAAAACTACTCTCATTCATATTTGAATCAGAGCCAAGAAAGAATTCAGTTCGACATGCCTCTCTCATAAGAAAGGCTCTGCAGGATCAGGCCAGGGGCCCATCTGGTCCAGCATCCCATTCTCCCAGTAGCTGGGAGGCTCCCAAGGGAAACCAGCAAGCAGGATTCGAACACAAGAGCAACACTCTTCTCTCCTGTGGTTCCCAGCAACTCATATTCAGAATCATTTCTGCTTCCGACTGTGGATGCAGAGAATAGCCATCCTGGCTAGTAGCCATCGATAGCCCCCTCCTCCACCTCCATAAATTCATCCTCTTTTAAAGCCATCCAAGTTGGCGGCCATCAGTACCTCCTCTAGAAGCACAAATCCATCATTTAACTATGCCCTATGCAAAGAAGCATTTTCTTTTGTCTGTCCCGAATCTTAAAACTTTCAGTTTCCTTGGATAGTTACCACTTCTAGTGCGAAGAAGAAGAAGAAGAAGAAGAAGAAGAAGAAGAAGAAGAAGAAGAAGAAGAAGAAGAAGAAGAAGAAGAAGAAGAAGAAGAAGAGGAGGAGGAGGAGGAGGAGGAGGAGGAGGAGGAGGAGGAGGAGGAGGAGGAGGAGGAGGAGGAGGAGGAGTTTGGATTTGATATCCCGCTTTATCACTACCTGAAGGAGTCTCAAAGCGGCTCACAATCTCCTTTCCCCTCCTCCCCCACAACAGACACCCTGTGAGGTGGGTGGGGCTGAAAGACTTCAGAGAAGTGTGACTAGCCCAAGGTCACCCAGCAGCTGCATTTGGAGGAGCGGAGACACGAACCCGGTTCCCCAGATTACGAGTCTATCACTCTTAACCACTATACCGCACTGGCTCTCTATGGGAGAGGGAGGGAGGAAGATTTTTCTGCTGCAGTGGCTCCCCATCTCTGCAATGCCCTCCCCAAGAAAGTTTGCCTGACACCTTCATTATACACCTTTAGGCACCAGGTAACAATGTTCCTCTTTAACCCGGCCTTTGGTTGATTTGATTGACATCCTATGCCCTTTTGAAATTTACTTTTGGGGAAGGGAGGGGGTTATTGGGCTGTTGTTTTTATTTTGATTATATATTTTGTGGTTTTATATTTAATTTTGTTCTGTGAACCACCTGAGACCTCTGGGTATAGGAAAATATATAAATTCAATAAAATAATAATAATAATAATAATAATAATAATAATAATAATAATACACATTATCCAGTTCATGTATAGTTTTCTGTCCCTGTTTGCTCGAAACCACTGGGTTCCAAAAGTGGTGCTGCTGCCCCGTGGGTGGGGGGTTCCCTAAGGGGGATGCTAGAGGTATAAATAATAGAACCATAGAATTGTAGAGTTGGGAGGGACCCCAAGGGTCATCTAGCCCAACCCCCTGCAATGCAGGCATCACACTATCTGCATCTGACGCAAGAGCCCTGAGCAAGGTTAGGGAGCTCAGAACTGACCAGAAAGAGACCTACAGGAAGAACCAGAGTTCCTGGGCACTGGAGACCCCTTTGCACCCCACAAACTTCGTAGCACACTTAAGGCATCCCTCTGTACTTCGAAGCAAATTCATGAATGCTTAAAAAAAGGCATAAGGCAAAAAAATGATTTCATGAGATATCTATACATGGAAGTTACCATTGCTCTGAATCGTGACTATCATACTTTGAAGAGCTTTTGTTGCTATATCAAGTTGATCACTTTTCTTGCATGAATTGAACCAGTTTTAATTGGAGTTTGAATAAATGTGCAATGAATTGTGCTATTCTCTTCCTTAGTAGGTCTTGCAAACCACTATTCTGAATGATGCTTTTTTATTGGGTAAGGGGCACTGGGGGTGAGTTGATGGAACCAAGGGGGCAGTGGACCAAAGAAGGTTTGGCAACCGCTGCCCTGAAGTAAAAAGCCCCAAATGTTGTAAGCTCTCCACATAGGGGAGCTGTTCCCTCCCCTGACGTTTCTGCTTGGAGACCAAAATGCACCATCTGGGATGGGGTCTGCTTCTGGGATGTCCCAACCTGGGCTTAGGACTCAGCAAGAGACTTGCATTTGGAGCGAGCTGTGGTGCTTTTGCAAAATGCAGTACAGTGGTACCTCTGTTTAAGAACTTAATTCGTTCCGGAGGTCCGTTCTTAACCTGAAACTGTTCTTAATCTGAGACACCACTTTAGCTAATGGGGCCTCCCGCTGCCGCCGTGCCGCCACTGCGCAATTTGTGTTCTCATCCTGAAGCAAAGTTTTTAACCCGAGGTGGCGCTGTGGTTAAACCACTGAGCCTAAGGCTTGCTGGTCAGAAGGTCGGCGGTTCGAATCCCTGTGACGGGGTGAGCTCCTGTTGCTTGGTCCCAGCTCCTGCCAACCTAGCAGTTCGAAAGCACGTCAAAATGCAAGTAGATAAATAGGAACCGCTACAGCGGGAAGGTAAACGGCGTTTCCATGTGCTGCTCTGGTTTGCCAGAAGCGGCTTTGTCATGCTGGCCACATGACCTGGAAGCTATACGCCGGCTCCCTCGGCCAATAATGCGAGATGAGCGCGCAACCCCAGAGTCGGTCACGACTGGACCTAATGGTCAGGGGTCCCTTTACCTTACTATTTCTGGGTTAGCGGAGTCTGTAACCTAAAGCGTCTGTAACCTGAAGCGTCTGTAACCTGAAGCGTCTGTAACCCAAGGTACCACTGTACAAGTAGCAGCCCTTTCCACCAACTCCTTTGCTTTTATTGAAAAAGAAAACAAAGCCTTTAGACATCAAGTAATTGTGTTTATCATAGTTCTAAGTTGGATTCCGACCTCAGGCAGGCTACTGCTTATACTCCACGGGTAATCTTGGATTCCGGTCCTATGTTTAGACTACATCCATTTGGGCTCTGCATCCAGAGGCAGAGAAGGGAAGGCCAGGAACCTTTGTGGGAAAAGTTCCTGTTCACTTCCAAGCTGCCTCTCTGTGGCTAATGAGGTAAGGAGAGAGAGGGGGAGAGGAAGAGGGAGAGGGAGAGAGAGAGAGAGAGAGAGAGAGAGAGAGAGAGAGAGAGAGAGAGAGAGAGCTCTCACAATGCCATAAAGCGGAAAGAATGCTAAGCATGTACTGAAGGCAACTCATTAAGGCATCAGCTACAAGCAATTCAGGGGCCTGCGGAATTGGCTAGCCCAGACCTGGCACAGCCAACATTACGTGAGCAAACACAAAACTCCACAGCCGCAATCCCGACAGTTCAGTGGAATCAACCATTCATAAGTTCCTGGTACGATGCGCCAGAGGGAAAAGGGATACAGTAGTTTGGTTGGCAACGATGAATACAGATCCGGGCTTTTCTCTGCCCAAGGAGTCAGACTGGATGCAAAACAGGAGCCCCAACATCCTCAGTACAATGAAACAGAATCATAGAACTGGAGAGTTCTATGGGTCACCCAAGGGCCATCCAGTCCAACCCCCTGCAATGAAGCAATCACGGCTGAAGAATCACTGACAGATGCCCATCCAACTTCTGCTTAAAAACCTCTGATGAAGGAGAGTCCAACACCTTCTGAGGTCATGGAAACATAGAGCTGTAAGGGGGCCCAAGGGTCATCTAGTCCAACCCCCTGAGATGCAGGAGTTGCAGCCAAGTGTGGCTGCGCAAGAGCCCGGCACATCTGCGTTGCTGGCCTCCCAAGCCCTTCCCTGCAGCTGTCAGAAGCAGCCGCCTTCCCTTTTATGAGCAAAGCCGATAACAGCGTCCAGGACCTCCGTGCGGCAACCGAGGGCAAATGAAACACAAACACAAGCCTTAATAGAGCTTTGCTGATGAGAAAAACTGATTTCTCGCTAATGCACAACAGGCTGGCTGTAAGCGCTCTGGAAAGCCTGCCAGGAGGAAATTTTCCTGCACGAAAATAATATCTAGCGGGCTGCAAGCAATTAAGAGCCCGGCGTGCAGTTGGAGACCTTGAAGGCACGTTTGGGAGGGCAGGAGATCCCATTTCACCTAGGTGGGAAAGGCGGACAAGTGTCTGATCCAACTTTACCTGCCACATACTTCTCTTGACACCAACATGTGTCATGCAAGGGCTCTTGAAGCAAGTGGGATTGGAAAGGTCTTTCTTCTTCTTCTTCTTCTTCTTCTTCTTCTTCTTCTTCTTCTTCTTCTTCTTCTTCTTCTTCTTCTTCTTCTTCTTCTTCTTCTTCTTCTTCTTCTTCTTCTTCTTCTTCTTCTTCTTCTTCTTCTTCTTCTTCTTCTTCTTCTTCTTCTTCTCTTCTTCTTCTTCTTCTGTGATCCCTTGTAGCCGAGTAAGATTGTCTTCCATAAACACGGTTTTAACAATGAGTCTGTAAGTGACTGTGGAGGCCAATTCTGGACCCACACATCCTTCCACAGTGGGGACATTGGTTTGCGGGCGGGAGTCGATCACGGTGTTGATTTGCCAAGCATGCCTTCCCCTTAGCACTTTTCTCCCTTGCGTCCTGAGTTCGAGTGTCTTCAAAGCTCATGACACGATCCTGCTGCATGAAGAATTTGTTTACTTTATGTGCCCTGAATCTTCCAGCCTTTAGCTTCATTGGATGTCCTTGAGTTACTGTGTTATAAGGGAGAAAAATCTTTTCTCTGCCCATTTTCACCATGTCATGCATCGTTTTATAAACGTCAGTCAAGTCACCCCTTGCTTATCTTTTCTCTAAACTTAAAAGTCCCAAACGCTGCAAACGTTTCCTATAGGGGAGTTGCTCCACCCCCTTAACGATTTTGGTTCCCCTTACAGTATTCAGCAGCTTTAGTTTCAATTCCTTTCCTGATGATCCTTGGCACGAGATTCTCCTTTTTCATGGCCGCTTCACACTTGGTCACTATAGCGATTATCTTACTATATCACCAGAGCCTTGGAAAGGTTAGCAAAGCACAGTTTTGTGGGGGGTTTTTTGAAAGAAAGAAAGAAAGAAAGAAAGAAAGAAAGAAAGAAAGAAAGAAAGAAAGAAAGAAAGAAAGAAAGAAAGAAAGAAAGAGGAAGCAACACATCTCTTTGATGGCTTTAACAAGAGAATTGGACAAATAGATTAATAGAGTATAGCCACTGAGTATAATGCCTTCCTTGAACCTTCATGTTCAGAAGCAGCCTCTCCTTCCTTGGAGATTTTAAAGCAGAGGTTGGATGGCCATCTGTCATGGATGCTTTAATTGAGATTCCTGGGTCCCTTCCAGTTCTACAATTCCACCATTCTCACTGCTCTGAGATTGGGGTGGCCAGTAATGCATTTTTGGAGAGCTAATTCATTGCAGCTTTCTCTCTCTCTCTCTCTCTCTCTCTCTCTCTCTCTCTAAAGAACCATCACCCAGGCTGATGTCCTCTAAACACAAACCTTGCAGACATGCCCAGGATTGTACTGTAAGTCATTTAGGAAACACAGTGAAGATTAAACCAACCAGGCACTGCCTGGAGATCAGATTTCAAAGTGGGAGAGACACCGGGCTTTACAACTGGGTGTTCCCCTCTCGAAGTGTGAGAGTTGGCTGCTCTACAGCGGAGGAGCGGAGCTTGGAACTCACAAAGGTCCAGGGCTCTTAAACCAGATCGATCCTGTGCTGGTTCTTGTCCCAGAGCAGAGCTCTCCAAGCTCCCCCACCCCGTGAGGAAGGTCCACCTTTAAACCGCGCAGCCTACACTCTCTTTGCTGCCTGGATTGGTTTTGCATCTCTCCCCAGGTGCAGGATGGGTGGAGAACAGAACTATGGTGGGCAGCAGTGGCAGCTGGTAAACCTGGTGGACTGGGGCCAAGGAGGTTGTCTAGGTGGGCCCAAGGAATCCATATGGACGAGGCCAAGTCGTTGTGGTTTTCTTCCCACCAACTGGGATGGCTTAAAAAACAACCCATTAGGCAAATTCATGGAAGGTGGAGTACCCTCAAGCACTTTGATCGGAAGAATTGGCACTACTTACAGGTGGCACGTAACACCCATTCCACATTGGTAAGAATTCAGTCTTAAATTCCTTTGACACTCCCTGCCTATTGAGATCTGACGGTAGCATTCACTGTACTCGTTTCGGCGCCTGCTAAAAACATTCCTGTTCAGACAAGCTTACCCAGCAAGCTGAGTTATTTTAATCTGTTTGAGTATTGTGACTTTTGTATTCTTTAAAGTATGGTTTGCATTTTTCTTGATTTTACTGTTTTAGCAAACCTCTTTGAGGTTTTTTTAACAACCAAGCGGTGTATGAATTTTATGAAATAATGAATAAACCAACCAATGGCTTTCAACCATGATGGCTACTGTATGTTCTGCTGTCCTTTGAGGTTCTGGAAACGGCAGGAGTGGAGATTGCTACCAGTTTGCATTTGACCTCATAAACGCATCTTCGTATGCAGTTTTGGCAAAAAGGCACATCCTTGCAAGCCATCTCTCCCTATTATAATGCTTTCTGAAGCTTGCAAGCTGCACACACGGTTATTATTATTATTATTATTATTATTATTATTATTATTATTAGCTCTCTCACCCACCTGGAGGTTCAAGCTCCCAAGCCTGGAGTGGGCCATGCAAACCTGGAGACTTCAGACCTCCGACCTGGAAGTCTGGCAACCCTACTGGGGGTGGAGGTTGTGGGGAGCACAGATCACTGTGCCCCTTTTCTCTAGCGAGGGCAGTTTACTCTCTAGACCAAGCAGAGAGTCTCTTACAGTGGCTAGTACAACCAGCCTCCCTTTTTTTTATAGAGTTGTTTACTCTTGTCCCGCAGGGCTGGAGGCCAGCTAAGTCACGCCAGGCTGCGTCATGACGCTTCTGCTCCGACAGCCATGGGATTCCTAAAAGTGTTTTCCACTTGGGAAGGCAGCAGAAGCCGCAGCTTATCTCGCCTCTGCAATTCAAGTTCCATTTCCTGAACCTTGGGAGGCCGACAGTGTTGCCTCCTTCCAATCTCTGACAACTCAGCTGTAGTGGAAGATCACAATGGTGTGCAATTACTCAGGAATTGCACATCATTTAGAAATGTGCGCAGAGATACATTCCACTATCCGGCTACGGGCTTATGCAACCTTCCCCAATCTGATACTCTCCAGATGTCCTGGACTGCAATTTCCATCAGCCGTGCTGACTGGGACTAACAAATTGCGGTCCAAAAGTTCCGTCGATTGATTTATTCAATTTCATCAAATTTAGACACCACTCAATTGCAAAAAAAACAAGACCCAACAACCTCAAAGCTGTTTACAACAGCCAACAACCACAAAGTTGTTTACAAAGAGAAGAAAACAATAAAAAATATCAGTAAAAGCAACATTGAAATCAGCAGTAAACTAAGATTAAAACATACATGCACATTCAACATGTCTTGGCAGGCTTAGAATCATAGAATCATAGAGTTGGAAGAGACCACAAGGGCCATCCAGTCCAACCCCCTGCCAAGAAGGAAACACCATCAAAGCATTCCTGACAGATGGCTGTCAAGCCTCTGCTTAAAGACCTCCAAAGAAGGAGACTCCACCACACTCCTTGGCAGCAAATTCCACTGCCGAACAGCTCTTACTGTCAGGAAGTTCTTCCTAATGTTGAGGTGGAATCTTCTTTCTTGTAGTTTGAAACCATTGCTCCGTGTCCGCTTCTCTGGAGCAGCAGAAAACAATCTTTCACCCTCCTCTATATGACATCCCTTTATATATTTGAACATGGCTATCATATCACCCCTTAACCTTCTCTTCTCCAGGCTTAACATAACCAGATCCCTAAGCCGTTCCTCATAAGGCATCGTTTCCAGGCCTTTGACCAATTTGGTTGCCCTCTTCTGGACACGTTCCAGTTTGTCAGTATCCTTCTTGAACTGTGGTGCCCAGAACTGGACACAGTACTCCAGGTGAGGTCTGACCAGAGCTTGTCTGGCTTGTCTAAACCAGAATGTTTTTAGCAGACCCAGAAAAGAGTACAGTGAAGATGCCTGTCTGAGATCAATAGGCAGGGAGTTCCAAAGTGTTCATGCTGCCATGCTGAAAGACGGATGTCTTCCAAAGCAGAAAAAAGAAAAAGGAAAGGAGCAGGGGCGTCTTACCCATAGAGGCGAGTGGTGCAGGGTGCCAGGGTGGAGGCAGAGGCTGGACGCGATGCCTCCTGGCATCAGCCCGCCGCCTCCGCCATGCCACGCCGAAGCAGTGCCGTGCCCAGAGCCTCCGCCTACTGTGGCCACCACGGCACGAGGCAGCCAGCTGAGCTGGGAGGCGCCGTGTCCAGCCTCCACCTCTTCCCTGCCGGAGGAGCCGCCCTCCCTAAAAAAAGGTAAACAACTCTTGGAAACCGGGGGGGGGGGGCTACCGGAGGGAGCTTTGCACCACGGCGCTGTATATGCTTAAGATGGCCCTGGAAAGGAGTGTGTGAGTGAAATAAAGATCCCCATTCCAGCCACATATTTCATTTGCATGCAGAAAAACTACATCTCACAATCCAACTTTTGAAATTACTAATTTAAGGTTAATATTTGATTTCCAGTCAAAAAGGGGGGAAATGGAAAACCTCAAGGAATCGCCCTTCTCTTCCCTTTGAGTGGAGATGTCTTAAAGAGCCGCAGTGCTCTTGGCTAGAACCTAGCTGCTAGATGAAACAAACCGGAGCCAATTCTTATCCACATTCCAGTTGCAAGCACACATGTCGGTGAGCACGTCTCAAAGCCAGTGGTCATACAATGAAAACCCACCATTTAAATGCATTCCCAAATCCTGTGGAATCTGCATCAATCCAGGGTTGGGTGTGGGATTGCTTGGAGTGAGGCCTTGGTGCGGCCACTTCTCTTGAGTCTCAGGGCTACCCCAGGAGCACATGGTATCATAAGAAACAATGCCCCCTAGCTTGGGGAGTACTTAAGGTTCCCAACCCCTATAGTTATAGTTATAAACTGCGGGTAGCCATCTGATCTTATTTTGATTTTAATCTGATTTTAAGATGTATTTCAGTCAATTGAAATTAGGAAGAACTTCCTGACAGTAAGGAAGAACTTCCTGACAGTAAGGAAGAACTTCCTGACAGTAAGAGCTGTTCGGCAGTGGAATTTGCTACCAAGGAGTGTGGTGGAGTCTCCTTCTTTGGAGGTCTTTAAGCAGAGGCTTGACAGGCATATGTACCGGTATGTATGACAGGCTGTAGCGGTTCCTATTTATCTACTTGCATTTTGACGTGCTTTCGAACTGCTAGGTTGGCAGGAGCTGGGACCAAGCAACGGGAGCTCACCCTGTCACAGGGATTCGAACCGCCGACCTTCTGATCAGCAAGCCCTAGGCTCAGTGGTTTAACCACAGCGCCACCTCGGGTTAAAAACTTTGCTCGGGTTAAAAACACCTGGGACCCAGGTGGCGCTGTGGTTGGGACCCAGGTGGCGCTGTGGTTAAACCACTGAGCCTAGGACTTGCTGATCAGAAGGTCGGCGGTTCGAATCCCTGTGACGGGGTGAGCTCCCGTTGCTTGGTCCCAGCTCCTGCCAACCTAGCAGTTCGAAAGCACGTCAAAATGCAAGTAGATAAATAGGAACCGCTACAGCGGGAAGGTAAACGGCATTTCCATGTGCTGCTCTGGTTTGCCAGAAGCGGCTTTGTCATGCTGGCCACATGACCTGGAAGCTATACGCCGGCTCCCTCGGCCAATAATGCGAGATGAGCGCGCAACCCCAGAGTTGGTCACGACTGGACCTAATGGTCAGGGGTCCCTTTACCTTTACCTAAGCAGAGGCTTGACAGGCATATGTCAAGAATGCTTTGATGGTGTTTCCTGCTCGGCAGGGGGTTGGACTGGATGGCCCTTGTGGTCTCTTCCAACTCTATGATTCTATGATTGCTGAATTTTATGTCTTAATGTATTATATATTTTGATGTTAGCCACCCTAAGCCCAGTTCTGGCTGGAGAGGGCGGGATATAAATAAAAATTATTGTTATTGTTATTGTTACTACTATTATTATTATTATTATTATTATTATTATTATTATTATTATTAGTGAGACACACTAAGAGATTAAAAAGCATCTGGATGTGCATTTGGAAAAGTGACTCTCATTCTAACTTTTCTCTCCTGCCTTGCCTTTGATGTAAACTTGCTGAGCTGAATTTGTGACACTGCTACTAGGCTAGAAATCATTATCCTTCTATATTTGCATCTGGGTCGGTATTCCCCAGATGTGCAACGATGGGCGATTGCATTTCAACCCCAAGGATACCAATTTGTATAATTATATATTCTTAAGAGTGACGGAATTCTAGCCCTCATCATTTCACCTTGCAGTCTCATCCGTTACTCAGCGAAGGCAAGCCAGCCACTCCCAAAGGACCACCTCAGCTGGAACCGCCAAACTTTCCATGGGAGCCCTTTATAGAAATGTGCTTTTTATAGATGCTACTTAAAGGATCAGAGACCTGCTGGGTTAAGAGGGAGCCGCTCACAGTCTCCTAAGTTTATGCAGGATAGAGGATGATTGGTAGCCCTTGGAGGGATGCAAGCCAAAAAGGGTTTGGGAACCATTAATTCCTTATCTGAAAGCTCTCATTTCATTCTCCGCATACAGCTGCCATGTGCACAGTCTACATTTCTTAGGAGCGGACTAGGAGGAACAAATCTCTTAGATTGCAAGGCTAGAATTTAGCCAACGCTGTCTCTCGGGGCTGAGCTCTAATGCATTTTTTTTCCCCAGGGCCATGAAAACTTCAAAGGGCTTTATGAAGCACATTTGTAAACTAGAAGAGTTCTGGAAATAACCCTGGAAAAGAGATGGTCGCTTATTAAAATAGCAGGGATGCAATGTTTTCAAAACAAGCCCACGGATAACCCTGTGCTACAGGGCGAAGTTATTTTTCCAGTGTATGTTTTGCAGAGCCTGTGAAGAAATGGGTCCCGAGAGGCAGGTCACTCATCGTCCAATTCCAGGGAAATTTGCGCCACAAAGATCTCATTCCCAGGCCCTGGACCGACATGGACTAGATCAGGCATCCCCAAACTTTGGCCCTCCAGATGTTTTGGACTACAATTCCCATCTTCCCCGACCACTAGTCCTGCTAGCTAGGGATCATGGGAGTTGTAGGCCAAAACATCTGTAGGGCCGCAGTTTGGGGATGCCTGGACTAGATCGATCTTTATCTACTTCTCCATAAGCCTTTTGGCAAGCAGGCTCCTGTGTGGCTTGCAGGGGAAAATAGGATCATCCCTCATAATCCGAAGGAAGGGATATTAGCCTGAGAAATGAACAAAACTGGTATTCTAGCAATATAAACCCAGAGGGTGCGACTGCATTCGGAATAATGCATCCCATTCTGGTCGCCTCTCCTAAAAATGGATATTGTAGAGTTGGGCAAGGTTCAGAAAGGGGCAACGCAAGAGATCAAGGGGGCGGAGCGAGTCCCCTATGAGGAAAGGGTGCTTTTTAGTTCAGAGAAGGGACTTTTTAGTTCAGAGAAAAGATGTGTAAGAGGCAACATCATAGAAGTTTATAAAATGATGCCCGACATGGAGAAAACAGATAGAGAAAAATTATTATCATTCATTCATAACTCGTGGATTCAGGTCATGCAAACGGAATGACTTATTCACGCAGCACATTGTTAACCTATGGAACTTGCTTCCACAGGAGGCAGTGATGGCCACAAACTTGTATGGCTTTACTTTCTTATGTTCTTAACTCCCTTGGCCCAGCACCTCTGTGCCTCCGCTTTTTTAAAAATGCCTGTCAAAACTGCAGGATTTTCTAAAGCAACATTATTTTAACAATATAAGAAAAGGCCCGTTGAGGCCATTGTTCTGTTCTCACAGTGGCCAACCAGACGGGAACCAGCAAGCAGGATCCGAGCACAAGGGCAATTCTCCCCCCTTGTGGTTTCCAGTAAGTGGCTTTCAGGGGCACTGCTACCTCCAACTGCGGAGGAGGAACACAACCACTGTGGCCAATAGTTGGCAACTCACAGGAGTGAAAAACAACAGAGAGCGCAGACAATGTACTTTTACAAATATGCGTGTGCACTGCAAAACTCTCATTGTCCCTAAGCTGGCGGTTTGGTTAGCAATGGTTTGGTTTTTGCTTTTCAAAACCTCAGATGTATTCATCCCCTGCCAGGTCCCGGCTCAACCTTTTCTCCTCTAGCGAGCATCTCCCTCGCCTGTTTTGTTTTGCCCAGAGATGCTTTGGCAAGGTGCTCCTCCACTGTGGCTCCAATGTTTCCACCACACTCAGTCATGCGCTGCACCTAACAGCTGACATGTGCATTTTGCTCCGCCTGTTTTTGCTCGGCCCAGTGCTCAGAGCTCATCGCCTCGCCCGAGACCCTCCAGACAAAGGAGGCGAGAGCCTTGTGCCAACTCCCCAGTGACGCTCCCTCCCTGCGGAGGGTTTTCACCTCATTAAAGATTAGAAACTCAAACACACCAAACAGAGTCAGGAAAAGAACAAACTTGCTTATCCCAAAACGCTTGGCTGTGTTTGCACATTCCTCATGCCGAATTCCTACGATGAAGAGGTGCAGAATGGCTTTCTGAAGGAGGCACCTGCTTGAACCTCCAGGCCTGGAGCCCAAGATCTCTGGCCACTTCCCTCTTTCCCGTTTAACCATTTCAAAACAACACCTTGCTCACAGGTAGGGAATGGACAAATGGGCTGAGATCAGAAGAGGGTGGCCCCCTTGATGGTTCCTCTGCCCTCAGAGGCTTGGGGGTGGTGTGCCAGGAAAGGGCCTTCTCTGTGGCAGCCCCTAAGCTATGGGACTCCCTCCCCTGAGCGGTGCACCTTCCACCTTCACTGTACAGCTTCCAGAGGATTTTGAAGATGCACCTGTTCACCCTGGCATTTGAAACTTCAGGTGTACCATTTTAGGATCCACCTTATTTTTACAGTTTTTAAAAATTGTATATATATATATATATATATATATATATATATATAGGGACCCAGGTGGCGCTGTGGTTAAACCACTGAGCCTAGGGCTTGCTGATCAGAAGGTCAGAGGTTCGAATCCCTGAGATGGGGTGAGCTCCCATTGCTCGGTCCCAGCTCCTGCCAACCTAGCAGTTCGAAAGCACGTCAAAGTGCAAGTAGATAAATAGGAACCGCTACAGCGGGAAGGTAAACGGCGTTTCCATGTGCTGCTCTGGTTTGCCAGAAGCGGCTTTGTCATGCTGGCCACATGACCTGGAAGCTATACGCCGGCTCCCTCGGCCAATAATGCGAGATGAGCGCGCAACCCCAGAGTCGGTCACGACTGGACCTAATGGTCAGGGGTCCCTTTAATATATATATATATATATATATATATATATATATATATATATATATATATCATGTTTTAATGCTCTAATGCGCCCAGAGACCTTAGGGTGAAGGTTAGGTACTTAATTAACATTTGGTTTCTCGTTTTTCCAGTTCTTCACATTTTCACATTAGTTTCCAAAACACCAAAAGGCCTCGTAGAAATCCCTCAGCCCATCAGGGGGAAAGGTGATGTATAATAATAATAATAATAACAACAACAACAACAGCTATGACAACAGCAATAATTTCAAGTAGTTTACACATTTTTCTATGCAATCCTTGCCTAATATTAACATTTTTGCAAAGCCATTTCCCAATATATAATGCATTTTTTATGTTACCTTTTGCTAATATGTACCCTGACACAAACACTTTAGTTGTGAGCACATGGCCTGTTTGGAAAAGTGCACTGCAAAATTCAGAAAAATGCAAACACCAAAGGATGCCTGCATTCCAGTTCGTGTATAGTTTCAGAAACAGAATCGAATTCTGCCCCATCCTTCCTTATGGGGTGCCTGGCCCCCCTGCAAAGTCCTGTGGCAGGGAGGCCTCCAACACACACCCCTGAACCTTCTGAAAGACACATCTGTGTCACGGGCCTGCGTCTGAGGACTTTTTTAGCATCTGCTGCTGCCCCTACAATGTACCCCATCTCTATCACACACAGAGAGAGAACCGTGGCTTTTAAAGGGAGGAGAAGCTGGAGGGAAACATTTCTCCACCCTTCTTCACCCTCCCGCAGGCTGAGGCCACATTCGGCCACATTTGCCAGTCAAGGCGTGGGTTTTGCATCCCGCCCCGAGCAGAAAACAAAAGGCCATTTCATACGCTGGGCAGCCCAGGGAGGCCCTGTGGGGAGAGGCAGGCGGCTAGGCTATTTTGACCACTGTGATCATTTAGTGGCTGACCCCAAATCCTTTGATGCCAGCCTGCTGCACAGCTTGCTAATGATTTCCTTGACTTGGCGGGGGGGGGAGGAAAGTGCGGGGTGTTGGTTCAGATAGGTGGCACGGCTAAGAAATCCCTCTCAGATGCCTTCCTCCTGCCAGTGCTGGATTTATGTATAAGCTAAACAAGCTCTTGGGGGCCCCACAAAAATGTACAGTCATACCTCATGTTGCGTCCGCTGTGGGTTGCACTTTTCCCGGTTACGAACGTGGCAGACCCGGAAGCATTTACTTCTGGGTTTCGCCACGTGCGCATGCGCAAAAGCATTCTGCGTGCTTCACGCATGCGCAGAAATGGTCAAAGGTTTGAAATGGTCAAAGATTGCGGACTTTTCGGGGTGTGAATGGCACCCTGGAATGGATCGGGTCCGCAAACCGAGGTACCACTGTAAAGGAAAAAAACCTGGATGTACATTTCAAAAATATAAGATAAAAAAACAAATAAAATAAAGCCTACATACAGCAACAGTGTTTTGTGTTGTGTTGTGTAGGCTCCTAGGATGTAAGTCATGGGCCCCGCCTGCTAGCCTGCTCCTGAAAATATCACTCATTTGCTCATTTCTATATACTGTGGTACCTTGGTTCTCAAACCATTGCATTGTACAAGTTATAACACTTAATTTCATATTAATAAAGCTTTATATAATTATTAGTAGTTTGCATCATATATTTACACCTATTATTTCATGTTATAGCAAGTTTCTAGAGACTAGATTATGAGTCTTTCTAAACTGTGTTTCTAAAGGAACTTTTGTCATTGCCAATGCCAATGTGTTTGCATTATTAAGTTTGTTATGAATAAAAAGTCATTTTACGTTAGAGCTTAATAATTATTTCACCATTAATATACTTCTTCTTAATTGTATTTCAGTTCAACAATTACTTTGATAAAATACATCTTTTGTGATGTGCAAATGGCTTTAGATACCTATTGGGTCCATCAATGACCATATAGCATATATTCAACACAAAAAAAGAGACAATTTGTTGTTGACAAAGGACAGCTGGACATATAAAGGGCCCCATTACCTTCAGGAGCTTAGGGAATCATCAAACCGAAATCCAGCCCTAGGTCCTGCTAACAACAACAACACACACACCCCTCCTGCAAAACAGCAGTGCGGATGGCATTTTGCAAATACATTCAAGTTACAAGGAGATGAGATATCTGACTAAACATTAGGAAGAGTGTTTTCTGACGGTAAGAGCTGTTTGACAGTGGGACAGGCTCCTTTGGAGGGTCTTTAAGCAGAAGCTGGATGGCCATCTGCCAGACATTCTTTAGCTGCGATATCTGTGTTGCAGGGGGTGGACTAGGTGGCCCCTGGGATCCCTTCCAACTCAACAATTCTGTGATTCTATTGTTACTTTTTGCAATTTCTCTCTCCAACCTGCTACAATGCAGGAATCGTTTGCATTGATGAGCCAGTCAGATCTGTTAACTAGTCTGTTAACATCTGTTAACTAGTCTGTTAAGATTTATTCAGCAACAATCTGTGGTTCAATGCTTGCTAATTTCCCTCATGTTTCCAGATGGTTTGGGAGCAGAATGTGTCGAGAGGCACAGGGAGGAATAGGTCGGAGGAAGGCTTTCAAAATCCCCGCTGAGCACTATGCAATATTCAGGAATTGGGCTAAGAACATAGTAATAATAATAATAATAATAATAATAATAATAATAATAATAATAATAATTTATTATTTATACCCCGCCCATCTGGCCGGGTCTCCCCAGCCACTCTGGGCGGCTTCCAACAGAAGAATAAAACACAATAATCTATCAAACATTAAAAGCCTCCCTGAACAGGGCTGCCTTCAGATGTCTTCTAAAAGTCTGGTAGTTGTTTTCCTTTTTGACATCTGTTGGGAGGGTGTTCCACAGGGTAGGCGCCACCACTGAGAAGGCCCTCTGCCTAGTTCCCTGCAACTTGGCTTCTTGCAACGAGGGAATCGCCAGAAGGCCCTCAGTGCTGGACCTCAGGAGAGCCTGCAGGATCAGGCCAATGAGGGCCACTTAGTCCAGCATCCTGTTCTCACAGTGGCAAACTGGATGCCCCAAAGGGGAACCCACAAGCAGGATTCGAACACAAGAGCCGTCTCCCCTCCTTCGGTTTCCAGAAACTGGTATTCAGAAGCATGGCTGCCTCTCTTCCTCCTCTGTGAACTTTTTTGCCTGATCTTCTTTCGAAGCCATCTAGGTTGGTGGCCCTTCCTGCCTCCTGTGGAAGTGAGTCCCGTAGTTTAACCACACCCCATAGTTTGAAAATGATCAAGCATTTTCAAGAAGCAAGCCCCAGCACATGTAGTAATTTGCAAATGAAAGTTCCTTTGAATGCCTGGCATGTTTGCATGCTAGATGGCAGCTGTCTGGCTGATTCAGAGTTTCTGATCTTTTTCCATATACTTGGCCAACGTTCTCTGGTGATGCATCTAGCCAGACTGAAGCATCTTTAGTCCCTCGTGGTTTATTTTTGTCCCATATTAATTTTAACCATCCTGCGCAGGGCGATATTTATCCAGGGCCGAGTCCTCCGACTGACAGCTTTGCTCAGAGAGTTTCCAGCAGGAACCGAGGCCAGCCAGAACTTCTCTCTGGCTGAACAGGATTACTCCAGAACTAAATGCCAGCGAATAGCACAGATTCCTTATTACGAAAGGAATTATGCCTTGGTTTGCTGCAACGTTTGTTGTGTGGGACTTGGAACAATAGGCAATACAAAGAATGGAAAGCTCTGAAATTAGTCTAGCAATTACACAGAATTTTAAAAATGCAGAGCAAAGTTTTCCAAGGGGTGGTTGTTGCGCTTCAGTCTGGCTTGACATCTAGTTGGAAGCACCCCAAAAAATGCCGCCAGAAAAGTGAATCGAGGGAGAGTGGCTACTGCCAGGCTGCACCCAGTGGGAGGAACTGTGGCACTCCCTGCCTCAAGAAAGATTTGTTCGGTCACCTCCAAGAGAGTGTTCCATCACCACCACTTAAAAAACGTTTTTGATTCTGCAACATTTTGACCTAATTTCACTTGCCCTCTCCTTTTTAAACCCTTTATTGCCTCACTCTTCCCCCGAAGAGAACTAAATGCCATTAAAAGGTAAAGGTAAAGGTACCCCTGACAATTAGGGTCCAGTTGCGGATGACTGTGGGGTTGCGCACTCATCTCGCTCTATAGGCCGAGGCAGCCGGCGTAAATGAATAAATCTGCTGTGCCCCTTGGGCTTATATGAGGGTTAGACAAATTCATCGAGATGACTATCGATGGGCTTCTGGCTGTGATGGCTCAGCTCTGCCACCACGGTTGGAGACAGCCATGCTACAGAATCCCAGTTGCTGAAAAGCACAGGAGGGCAGAGTATTGGTCTTGTGTTCGAATCCTGATTAAGGCTGGCCATTGTGAGAACAGGATGCTGTTGATGAAGGGGGCGGTCCTTAGGATGCAACAGATTCACTTCATTTCAAGCTCAGCATCAAGGGGGCCATTGTGGCATAGCAGTTAATGTCAGACAAGGACCTGGGAGACTCGGGTTCCAGTTCCCACTCAGCTATGAAACTCTCTGGGCCAGCCACTTATTCTCAGCCTAGCCCACCTTGCAGGGTTGTTCTGGGGATTGAATGAGGGTGGAGAGAAATTTGTACGTCACCTTGAGCTCCTTGGGGAGAAAAGGAGGGATTGATCTAGTCAATATAGGTAAATTAGGTAAAGGACCCCTGGATGGTTAAGTCCAGTCAAAGGCGACTGTGGGGTTGCGGCGCTCATCTCACTTTCAGGCCAAGGGAGCTGCCATTTGTCCACAGGCAACATTTCCGGGTCATGTGGCCAGCAGGACTAAGCTGCTACTGGCACAACGGAGCACCATGACGGAAACCAGAGTGCACAGAAACACCATTTACCTTCCCGCTGCAGCAATACCTATTTATCTACTTGCCCTGGTGTGCTTTCGGACTTCTAGGTTGGCAGGAGCTGGGACCGAGCAACGGGAGCTCACGCCGTCGCAGGGATTCGAAGTGCCGCTTCCAATCAGCAAGCCCAAGAGGTTCAGTGGTTTAGGCTAGCAACTAATCTCCAGGATGCCTTTCCCATAATTTGCTAGCTAATTCTATTTTTAAGTGAAGATGCCTGGGATTGAACCAGGACACTCAGCATTTGGAATATGTGCTTTTATCTTTATTGTCAATAGCTCACGTAAACACATTTCCAAAGACTGTCGCCCTTCCTTTTCATCTCTCCCCATCCCCCAAATCTGCCATGGATGCTTTAGCTGAGATCCCTGCATTGCAGGGGGTTGGACTAGATGACTCTTGGGGTCCCGTTCAACTCTGCCGTTCTTTGATTCTATGAAAAAGAATAGAAGCACATTTATCCTTTCCTCTAAGGAGCTGAAGGCACCCTACATGGTTCTCCCCTCTCTCCATGCTGTCCCCACGGCAACCCTGCGAGGGAGGTTAGGCTGAGAGACTGTGACCGGCCCACAATTGCAAAACATAGTTTGTGACTAAGCGGGGATTTGAACCCCGGTCTCCCACTCTGACCATGGCGCCACGTCTACGTACCTGCATGCAGATTGGCAAGCTTAAACAGAAACAGCCAAATGAAACGGTGCCTGATTGTAATCCGGCGAGGAATGTAAGCAGCGTGTGATTTTTAAAAGTGTCTGATCCGCAGATCTCTCCTGGAGAAGCAAAATGTCAAAGGGGTGTAGCTGGGGTGTGCCAGCATGCATTTCTTTGAAAAAAAAAGTTTGAGTAAGTTTCCAAAGGAAGAGAAGAAATGTTGAATTGATAGACCTTTAAACATTCCCACAAAACTTGCTTGTTGCTTTTGGCCAAGCGTTCTGCTGAGTCACAGGAGGTTGCCCAAGGGAGAGGGGAAAACCTGTGAGGGACCTTCTCCGAAAATTCCCCCTGAGTCAGCCTCCCTTGCCATCTCCAAGGTTGTCTTCTCCCCGGTGCATATCTTCACTTGACATGGGGTGTCACGCCCTCAGCGCTTCACGCAAGCAGGCACAGGGCCATTGCAAAATCTGCAATGTTGCCAGTGTGGCATAGCGGTTAGAGCGTCGGACTGTGACCTGGGAGACCAGGGTCCAAATCCCTCCCACTCGGCCGTGAAACTCTCGCTGGGTGCCGCCATGGCCTAACCCACCTCGCAGGGCTGTTCTGGGGATTAAATGGGGGGGGGGAGGGAGAGAACCGTTTCCTGGAATCACGGTTGGAAAGTGCGATATGCATGCAATAAAGAACAAGTTCTTATGTTGTAAACTGCCCTGGGATCGTTGGACGAAGTGTGCTAATGCTATGTACATTTAATGAATGACGATGATTATAATAATGTCCGGGCAGGGACCACCAGGCCACGTATTTCTGCATTTCTAATTCATTCATTCATTCATTCATTCATTCTTCCCAGCTGTCAATAATGCCTTCACTCCTCTGTTATCCTCCTTTCATTCTCTCCACCCTCCAAAGTGGTGGAGGGAACATGGTGATTATTGGGGGGGGGGGAGAAATTGTGAGGGCTTTGGGGGCAAGCTATAGGGGAGGGGAGATTTGGGGAGCTGTGAGGGGATGGGAAAGGAGGGGTTGAACAAGCTGTGAGGGGAGGGGTGGGTGAGGTCTAAAGGTGACATGCTGGCAATGGGGTAGGGTTGGTGGAGGTTTTTGAGCCAGGAGGCCAGAGACAGCAGCCTCTCGTACGCAGCACATATCCCAGAAAGTCGTGGCGCATAAGGAGAAGGAGACAGGGAAGGAGAAAGAAAAATGCAAGCTTAGGCACTGGTTCTTAAAAGTTCACAATTCTTATTGGAACCAGCTGGAAATGGTTCATGTCGCCTAATGTTTTAACTGTTTTTAATTCTGAATTGTGAATCATTGCAACCTGCCCTGGGAGCTGCTGATGAAGGCTATGTAATGAATAAAAATAATAAAAATAATAAAAACAACGCACATTGCCCCTTCTCCCCAGGGATCCTCGTAACTTTAGTTTATCCGCTGCAGGCCTAGAGCCCCCAGCAGGGTTAATAAACTACAGTTCCCAGGATCCTTGGGGCAGGGTGCTTTAAATGTGTGGCATGCACAAAGCCTTCCTGTCAGAGCTGTTGGACAGTGAAACGCACTTGCTCAGGAGGTGGTGGATGAGATCACTGGATGAGACTGTTGCACTGCAGGGGGTTGGACTAGATGACCCTTGGGGGTCCCTTCCAATCATACAATTCTATGGTTCCACCTAAGAAACTATGCACAGGATTGCAGCCTAAGCCTACTGTGGCTTCTAGACCAGGTAAGAGCTTCAGAAATGCACAATGTCTTAAACTGGGGGTGAGGTGGGGGGGGGGCAGCCTGATTTATTATGAACTGTTCCCTCCCCAAACCACCATTGTGAGCCAGGCTGCTCCCAGGAGCCAGCAGAGAAATGAAGGGTAATCCAGGGTTTTGTGGAACACAAAGCACCCGCTCGCCTCTTTGAAACCCACCCCTCTCCTCCGCCAGACAAAGGAAAGCGAAAGGGCAGAGATAACCAGCAGCCACCCAACCACCCACTCAGACCCCCCTCCGGGGAACAATTGTTCGGGATTCACAGCAGGAAGCCGAGCCTAACCTCATTTCCTCTACGGCTTTCGGGAACTTAACCCTCAGGTCCAGACGCAGTCCAAACCCACAGCAGGACGGCCGCAGGTCACTTACAGAGAAAATAGCGACCTAATCCCTTTCCCTGCCAAGGGATCATCTGTGAATGGGGGGGGGGGATGTCAGAAATGCTAATAAAGGAAATAAGATGATCCTAGGGCAAAAGCACAGTGTGGATTTTGTGAGGGGGCCTCGCTGGGGCTGGCTCCATGACCTTTATGGCCTCCCCCCCCACACACACAAGAGACGTAGTAATAATAATAATAATATAATTTTATTATTTATACCCCGCCCATCTGGCTGGGTTTCCCCAGTCACTCTGGGCAGCTCTCAACAGATTAAAAACAGAATAAAACATCAAGCATTAAAAATTTCCCTAAACAGGGCTGCCTTCAGATGTCTTCTAAAAGTCAGATAGTTGTTTCTTTCCTTGACATCTGATGGGAGGGCATTCCACAGGGAGGGAGCCACCACCGAGAAGGCCCTCTGCCTGGTTCCCTGTAATTTGGCTTATCGCAGGGAGGGAACCGCCAGAAGGCCCTCGGAGCCGGACCTCAGTGTCCGGGCAGAACGATGGGGGTGGAGAGGCTCCTTCAGGTCTACTGGGCCGAGGCCATTTGGGGCTTTCAAGATCAGCACCAACACTTTGAATTGTGCTCGGAAACGTCCTGGGAGCCAATGTTTGGCCCCTGCTTCCGACAGTGCTTTAAAAGTAAGGATTAGGCCAACCTGGTGCCGTTCCTGATGTTTTGGACTGCAACCCCAGCCAAGCAATTAAGAACCCCTCTTGAGGTGTCAGAATGATACAATTGAAGAGCTGGAAGTGTTCACAATGGTCATCTTCTCCAACCCCTTGCAATGCAGAATCACAGCTAAGTTATCCCTGACGGATGGCTTTCCAGCCTCTCCTAACAAACCTCCATCGATGGAGAGCCCACAACCTTCCCAGGTAGTCCACGCTCCACTGCCCAACAGCTCTTCCCGTCACTGCCTTGCAACCTGCCCTGGAGAAAGGATAGCAAGAAAGCAGGGGCTCCTTTCACCTGACACAAAAGAGGGGGACGGTGTCTTCAGAATGACTGAGGATATGAGCAGGGCTTTTTTTCCAGCTGGAACTCAGTTCCGGCACCTCTCAGGTGGGGACAAGGGAGGTGTTCAGGATGAGTTCCACCACCTCTTTTTCTAGAAAAATAGCACTGGGTACAAGTATTAAAGTGGTCACCTGATTTAGTGTTAGGGGTAGGAAAGGTGGGAATGTTCTTCAAGATCATAGAATCGTAGAGTTGGAAGAGACCACAAGGGCCATCCAGTCCAACCCCCTGCCGAGCAGGAAACACCATCAAAGCATTCTTGACATATGCCTGTCAAGCCTCTGCTTAAAGACCTCCAAAGAAGGAGACTCCACCACACTCCTTGGCAGCAAGTTCCACTGCCGAACAGCTCTTACTGTCAGGAAGTTCTTCCTAATGTTTAGGTGGATACAGGTGGGAATTCTCACCTTCAAGGAAGCCCACTGCAGGGACCTCCTGGGGTTCAAGCAGCTGAAGACACAGTTTTCAGCATCCAGTTTTGGGTGCTGCCAAACAGCCAGGCGTTGTGAAAACAATGGTTCATCTGTGGGTGTGGTGTAGTGGTTAGAGTATTGGACTAGGAGCTGGGAGGCCAGGCTTCAAATCCCTGCTTGGCCATGAAGCTGATCGGCAGCAGCTCTTCAGGCAGGAGTTGGTAGAACAGAGCTTGTAGGGCAGATGTTCTACCACGGAGGTATGGCCTTCCCTTCCCTTCCCTGTCTCTCTCAGCCTAACCTACTTCGCAGGGTTGTTGTGAGGATACGTATGTCACCTTGAGCACCTTGGACAAAAAGGTGGGATATATAAATATCCCCGTGGAGCAGATATGGAAGAGCACAGCTGGATGGGACAAATGTTTGAGGATAAATCAATCAATGTGGAGGGCAGTAGTCAGCTGTAGTGGAAGAGTCTTCTTCCCTCCTAAGCAAGACTTGGCGGGGGAATGCAAGGGGCAGCCAGGATGAGAGGTCTTCTCCAAGCAGATGGTGAGAACCTCAACATGGGACGCAGGAGGGAGAGATCTGACATCTCAGGGCATGAGGGCATCTCCCTTGGCTGGATATGAGCTCTCCTAGTAAGCTGCTTTATGCAGAGTCAGACCATCTAACTCAGTATTGTCTACAATGGCTGGCAACAGCTCTCCGGGGTTTCAAGAAAGAGACGTTCCCAGGGATTGAACATGGGACATTCTGCCTGCAAAGGCGATGTTCAGCACAAAGGTATGGCCTTTTCTAAGCAGGAACATAGGACCAGGTCAGACCATGTGACCATCAAGTTCAGCATTGTCTACACTGACCGAACTTCACGCAGGAGTGTCTCCCATGGCAGATGCTCTACCCACTGAGCAATGGCACTTCCCTCTCTGTGGGAAAAGTGTCTCTCACGCCCCGGTGGTTCACCTACAGCAATTTGAAGGGAAAAGCACATCTCATGTTGGTTGGAGACCCCTCCCTGGAAGTAGAACAATGACAAAATCAAAGTAAACCAGTTTGTATGTGTGGAAGGGTGGCAGCTGGGGGAGGGGGGGTTCCAACAAGAGGGTTACTCAGCCCCACAACCCAGATGGGCTCCTCAACCCTCATACCTGGATAGGTCGAAAGGTGTCACCTGCTTTGACTCTTTTAAACATTTTATTTTAAAACACTGGAACTCCCTGCCTATTAATCTCAGGCAGGCCTCTTCACTGTACTCTTTCTGACACCTGCTTCAAAACATTAATGCATAAAGTTTTATTCATTATGTTTCAGTCTGTTGTTAAATTAACTTTTTGAAAGTTTTAGATTATTGTTGTTCACTTTTCTTAGTGATCATTTTATTGTTTTATCTTTTTCATAAACCACTTTGAGGTGGCTGTTATACAGTCAAGCAGTGTACAAATTTTATGAAATAAAAAAGCAACAAATTTATTTGTAACTCTTCCTGGGATACCTGGGTTCAAATTACACCCTCGGCCATGAGTGAGTGGTGACCTTGAGGGCCAGTCACTGCCTCTCAGCTTTACCTACCTCACAGGGCTGTTGTTGTGGGCATTAAACGAAGACTAGGACCTAGAAGACCTGGGTTCAAATCCCCCCACTCTGCCATGAAGCTTTCTAGGTGTACCTGCGGGCCAGTCTCTGCCTCTCAAGCTATCCTACCTCACAGGGTTGTTGTGGGGGTTAAACGAGGACGGGGAGCCATGTATCCTTATGCTCTTTGCAGGAAAAGGTGGAATATGAATGCAATACATCAGCAGCAACAACAACAACAACAACAACAACAACAACAACAACAACAACAACAACAACGCCGCAATGATTACTTATGAGGGCACCAGTGGGATCCTCCGTGCGCAAAGGTGCGCAGGTGAGGCATAGACAGGCGCGGGCACCCTCCTCCCTTACCTGGATGTAGGCTCTCTGGAGGAAGCTGTAAGGCACCCTGCGCTGGAAATCCGCGCGCACCTCGTCGCTGGCGATGTGTCTGGAGTCCGCACCGGGCAGCGCTTCCCGGCGGCAGGAGCGCAGGCAGCGCGCCCGGCGGAGCAGCACGCCGAAGAAGCGCAGGTCCCGACGGGCAGCATCCTCGCGCGGCTCAGCTTCTTTGAGCGGCGCCTCCCGACGGCAGCGCAGCGCGCAGCCCAGGCGCGCCTCCCGCAGGCGGCGCTCGGCGCTCAGCGCTGCCTCCAAGAAGCGCACGGCGCCGGCGAAGTCCCCCTGCGAGTGCGCCTCCACGCCGGCTGCGTAGAGCGCGTCGTAGGGCGGCCCGGGCTCCGGCTCCCCGGCCCCCGACGCCCCCAGCTGCAGCAGAGGCTGGAGTAGAAGGAGCAGCAGCCCGGGGGCCATCCCCGCCGCCCCGCTTTCCGGGCTGGGGCGCGCCATCGAGGCTGGGCAGGTGGCGACCGGTGCGCTGGACGGGGCGCACGGAGGATGCTTTGCAGAGGAAGGCTGCTGAAGCTGGCTGTCGAGCGACGGGCGCTCCTAGTCCTCGGCCTGGGAAGGCAGGAGGGAGGCGGCGGAGGTGGAGGTAGAGCCCTCCCCCTCGGGGTTTCCCCTCCGCCCAGGCCAGAGGGCCGGGAATGCCCGGGGGGAGGAGAGACAAGCCGTCGGCGCTTCCCTCGGCTGCGAGCGGAGCAGGAGAGCGAGGGAGAAGCCGCTGGGGGGAGCGTTCCGTCGGCAGCCCGGCCAAGCTCTCTCTCTCTCTCTCTCCTCCCCGGCTGGCTGCTGCGCCGGAACCGGCAGCGCTTCCAAGGCCGGGCGCGCCTCTCGCCCGGCGGGCGCGCGGGCTGGCCTGCTTCGCCCTCCTCTGCTCGCCGGAGGGACTGCTTGCCTGTCCTGCCTTGCTCGGCGGGGTGGAGAGAAAGAGCAGGCGGAGGAGGCTGCCCCTCGATGGCTACCGGCGAGGAGAGAGAAGAGCCGGCTGCCGTGCGGCTTGACCTGCGGGGGAAAGGGGGTTCCCCCCTTCTCAGTTTCTTCCCACTTTTTCCCCCCGCCCTGCCTCCTTCGGAACAGCGGGTGCTGGAGAGAGAAGGCGTTGGGAGGGCACGGCAAAGTATTATTCGTATTAATTTCGTTATCATATTTCTATCATGCCTTTTGCCAGGCCGGGACGCAAGGCGGCTTGCGCAGAGAAACCAGAACAAGCTGAAAACATAGAAGAATCGTAAAAATGTACATAGAAATAGAATTAAAATCATATCACTTGCTGGTGGTTTTTGGATTTCCCGCTCACCCGCAACCGAAAGGTCCTAGGGCGCATTTGGCAACGTAAAAAGGCCAAGTTGAAATCAGGGCCACCAACTTAGCTCAGGTAGAGAGGCTCATCTCTGGGTCCAAGCACCTTCTCTCAAGTATGTATGGTAGGAACATGTTGACAAGCTTTTTTCTGTTGCAGCTACCAGCCTGTGGAACTCCCTAGCTCAAGAGAGATTTGTTGGACCAGCTTCTGGGCTTGCCAAAAGCACCTCATTGACTTCTGTGAGAGGCGGTGGCTGGGGTAGTTGGCCCTTTGACTGGGTCCAGATTAGCACAGGACTTTTTTCACATTGATTCATCCCACCAGGACCCCATACTCTGGGCTCTAACTTTACTGCGAGTTGAGTGGCCTTATGCTTGCACATTGCAGTGCTATTATTTTCATTTTAAATTTCAGTCTTGAAACTGCTGTATAATCATGTCCAGTATTCTTTATGCTGCACAGAAGCTGCAATCCTTTTACATGCTTTCCTGGGAGTAAAGCCCCCTTGAAGACAAGGAGATTGAATCCTGAGTACACAATTATGCCCGGAATTGAACTCAGTTAGTTAGAGTGTGGTGCTGATAATGCGAAGGTTGCAGGTTCGACCCCCGTCTGGGACAGCTGCATATTCCTGCATTGCAGGGGGTTGAACTGGATGAGTCCCTTCCAACTATGTGAATTCTATGATTCTAAGGTCTAAGAGCAGTGGAATCCAACAGAAGCCGTTTCCTTAGGTAAAGTGCTTAGGAGCAGATTTCCAAAAACAAGCTGTCTAGTCTGAGCTTCATTTAACCACATTCAAAAATGTCCCTATAATTTTTTTTATTAAATTTTCCGTTTTACAATTTAAAATACTCACTTTTGCATCTTTAAAATATCAATGACTTCCCTTCTTCTCTTTCCATGGTTCATTTTACATACCGTATCATAAATCCCTGCATATTTTACAGAAAGTATAGCATTCAGTATTCCATTATTGCATCCATCAAGACTTATTTACACTTGAATTTATTTTAATGCTGCCCATGTTTTCAGCTGTACACAATTATTTCCCATATATTCAATAAATGTTTTCCAATCTTCTCTTAACCTATGTTCTTCTTGTTCACTTATTCTATATGTTAAATCTGCAAGCTGTGCATATTCTGTCAGTTTAAGTTGTCATTCTTCTTTGGTTGGGACCTCGCTCAATTTCCATTTTGGGGCTAACAAAACACGGGCCGCAGTAGTGGCATACATAAATAACCTTTTTTGACACCTGGGAATTTCAGTCTGAATTATCCCCAACCAAAAGGACTCTGGTTTTTTGTGTTTTTTTTTTGGAAAGTACTTTTAAACATATTTTTGCAATTCATTATGGATCATTTCCCAATACTCTTTTACATGTCCACCACATATGAAAGAAGGTTCCCTCCACCTCTTTGCATCTCCACATTCAAAAATGTTTGCAGCATCAGAACTTAAGGAAAGCCCTGCTGAGTCCGGACAATGGCCCATCGAATCCAGCATCCTGTTCTCATAGTGGCCAAAAGATGCCTCTTCTGGGAAGCCTGTAAGCAGGATCTGAGCACCAGAGCCCTCTCCCCTCCTCTGGTTTCCAGCAACTGGGATTCAGAAGCATTACTGCCTCTGACTGTGGAGGGCAAAGTATAGCTATTCTGGCTAGTAACCATCAATCGCCATTGATACACCAGGGCTCTCAATGCTCAGGGACTTAGGAAACAGACTCTCACTGAGTCACTGACCACCAGCAACCCTTCAGGGGGAGGGGGCTTTCCCATCTCTACTGGGAGTTGCTGCAAATCAAATTTGTGGAGTTACCCAGCCAACAGCCCCTGCAATTGCCAGGATGCTCATCTGTCTTTTTTGCAAAAAAATAAATAGTTCCGCTACGGTGCTTCTCAACTCCCACCCCCTGCAGAGAGAATGATTGGTGGCATGGAGATGCCTCATACCACCTGGGTGGGTTTAATTAGGGAAAGCCTGTCCTTACAAGTTAAAAGGGTTATGCAACAAATGTTTAAAAAAACACAGCTGTAGAGTATGCATTTCTGGGGGGCGGGTTAGTATGCAGCAGGAGGAGAACATGAGCTGTCTGTGAGCAGCTCTCCAATCTGACTGACTTAGTATGGTGGGCTTGGGTGCAGTTGAGAAGCCAAGAAAAATCCCCCAGTGTCATTCAAATGATCTGGTTCTTGGCAGCTGCCCCCCTAAACGTTTCCAACTTAGAGAACATGGGTCCCTGCTTCCAGGTGCCTCCCTCAGTATATGTTGAGTGCATCTTGGATGGTTTTGCTTTTCTGACTGCCCTGACCTCTCTCATTTCGGTGCAGAATCTCACTCCTCTATCTAAAGTAGTTACTGCTTGGCCCCCTCCAGCTTCATCACCTGGGATTAGGCCCAGCCAAAGGAAAGGCTCCATGAAGCATCCCATTCCAGCCTCCCTTGACGTCTCCCTTTTCACCTCTGTGAAAGTCTGACCTGCCAAGAAATTACTCATGGTGGAATCATCCTACAAGAAATGATCTCTTCAATTTTTCTTTTATAATTTACCCTCCAAAGATCTCACAACCCAGTGGAACTTGCTGTGTGTGTAGAGGATCTCCCCTCATGCAGGAAGCAAACAAAGAAAAATAGAGCCTTAGAATGGTTTGTTCATTCAAAGAATCCTCTGCAGTTTCATGTTCCTGGTTCTGTTGCAGAGAAGCAGGGATTTTATTTATTTATTTACTACTACTCCGTTTTGATTTCTGGACTCTAACATACTATAAACCCTGCTGGGTGAGGCCAGTGGCCCATCTAGTCAAGCATCATGTTCTCCGAGTGGCCAAAAAGATGACCCAGTCCGAAACCAGCAAGCAGGATTTGAGAACAAGAGCTCTCTCTCCTCTCCTGCGGTTTCCAGCAACCGTTCTTCATTGCTGCTTCTCACTGTAGAGTTGCAGAAAGCTCAGAACAGGGCAGCCAAAATGATCCAGGGAGTGATGAAGTGACACCCCTATGGAAGAAAGGTTGCAGGAGGTTTTGGTTTAGAAAAAAAAGGTGGAAGTGGCATGATGTAGGTTTCTAAAATTATGCCTCCTTCTCTCATAACACAAGAACTCATACATGAACATCTTAGGAAGCTGCACGTTGGAAGATTCAGGACAGAGAAAATGAATGAATTCTCCATGTACAGTCATACCTCGGTTTAAGTACGCCTCGGTTTGAGTATTTTCAGTTTAAGTACTCCGCGGCGGACCTGTCTGGAACGGATTAATCCACTTTCCATTACTTTCAATGGGAAAGTTCGCTTCAGGTTAAGTACGCTTCCGTTTAAGTACAGACTTCCAGAACCAATTGTTGTAAAGGAAGAAGAAGAAGAAGAAGAAGAAGAAGAAGAAGAAGAAGAAGAAGAAGAAGAAGAAGAAGAAGAAGAAGAAGAAGAAGAAGAAGAAGAAGAAGAAGAATTCATTTATACCCTGCCCATCTGACTGGGTTTCCCCAGCCACTCTGGGCTGCTTCCAACAGAAATATTAAAATACAATAATCTATTAAACATTAAAAACTTCCCTAAACAGGGCTGCCTTAAGATGCCTTCTAAAGCTAAAGGTAAAGGGACCCCTGACCATTAGGTCCAGTCGTGACCGACTCTAGGGTTGTGCGCTCATCTCGCATTATTGGCCAAGGGAGCCGGCGTATAGCTTCCAGGTCATGTGGCCAGCATGACAAAGCCGCTTCTGGCAAACCAGAGCAGCACATGGAAACGCCGTTTACCTTCCCGCTGTAGCGGTTCCTATTTATCTACTTGCATTTTGACGTGCTTTCGAACTGCTAGGTTGGCAGGAGCTGGGACCAAGCAACGGGAGCTCACCCCGTCACAGGGATTCGAACCGCCGACCTTCTGATCAGCAAGCCCTAGGCTCAGTGGTTTAACCACAGTGCCACCTGGGTCCCTAAGATGCCTTCTAAAGGTCTGGTAATTGTTGTTCTCTTTGACCTCTGGTGGGAGGGCGTTCTACAGGGCGGGCACCACTACCGAGAAGGCCCTCTTCCTGGTTCCCTGTAACCTCACTTCTTGCAACGAGGGAACCGCCAGAAGGCCCTCGGTGCTGGACCTCAGTGTCCGGGCAGAACGATGGGGGTGGAGACGCCCCTTCAGGTCTACTGGGCCGAGGCCGTTTAGGGCTTTAAAGGTCAGCACCAACACTTTGAATTGTGCTCGGAAACGTACTGGGAGCCAATGTAGGTCTTTCAGGACCGGTGTTATATCGTTCCCTCGCTTTTAGACTTTTAGAAGACATCTGAAGGCAGCCCTGTTTAGGGAAGCTTTTAATGTTTAACAGATTATTGTATTTTAATATTCTGTTGGAAGCCGCCCAGAGTGGCTGGGGAGGCCCAGCCAGATGGGCGGGGTATAAATAATATACAGTGGTACCTCTACTTACGAATTTAATGCGTTCCGAACGCACATTCGTAAGTTGAAAAAAATTGTAAGTCGAATCCCATAGGAATGCATTGGGAGAAAAAATTCATAAGTAGAAGCAACCCTATCTAAAAATTCGTAAGTAGAAAAAATCTAAACCGCATCCAAGATGGCAGACGGAGCTCCATTCGTAAGTAGAAACATTCGCAAGTAGAGTTATTCGTAAGTAGAGGTACCACTGTATATTTTTATTTTTATCATTATCATTATTTTATTATTATTATAGTGGATCGTTATCATCATCATCATCATCATAATCACCACCACCACCATCACCACCATCTCCATCATTATTTATTAGGCAAATTCATGGAAGAGAGGGCTATCAGTGGCTCCTAGACAGGATGGCTCCTCTCTGCCTCCACAATTGGAGGCAGCAATGCTTCTGAATACCATCTGCTGGAAATCACAGGAGGAGAGAGTTGCTCTTGATCTCAAATCCTGCTTGCAGGTTTCCCATGGAGACATCTAGTTGGCCACTGCTGAGGACAGGATGCTGAACCAACTGTGCCATTGGCCCGATCCGGCAGGTTCTTTTTACATTCTTGCAAATCTAGTTTCCTTTTCGCTGCCTTCTCATACCAACCAACATTTCGAGGCTGGAAAACATGAGCAGTGCCCATATGAGCAGCACTGCATTGCCCGCTCCTTCCAGCTATAAATCAGCAATCCTAATATTAGCTTGGTGGAGTCCTCAGCTGCCCGGTGCGTCTTCCATCCTTCAAGGACTCTATGAAAGGGATAATTCTAAGCATGGAAAACAACCCACCCAGTGTGCAGAGGCTGCTCCTTCCAGCTCCTGGTATGTTGCTTTGAAGGTTTATTTTCCTAATGACACAAATAGATCCATATGAATGTCTATCAACAAACAGCAAACCGACAGAGGCTCTGCAGTGTTAATATGTGTGTGACAGGCAGAAATTCAACAGGTGCAGATTTTCCTTGCCACAGGGTAGGCCAAACCTGCACTTGCTGGTCTCCTGGGTGCCAAGCTACTATTAAAAAAAGAGACAGAGAGAGGAAACACTAGGAGGCTGAAAAGGCTGTTTTATGAATGTCAATTTGCAGGGGTTCATTTGTCACATGATAGTTGCAGCGACCGCTCTCCTTTGGCAACTGTGCAAGCAAAACTGTTGCCACAGTTCCAATCTCATGGTGGAGGCCTTGCTCACGGGTTGATCCCTGGAGTTCCCAGGTAGGGCTGTTACTCACCCCTTTCAGAAACCCCTAGTAAATTAGCAAAAATGTATAAAACATGCATCTCTGGGTTAATATATATATTGCGGCCCCCCACAAGGTCTGAGGGACAGTGGACCGGCCCCCTGCTGAAAAAGTTTGCTGACCCGTGGTGTAGATAGTACTGCACTAGAATGACCCCAATAGTCTGAAATGGGAGAAAGGACCTTCTTCTTGTGCTCCATCCTAGATGGGTGCCATTTTGGAACAGAGAAATCTGGCGGGGGGCAGTTGCACTTTTGCTTTCTCATAACTGAGGTTGTGATATTGCTGGACACCCGCAAAGATGTGCATCGATGGTGCCAAAATAATAGCAATTTAGTGGCGCCAGGTCATCCAAGCCATTCTATTCAGCCTCTTCTTGAAAAGTGAACTCCATCACACAAACCAGTTGAGCACCAAACTCATAGGCTGGACTCTGGGGTTGGGACAGTGGTGGCCGGTAGGGCAGAAGGTGGGGAGCGCAACACCAGGGGTCACCAGGGAGCCCATGACACGTGGAAGCAACTAATGTCTCGTGTTGTCCCCAATCTTCCTCACCTCTTGCTGAGTTCTGCAAGGGCAGTACTGAGAATAAGAAGCTGATGACAGGCGGGGTCACTCCCAATAAGCAGAAGGCAGGCAGCTGAGAGCTGAGGTCAGTAGCACAGTGCCCCATTTCTCCTACTGAATTACAACTAATCCAAAATGCGGCAGCTAGACTGGTGACTGGGAGCGGCCGCCGAGACCACATAACACTGGTCCTGAAAGACCTACAGTGGATCCCAGGATGTTTCCCAGCACAATTCAAAGTGTTGGTGTTGACCTTTAAAGCCCTAAATGGCCTCGACCCAGTATACCTGAAGGAGCGTCTCCACACCCATCATTCAGCCTGGACACTGAGGTCCAGCACCGAGGGCCTTCTGGCGGTTCCCTCGCTGCGAGAAGTGAGGTTACAGGGAACCAGGCAGAGGGCCTTCTCGGTAGTGGCACCCACCCTGTGGAACGCCCTCCCACTAGAGGTCAAAGAGAACAACAATTACCAGACCTTTAGAAGGCATCTCAAGGCAGCCCTTTTTAGGGAAGCTTTTAATGTTTGATGTTCTTGCTTTTTTATTATTGTTATTGGTGTTCTGTTCAGAACCACCCAGAGTGGCTGGGGAATAATAATAATAATAATAATAATAATAATAATAATAATAATAATAATAATAACTTGGCTAGCTTCTGCTGGGTTAGGGGAGGACTCCCAGCCAAGCGGGATCATCGGGGGGGGGGGGGCTGGTTTGTTTTCGGGTTTGGCCCATTCTTCAAGCCCAGTGAGCAGGAGTCGCAGATGAGACCTGCTAGAGGAAACTCAAAAGCTGCATGAGCAGCAGGCCAGAGAAGGTGTTTGCAGGGCTGGGCTGGGCAAGTGAGAGCAGCACACCAGGAGGAATAAGTCTCTTCTTGCTGGGAATGCTCAATGACTATACGCAATTCATTCTGGCTTGTCCAGATTGAAATGTGTTCTAATATTTTCCTGGTAAAACCCCTTGAAGACCTCCTAAAAGAATAAAGACACCACAGTCTTATTCATAAGTAAATAAATAAGTTTACTCATGATAATCAGTTCACAGTTGGATCCCTGGAGGCAGACTTAGTTACAAAGTATATACATGTGGATCTATCCCATATGGGGATAATTCCTTTGTCCTCTGTTGGCTGAGAGCCAACAGAGCATCTCTAGCTAAAAAGATGTTCCAATGAAGGAGGAAGTCGCAGAGAGAGTAGAAGAGTGCTGCGTGCCCTTCCCTTTTATTACCTGGGCAGGTAATGTCACGCCCACCTCTAGTCACATGCAAAGAAAGTATGTCCCAGCCCAGGAGGAAACAGGAAGTTTTCGACTGGCTGAACCAAACTTCCCTTTGCATGTCCGCTCTAGGAAAACTAGGAATGTTGTACTTGACTGCTACTTACGTATCACATCCCACAGTTTCATTAGGCTCCCACTCAAAGAAAACCAAGAAGCATAAGCCATGACCTGAAAGAGCCTGCAAGGAAAAGTTAAACAAAAGTTGTCTTCAATCCTCTTTCCATGCTCACCCTTCTTAGCTCTGACCTATTAAAAATGAAAGCTTTGATGCTTTGGAGCCTCAGAAACTTGGACTGCTCTTTCACATTAAGAATCAATAAAAATAAAGTTTGGAAAGAACATCCTAAGTACACTGATGGAAGCCCAAGCAAGGACTTGCCAAAGGGACATGCCTTTGAAGGTCACCTGAATCAACCCCTTTGCCCACATGCCTTCTTTGGGAGGGTACAGAGGCAAAAATCAGCTCCACTTTGAACAGCCACTGTTCAAACTGTTCTCCGCCTGTATCACAAGGCTTGAATTCAAACTCAGACACATTACATGGAATGCAAATGTAACATTTGGCATTCCTGGGGGAGGTGAAGTGCCAAAAAAGAAACGGACAGGGTAGACTAATAGAATCATAGGAATGTAGAGCTGGAAGGGACCCCAAGGGCCCAACCAAACAAAAAAAAAGGGGGCTCAACAATGGTTCCTTGTCATCTTGGGGGAAAGTGACAAGTGGGGTGCTGCGGGGTTCTGTCCTGAGCACATTGTTGTTCAACTTGGATGACTTGGGTGAAGGAATCAAATCTACAGGTGATACCAAACTGGGAGCGGTAGCTGCAGAAGACAGAATCAGGATTGAAAATGACCTCGATAGATTGGAGAACTGGGCTCAAACTAAGAAAATGAATTTCCAAAGTAATGCTTTAGTTGAGAGTCCTGCAGTGTAGGGAGTGGAGCTGTGTGAAGAAGAAGAGTTTGGATTTGATATCCCGCTTTATCACTACCCGAAGGAGTCTCAAAGCGGCTAACTATCTCCTTTCCCCTCCTCCCCCACAACAAACACCCTGTGAGGTGGGGGGGGGGGCTGAGAGACTTCAGAGAAGTGTGACTAGCCCAAGGTCACCCAGCAGCTGCATGTGGAGGAGCGGAGACGCGAACCCGGTTCCCCAGATTACAAGTCTACCGCTCTTAACCACTACACCACACTGGCTCTCACAGTCCCAACTCTACGATTCTATGATTCTAGGAACCCCCTGCAATGCAGGATTCACAGGTGAAGAATCTTCAACAGATGGCCATCCAACCTTGGGTGAAATACCTCCAAGGAAGGAGAGTCCACCACCTCTGTCGAACAGGTCTTACCATCAAAAAGTCCTTCCTGATGTTTAGTTGGAATCTCCTTCCTTGTAACTTGAAGCCATGGGTTCGAGTCCTACCCTCCAGAGCAGGAGAAAACAAGCTTGCTCCATCTTCCATGTGACAGCCCTTTAGATATTTGAAGATGGCTCTCATCTCTGAATACTGTGTCCAGTTCTGGGCACCACAGTTCAGGAAGGATATTGACAAGCTGGAACGTGTCCAGAGGAGGGCAACCAAAATGGTCAAAGGCTTGGAAACAATGCCTTATGAGGAACGGCTTAGGGAGCTGGGTATGTTTAGCCTGGAGAAGAGAAGGTTAAGGAGTGATATGATAGCCATGTTCAAATATGTAAAAGAATGTCATGTAGAGGAGGGTGAAAGGTTGTTTTCTGCTGCTCCAGAGAAGCGGACACGGAGCAATGGATTCAAACTACAAGAAAGAAGATTCCACCTAATCATTAGGAAGAACTTCCTGACAGTAAGAGCTGTTTGGCAGTGGAATTTGCTGCCAAGGAGTGTGGTGGAGTCTCCTTCTTTGGAGGTCTTTAAGCAGAGGCTTGACAGGCATATGTCAAGAATGCTTTGATGGTGTTTCCTGCTTGGCAGGGGGTTGGACTGGATGGCCCTTGTGGTCTCTTCCAGCTCTACGATTCTATGATTCTATTATCTCCTCTCAGTCTCTTCTTTTCTAGGCCAAACATCCCCAACTCCATCATCCGTTCCTCGTAAGGCTTGGTTTCCAGCCCATTGATCATCTTGGTCCCCCTCCTCTGCACGCCTTCCAGCTTCTCAATATCCTTCTTTAATTGTGGTGCCCAGAACAGGACTCTAGAGGTTTCCACAATTTGGAAAAATTTGGGCAGTATGGATATTCCAAAAATGAGACAAGCCGGGTCGTTGGCAAACAGATTTTTTTTTATTAAAAAAAACACATATTGGAATTTCATTGAAAACGGCTAATGGGGGGCAGGAATTACAAAGTGCCATTTTGATGCCTGTAATACTGTGTGGATGCAGGTTGGCCACTTTGGGAACAGGATCCAGGACTCGATGGGACGTTGGTCTGATCCAGCAGGCTCCTCTTATGTCTTTATGTTTTCAGCCCTAAATTGTGCAGCTTTTGTCATGGGGCTTAGTGCTGTGTTCCAAATCTGAGTCTATACTGCTCAGCCCCTGTTACATTTAGGAATGTGACTGTGCGTTTTTAAGGGGCGATGAAAGATCAATGACTTAAACTCCAAAAGGAAAAAAGGGAAACTGCCCTCCGAGATCTTGCCAGGTTGATTTCCTCCAGATCTCTCATCTGCATTCCATTCACCTTGTGGAGTTTATTATTTTAGCCTCCAAACATCACCGTTTCTGCTCTTGCCTCAAAACACTCCTTCATCAATTATACGGTATTTTGAAAAACAAGGCTGCCGAGCCAGTTAAAACAGGAGCGGAATTCGAATCCAAAAACACACCCTGGGGCAGATGTGATATTATCTGTGGCTCCTGATCCTTGAGTTACCCTCCGGCAAGAGAAGGTGGGTTACCTGGGAGTAAACAGCAACCGCTGAGCCTGGTTTGGATGAAAGGAACTCTTGATGATGAGGGTGCCAGGTGAGGAAAACGGCACAGGGGGGCGGATCCTACACAAATAGGCGTGGACAAATCCAAGAGGTTTGGTTTCCTCCAGTTTCTCTTTTTTCCATTCTTAAGTTCAGTTCCTCACATTTCTATATCAGATTGCTTTTTACATTGCAAAATTCAGAGAAGCACAAATTCCAAAGGACAGCAGTGATTTGGTTCGTTCGTTGTTCTGTAAGGTGCAAATTACATTAATATCTGAGCTGAACCAAATTTCTGCATCCCTACACAAAAGTGACTTCCAAGGGGGACCCTTGATGAACTAAAGTGGGGTGAGGTAGAAAGCAGCTTTGGGAAGACATAATCTCTCCACCCAACCTTCCACAGCCTCCAGAGTTTCCAGAGTTAACACTAAATATATTATTATTATTATTATTATTATTATTATTATTATTAACATTATTAACATTATTAACATTATTATTTGACTTTATATACTGACCTATACCCAGAGGTCTCAGGGCGATTCACAGAAAATAGCAACACAAAAACCACAATACAGTGGTACCTCTACTTACGAATAACTCTACTTATGAATGTTTCTACTTACGAATGGAGCTCCGTCCGCCATCTTGGATGCAGTTTAGATAGGCTTTTTTCTACTTACGAATTTTTAGATAGGGTTGCTTCGACTTACGAATTTTTTCTCCCAATGCATCCCTATGGGATTCGACTTACAATTTTTTTCGACTTACAAATGTGTGTTTGGAACGCATTAAATTCGTAAGTAGAGGTACCACTGTATATATATACTGTAATCAAAATAAAAACAACAACACAATAACACCCCCAACACATTTTCTGAGGGCATAGGATGTCAATCCCTGGGGAAAGCATTCCACAGACGGGGAGCCACTGCAGAGAAGGTCCTGTTCTTGCATTGCCACCCTCCAGATCTCCCAAGGAGGAGGCACACAAAGAAGGTAAATGTGGCACCATCGCCGAGGGCTGCCATACATCCAGATATTCCCATACATTACTGGGATTTCAAAGGCAGAATTGACACCCAGAGGGAATTTCTGGATCTTAGGCAAATCAATTGAAAAATCTTTGGGGTTTTCCTAAAAAGAAGCTCAACAGCTTTTTGGGGTGTCCTGGCAACCCTACCATAGCTGCTAACGGATCATTTAAATTTGTGTCCCGGGCTTTTTAGACTTATCTACCCATGTACTCTCTGAAACCAAGGGGGTGCCCTCCCCAGCTCTCCAACCCCACTTCTGCTTCCACAGATGGAGACAGCAATGCTTCCCAATGCCAGTTGCTGGAAGCCAGAGGAGGGGAGAGTTGCTCTTGGGCCCAAATCCTGCTTGCAGGATTCCCAAATGGGGGCATCTGGTTGGCCACTGTGAGAAGAGGGTGCTGTAGCAGATGGGCCCCTGGCCTGATCCAGCGGGTTCTTCTCATGTTCCTACTTCCCCAAAGTTTTTGCAAGATGAGAAAGGCCAAACAGAGCATTCATTTACTCTATAGTGCTTTGTACCAGGATTACTCATTGGCCCACAGTCTAATAAAGACGCTCTTGTGGTCAGTCCACCACATTAGAGTAAATAAAATATGGCAACAGTGTTCAAAGACGGCTGTGATGTGCTATTCATCTGGCCTTTTGACTTCCTACAGCAACACAATTAATCTGAGGTACGTGGAAGGTTTATTTTCAGCAACTAAAAGGACAGCGCTTTTTGTCTGGAAGCTGTTTCTGTTAAATGAATCACCCTTCATTGGCTCCCCCCCCCTTTTATGGGGAAGTTTAATACTTGGTTAGCGTCAGATGCTAAGAGATGCCTTTCTTTTGCTTCTGTGTTGCAAAGTTTGGAGAAAGGTGAATTTCAAGAGACTTCCAGGTTTCAGCTTGTGTCTTGTTATGTACATACCACCCAATGTGGGTACCCAGTGTGGAGGAGCTCACAGCATTAACAGCCCAGAAGGTCTTGCTTCTCCCAAAGTCACAGCCTTGGCATCCAGCTTGGCTCTGTGCCTGTGGCTCAACACACACACCACTCCTGGGCTTCAAGATTCAGGTAGGTAGCCATGTTGGTTCTTGGTATAAGCTTTCGTGTGCATGTACACTGAAACAGAAGTCACCAGACCCTTATATATAGTGGGAGGGTGGGTTTTTTTCTCCGGAGAGCAGTAAGAGATGGGTGATTGACTCAAACAGGTAAACCTGTTGACGACTGTTAACAACTGCAATTAGTCCTACAGGAAAAAGCAAGGGATACTATGCAGATGATTAGCATATGTAATGAGACAGGAAACCAATATCTCTATTAAGACCAGGTCTCTCCCTAGTGTTCAGTTTAGTGATAAGTTGTAATTCAGCAAATTCAGAATTCAGTGTATCTGAAGAAGTGTGCATGCACATGAAAGCTTATACCAAGAACAAACTTCGTTGGTCTCTAAGGCGCTACTGGACTATATATACCCAGGTGGCGCTGTGGTTAAACCACTGAGCCTAGGGCTTGCTGATCAGAAAGTCGGCAGTTCGAATCCCTGTGACGGGGTGAGCTCCCGTTGCTTGGTCCCAGCTCCTGCCAACCTAGCAGTTCGAAAGCACGTCAAAATGCAAGTAGATAAATAGGAACCACTACAGCGGGAAGGTAAACGGCGTTTCCATGTGCTGCTCTGGTTTGCCAGAAGCGGCTTTGTCATGCTGGCCACATGACCTGGAAGCTGTACGCCGGCTCCCTCGGGCAATAATGCAAGATGAGCGCGCAACCCCAGAGTCGGTCACGACTGGACCTAATGGTCAGGGGACTCTTTACCTTTACCTAAGGCGCTACTGGACTATATATACAGTACCTGTTAATGGTTCCCAGTCTTTTTTAAAGTCTCTATTGTCTTTATCCCTACCGTAAGTCTTTCAGTTAACTTCGCCATTTCAGCATATTCCATCAATTTCTCTTGCCATTGTTCTTTAGTTGGTATTTCGTCGCTTTTCCATCTTTGGGCTAGTAGAATCCTAGCCACTGTTGTGACATACAGAAATAGATTTTTCTTCTCTTTTGGCAAATGCCTAATAAAAAAGCTTCTGGTCTTTTAACAAAGGTTATCGAAAACATTCTTTTCATTTCATTATAAATCATTTCCCAATAATTCTTAATTCTTTTACCATTTCACCACATATGAAAAAACATGCCTCCTTTTTCTTTACACTTCCAGCACTGAGAGAGGCACTTGTTGACACACAGAGCCAAGGAAGTTTTTCAAAGCCCGTGGTCAGAGGGAGATGGAGTATGTCATTGCAAAGAACATTTCAGCTGCTTTAATCCATCTTCTGCTGATGGATGGAAGGAGGGTCTTGTTTGGCCAGAGTCTTGCGCTGGGGGTGGGGAGCAAGGGGTTGAACTGTGCATTATGAATGGGAGCAAAAGTGGAAACTGGTGACTTGGAAGCTTCTAAGCCTCAGCTGTTGTCTTTGTCCATAGAGTTTTCTCAGCAGGGATACTGGAGTGGCTTGCCGGTTCCTTCTCCAGGTAGATCACGTTTGGTCAAAACTCTCCACTATGACCTGTCCGTCTTGGGTGGCCCTGCACGGCATAGCTCATAGCTTCTCTGAGTTATTCAAGCCCCTTCGCCACGACAAGGCATTGATCCATGAAGGAGACAGCATCTTAAAAAGCAGAGACATCACCTTGCCTACAAAGGTCCGTATAGTTAAAACTATGGTTTTCCCAGTAGTGATGTATGGAAGTGAGAGCTGGACCATAAAGAAGGCTGATCGCCAAAGAATTGATGCTTTTGAATTATGGTGCTGGAGGAGACTCTTGAGAGTCCCATGGACTGCAAGAAGATCAAACCTATCCATTCTGAAGGAAATCAGAATCCCAGTTGCTGGAAACCGCAGGAGGGGAGAGTTGCTCTTGTGCTCAGTTCCTGCTTGTGGGCTTCACATAATGGGTACTGTATCTTGTTGGCCACTGGGAGAATAAGATGGTGGAATGGATGGGCTAGTGGCCTGAACTGGCAGGTCTATTTTTGTGTTCTTATGCATGTAAAATGAATGGGGGAGGGGTGCTGCTTCTACTTTGATTCTCTTTCTTTCTTTCTTTCTTTCTTTCTTTCTTTCTTTCTTTCTTTCTTTCTTTCTTTCTTTCTTTCTCCTGAGCAGATCACCCTCCACGCATTCCCCTCCTCCTCCACATACCCAAGAAAGCCCCTTTACTGCATGCTGCATTGGGGGGTGGCGGAAAAACCGATCGAGCTGCTCTGCATCCACCAATAGATTCTTTTTGGTCCTTTTCTTTTCCAAAAGGCTGTTGAGTCCCTTTGCACCCAGACGCCTGATTCCAGTTACGCTTCGGAAGATGTGACCTCATGGTGTTTGTATTTGTGCTTCTCGCCCCCCTCCCCCTCCAGCCTCCCCCACCCCCAGCATCACAAAGCAACTTGTTTCAGGAGAGCCCCCCCTCACCCCCCTGCAATGTGGTCACCATGAGGTCATACTTCTGGAACGCCGGCTACCTCCAAGCTGCTGGAGGAGATCAGCTTACGTCTCTCTCTCTCTCTCTCTCTCTCTCTCTCTCTCTCTCTCTCTCTCTCTCTGCATTTGAGAAGAAGCCGAAAGAAGGAGAGACTCACCAAGAAACAGAAAGCTCCTCTCTGCTCAAACATCCATCATTCATTCAATCATTCATTTATACCCCACTCAAGGCAGCTTAGAGATAAAAAAATGAGAACAGCTAAAACAACATTGGCAGGAGATCATTAAAAACGTGAAAGAGTGATGGCAACCAACAAGGGATTGGACTACTGTAATTCGAGGAGGAGGAGGAGGAGGAGGAGGAGGAGGAGGAGGAGGAGGAGGAGGAGGAGGAGAAGGCTCTTGGTGGCTCCTGGCCAGGGTCGCGATGCTCTGCCTCCAGAGTTGAAGACAGGATGCTTGTGGGATGCTCTCCCCGGGAGGTTTGCTTGGTGCCTTCCTTATACGCCTTTAGGCCCCAGGCAAAAAATCATTCCTTTTCAAACCAGGCCTTGGGATGTTAATGATCTACATCTCTTTAAAGTAAGGTTGTATGTATGTGTGTGTGTTTTAATGTATTTCCCCCAACTTGGTTTTAATGACTACATGGGTTTTCGTTTCTTGGTTTCTCAGTTCATTTTGTGTCTCCAAACACCCTTTGAGTTGTCTGTGGCAAGATAAAGCAATCAGTAAATTTAGTAAATATTAGTCATAATCATTATCTTTTTTTTCTTTTAAAAAACAATATTTATTAAATTTTCCACTTTAACAATCCAATAAAAAACACATTAAAACATTCCAAATTATAAAACAATCAAAAGGACCAAATTTTATGCCCGATTATGTCTTTGGGTGACTTCCCATGCTCTGAAGTTCAGGTAGTGATGATTAGTCCAGATAATATAATAATCTGGGATTATTTGGGACCCAGGTGGCGCTGTGGGTTAAACCACAGAGCCTAGGGCTTGCTGATCAGAAGGTCGGCGGTTTGAATCCCTGCGACGGGGTGAGCTCCCGTTGCTCGGTCCCAGCTCCTGCCAACCTAGCAGTTGAAAGCATGAAGTGCAAGTAGATAAACAGGTACTGCTCCGGTGGGAAGGTAAACGGCGTTTCCATGCGCTGCTCTGGTTCGCCAGAAGCGGCTTTGTCATGCTGGGCACATGACCTGGAAGCTGTACGCCGGCTCCCTCGGCCAATAATGTGAGATGAGCGCCGCAACCCCAGAGTCGGTCACGACTGGACCTAATGGTCAGGGGTCCCTTTGTTGTTGTTTAGTCATTTAGTCGTGTCCGACTCTTCGTGACCCCATGGACCATAGCACGCCAGGCACTCCTGTCTTGCACTGCCTCCCGCAGTTTGGTCAAACTCATGTTAGTAGCTTCGAGAACACTGTCCAACCATCTTGTCTTCTGACGTCCCCTTCTCCTAGTGCCCTCAATCTTTCCCAACATCAGGGTCTTTTCCAAGGATTCTTCTCTTCTCATGAGGTGGCCAAAGTATTGGAGCCTCAGCTTCAGGATCTGTCCTTCCAGGGAGCACTCAGGGCTGATTTCCTTAAGAATGGATAGGTTTGATCTTCTTGCAGTCCATGGGACTCTCAAGAGTCTCCTCCAGCACCACAATTCAAAAGCATAAAAGGGGTCCCTTTACCTTTACCTTTAATATAATAAAACATTCCTGATGTTGATCCTTCGTTTATTTTTAACAGCCTCTGGATTCGTTTCGCAAGCGGATTAGTTCTATGTAGTTTTGTGGGATATAAGTTTCTTCTTCTTCTTTAGTCCCAATCATTTTCAGCACTGTTCTCAACTAGCATTGCGAGCTGCAGTCCGCCAAGGCTGTGCTGACACCTGGCGTCCTTTCCTATTATTTCAGCATTCCCCCCAAAAGTGCTTGTACATATCCAAGTTCTCTAGCCTTCCAGGGCTGAGGAAGAGCACAGAGAGCCAGCTCGGGAGGAAGCAGGCATTCTGCATCGTGAGGGGCAAACTCTCCTCTACTGGGCTGTGACCTGGGCAGCTTCATTCCAGGGCCAGTGGGGTTGGTCCCCAAACACAGCCACTCAGAAAGAAACCCATGCAAAAGAATTTTGGGAATTATAGGGACAAACTAAAGGAGCCGGTTCATAGCTTGGGGGTCCTCCTGGATCCTTTGCTGTTGTTCGAGGCTCAAGTGGCCTCAATGGCCCCGAGTGCCTTCCATCAGCTTCGGCTGGTGGCCCAGTTATGCCCCTATCTGGACAGGGGTAGCCTAACTCCTGTCGCCTGTGCTCCAGTAACCTATAGGTTAGATCACTGCAATGCGTTATATGTAGGGCTGCCTCTGAAGACGGTTCGGAAACTTCAGCTGGTGCAGAATTCAGCGGCCAGGTTGCTCACCTGGACCAAGACGGTTGGAGCCTATTACACCAATCCTGGTCCAATTGCACTGGCTACCGATTAGTTTCCAGGCCTAATTCAAAGTGCTCGTTTTGACCTATAAAGCCTTAAATGGCATCTGGTACGCAGGCTGAGACCCTACCTGCCCGCAGACTGTCTCGCCAGAGTGGTGCATGCTCTGGTTATTTCCCGCTTGGACTACTGCAATGTGCTGTACGTGGGGCTACCTTTGAAGGTGACCCAGAAATTGCAATTAATCCAGAATGCGGCAGCTAGAGTGGTGACTGGGAGCGGCCGCCGAGACCACATAACACCGGTCCTGAGAGATCTACACTGGCTCCCAGTACGTTTCCAAGCACAATTCAAAGTGTTGGTGCTGACCTTTAAAGCCCTAAACGGCCTCGGTCCTGTATACCTGAAGGAGCGTCTCCACCTCCATCGTTCAGCCCGGACACTGAGGTCCAGCACCCTCATTGCGAGAAGTGAGGTTACAGGGAACCAGGCAGAGGGCCTTCTCGGTAGTGGCACCCGCCCTGTGGAACGCCCTCCCACCAGAGGTCAAGGAAATAAGTAACTATTCTACTTTCAGAAGACAGCTGAAGGCGGCCCTGTTTAGGGAAGTTTTTAATGTTTGATACTGTACTGTTTTTAATATTCGGTTGGAAGCCGCCCAGAGTGGCTGGGGAAACCCAGCCAGATGGGCGGGGTATAAATAATAATAATAATAATAATAATAATAATAATTATTATTATTGGCTCAGGACCATAATACTTCAAGGACTGCCTCTTTCCATATGGACCTACCTGGTCCCTGAGATCATCTTCTGAGGCCCTCCTTTTTGTGCCTCCTCCTCGAGAGGTCCGGAGGGTGGCAACACAAGAACAGGGCCTTCTCTGCAGTGGCTCCCCATTTGTGGAATGCTCTTCCCAGGGAAGTTCACCTGCTGCCTTCATCATACACCTTTAGGCACCAGGCAAAAACATTCCTTTTAAACCAGGACTTTGGCTGATTTGATTGACATCCTATGCCATGGGTAGGCAAACTAAGGCCCGGGGCAAACTAAGCGCCTTCTCAATCCGCCCCGTGGACGGTCCAGGAATCAGCAGGTTTTTACATGAGAGGAATGTGTGCTTTTATTTAAAATGCATCTCTGGGTTGTTTGTGGGGCATAGGAATTCGTTCATCCCTCCCACCAAAAATATATATAGTCTGCCCCCCCCCCAAGGTCTGAGGGACAGTGGACTGTCCCCCTGTTGAAAACGTTTGCTGCCCCCATCCTATGCCCTTTTAAAATGTGGCTTTTTTGAGGGGGGTGTTATTCAGTTGTTGTTTTAATTTTGATTTTATCTATTGTGATTCTTTTATTTGAACCGCCCTGAGGCCTCTGGGTATAGGGTGGTATATAAATTCCAATAATAATAATAATAATAATAAGAAGAAGAAGAAGAAGAAGAAGAAGAAGAAGAAACTTATTCATGTATGTTACTACAGTGGCAATAAAATTTCTCGCCCCAAAATGGAAAGAAGCAGAAGACCTGGCAAAGGAAGAATGGATTCAGAAACTTATGAAATATGCAGAAATGGTGAAACTTACCGGAAGAATAAGAAATCGAGATAACAAACTTTTTATAAAAGAATGGAAATGGTTTATTAAATATTTGCAGATAAATTGTAAACAGATAAGAACATTGGCAGGATTATTGTAATAACATGCAGTTTCATAAGAGTAGATATTTAAAGTAGATGAATAAATGAGCAAATGAAGTTAATTTGGAAGTGCGGAAAATGCTAAAAATAAATTTAAGGAGCCACAGAAAGAGGGGGAAGGAAGTCAAGTTTTGAAATGCCAAAATGATTGTAAAATTAGTGAAATGTATAAACCAATGCGAGTGCTGCCCCCCAAACCACCTGTCAGATTTCCTCTGCCCCTGGAATCAGCCCCTTTCGCCTTTGCCTCCCTAACTTAGCTGTGACTCCAGCATTGCAAGGGGTTGGACTAGACCAAGTTCTCCCAAACTTGGGTCTCCACCAGTTTTTGGACTACAACTCCCATCATCCCTAGCTAGCAGCACCAGTGGTCAGGAATGATGGGAGTTGTAGTCCAAAAAAACAGTCAGGGACCCACGTTTGGGGAACCCTGGACTAGATGACCCTTGAGGTCCTTGCCAATGCTATATTTCTAAGATTGCATGGCCTTGGAAGGGGGTGGACTCTCCTTCCTTGGAGGTCTATAAGCAGAGATTGGATGGCCATCTGCCAGGGCTTCTTTAGCTATGATTCCTGCATTGCAGGGGGTTGGACTAGATGACCCCTTGGGTACCTTCCAACTCTATAATTCTGTGGGTTTTTTTTTAACAAAATCTATTTATGTGGATTTTTCAAATTAAAATTTCCCAATCACATATCCAACATACACCATAGAAACAAGATTCCAAAGAATCTCCTGGACTCCCCTCTGCGCCTTTTGGGGTCCTAATGTTAGTCATTTCCTCCTGCATCTTTTATAATAATCCAGATCTTTTGCATTTCCCTTATATCTAAAATTCACCATTAAACTACAAGTGTTATTCCAATCCCCAACTCTATAATTCTGATTTCTGTGGAGTCTTGAGCCAAAGGTTCTCCATGGAGAGTTTGCAGATCACCTTTTTAATAAAGAAGTTGAGCAGAAGAATAAAAATATTCTCTCCCTCTCTCTTCTCTGGTTCAGTAGGGTCTTTGGCACAAATTTGGCTTTATTTGGTTTTCCAACCTGTCCCAAGACAAGAATTCAGGGCAGGTTACAACAGAACAAGAGGCAGCTTGAGATGCACAACACTGTTCAAGAAAAGTGACTGATGAACCTGTTGGATTGGAGTTATGCAAGACCCTTGTGAAATAAGGGGTGTGGGGTTTGGGGTTTTGTTCTTTGTGAAATTGTCGTGCTGGGGATATTTCCCCCAGCAGAGGGCGCTGAAAGGACACCCTTCTTTCCCGCCTCCCTTCTTCATTCAGGACTCAGTCAATAAAGGATGGAGAGGTTCTTCCTGAGGACAATCAACCCGGCTACTCATGAGTAAGTCTGGATGAATCAAGTTCTTTCTGACGGCACTGTCCTTTCGGAAGAGGAAATGCCTAGGAGACAAGAAGAAGAGGAGACTCAATTGCACAACTTGTCATGTGCTTATTTATAGGCACAGATGTGCATATAGAAATGATGACTGTGAAGAACATCATCCTGCAACTTGTTCACCCGGTGGCCGACCAGATGCCTGTGGGGAACCCACAAGCCAGACTGGACCCCCATGGCCCTCTCCCCTCCTGTGGAATTGTTATTCGGAGGCATACAGCCACAGAAGCAGACCATGGCCATCATGGCTAGAAGCTATCAGTCACTTTCTCTGCCATGAATCTGTCCAGTCCTCTTTTTGTTGTTTAGTCGTTTAGTCGTGTCCAACTCTTCCTGACCCCGTGGACCAGAGCACGCCAGGCACTCCTGTCTTCCACTGCCTCCCGCAGTTTGGTCAGACTCATGTTGGTAGCTTCGAGAACACTGTCCAAATTCTTTGTGTTTCTCAGTAGTAGTAGTAGTAGTAGTAGTAGCAACAACAACAACAACAACAACAACAACAACAACTACCGAGAAGGCCCTCTGCCTGGTTCCTTGTAAAGTTTCACAATGAGGGAACCGCCAGAAGGCCCTCAGAGCTGGACCTCAATGTCCGGGCTGAACGATGTGGGTGGAGATGTTCCTTCAGGCACCCTGTATCCCTCAGATGAAGAGTGCATTCTATAAATGTAATAAGTAATAAAATTATAATAGTCCTGTTGGCCCTTGCCATTTCATCCAACCCTAGAATTCTATGTTTCTAAGTGACCAAACATAGCAATTCTTGTGGCAAAATGGTATTCTTTGAGCCCCTCTTCCTCCCCCCCCCCCGGTGACCCGAAGGCTTCTACGATGTCTCCGATCTCCAGCCGTGCCTCCCCTTTGCATGAGGACAGTGAGTTCCCTACCCCCAAGAAAGAGCCGTCTGCCTTCTTCCTGTGCCAGGCACCTCCTGACCCTGTAGTGTTGCATAACTCTGTCCCTTATGGTTTGCAGTGTTTGTTATTCCAAACCATCAAAGAAAACTATCCTGGTAATTAATATTTCCTGGCGCCACACCAAGATTTTTCCAGCAGCCTTGATGGGTGGATCTTGCCGAGAGGAGCAAAAGGGAAACCAGGAGATGCACCCCAAAGGTTTCTTCCTGCTTCAAGGACACTGCACAGGAAGCCTTTCATCCTCCGGAAAGTCCAGCATTGTACTAGTGACCACACACTCTGGGGGAGGGGGCAGCCCAGGGAATGTGACACCCTGCTTGCCCAACTCTTGAGCTCCTCATCTGGGCAGTTCTTTGGCCGGTGCTGGAAAGAGATTGCTGGACCAGATGGACCAGATCTGGCAGGGCTCTCGTTATGTGCTTTCCAAAAAGGGTAGACCGTATGCATACTCGCTGGATCATCACCTTGTTGTGGTGAGTGGGTTTGCATGTTCCTACGACCCTTGTGAGCAAAACCATCGGGAATCTCGTACTCCCAGAAGGGTCACCCAAGTACTGCACCAAAAAGTACAAAATAACCCCTCTGCACCGCCACAAATCCAACTCAATGGTGTAACGCTGGAAAATGTTGATCACTTCTCCTACCGTGTTTTTCCGAAAATAAGCCATACCCCGAAAATAAGACATCCCTTGAAAATAAGCCACCGTGTTGTTGTTGTTTTTGTTGTTGTTGTTTGAGGAAAAATAAATATAGGACAGTGTCTTATTTTTGGAGAAACACGGTACCTAGGCAGTTAGCTTTCCACAAGGGCCAACATTGATGCCGAAATCCAGCATCGCCTGAGCTCAGCAAGTGCGGCTTTCTCCCGATTGAAGTGCAGCGTGTTTGAGGACCAGGACATTCGCAGGGAAACCAAAATGCTCATTTATAAAGCTATTGTACTACCAACCTTACTATATGCTTGTGAAACATGAACCACTTATAAACGCCATCTCCAACTCCTCGAAAGATTCCATCAATGGTGTCTCCGAAAATTATTACACATCACTTGGGAAGACAGGCGAACTAATATCAGTGTACTGTACAGTGATAAAGGTAAAGGTAAAGGTAAAGGGGCCCCTGACCATCAGGTCCCGTCGTGTCCGACTCTGGGGTTGCGGCGCTCATCTCGCTCTATAGGCCGAGGGAGCCGGCGTTTGTCCGCAGACAGCTTCCGGGTCATGTGGCCAGCATGCCAAAGCTGCTTCTGGCGAACCAGAGCAGCACACAGAAACGCCATTTACCTTCCCGCCGGAGCGGTCCCTATTTATCTACTTGCACTTTGATGTGCTTTCGAACTGCTAGGTGGGCAGGAGCTGGGACCAAGCAACGGGAGCTCACCCTGTTGCAGGGATTCGAACCGCCGACCTTCTGATCAGCAAGCCCTAGACTCTGTAGTTTAACCCACAGAGCCACCTGGGTCCCTTAACTGTACAGTGATACCTCCGGTTAATAACTTAATGCGTTCCGGAGGTCCGTTCTTAACCTGAAACTGTTCTTAACCTGAGGTACCACTTTAGCTAATGGGGGCTCCTGCTGTCGCCACGCTGCCAGAGCACAATTTCTGTTCTCATCCTGAAGCAAAGTTCTTAACCCGAGGTACTAGTTCTGGGTTAACGGAGTCTGTAACCTGAAGCGTTTGTACTAGAAGAAGCAAAGATCACCAGTGTTGAAGCAATGATTCTTCAACATCAACTTTGTTGGACTGGTCATGTTGTGCGGATGCCTGATGATCGTCTTCCAAAGCAACTACTCTATTCCGAACTTAAAAATGGAAAGCGTAATGCTGGTGGTCAACAAAAGAGGTTTAAAAACTGTCTCAAGGCAAATCTTTAAAAATGTAGCATAAACACTGACAACTGGGAAACACTGGCCAGCAAGCGCTCCAGTTGGAGAACAGCCTTTACCAAAGGTGTCCTGGGCTTTGAAGACACTCAAACTCAGGACGAAAGGGAGAAACGTGCTAAGAGGAAGGCACGCTTGGCAAATCCACACCGCGATCAACTCCCACCCAGATACCAATGGCCCCACTGTGGAAGGACGTGTCTGGAAGGATCCAGAATTGGCCTCCACAGTCACTTACAGACTCATTGTTAAAACCGTGTTTATGGAAGACAATCTTACTCAGCTATGAGGGAAAGAAGAAGGAGAAGGAGAAGGAGAAGGAGAAGGAGAAGGAGAAGGAGAAGGAGAAGGAGAAGAAGAAGAAGAAGAAGAAGAAGAAGAAGAAGAAGAAGAAGAAGAAGAAGAAGAAGAAGAAGAAGAAGACTGTATGACCACATGCAACATGCTCTACTTGGGGTGTCCCTTGATGGTGATGAGGAAATGTCAGCAGGTCCAAAGCAGCAGCCAGATTCCGGGCTTTCAAAACCAAGACTTCTGGCTTGTAACCTTAATCTGGCCCCTACTCACATCACTTGTCTAGGAGCCATGTGTCATGTGTTGGAGTCCTACGTTGGGCAAAATAATTCCTGCATTGAAGGGGGTTAGACTAGATGACCCTCATGGTGCCTTCCAACGCTACAATTCTATGAATGTCTTATTTTATAAGCTTGTACCATGAGACATACATTTTATTTTAGTTTAGTTTAGTTTATTGCATTGTTAGGGGAGTGATTTTCCCTGCGTGCAAAGGCAGGCTCTAGCAGATTGAGTGGGTCCAATGGTCAAGAAGGCGGTTTCTGCCCATGCCATAGAGGAAAGTGAGGGGCAGATGGGGCTCGTCCACCTGGGAAAGTAACCCATCTAGGAGTAGGAAAACACTGACCTCTCCTGCCTTGTGGGATATCTCCTGGAGAATAAATAGCTGAAGGCTAAACCCTACCCAAATCTGGAGTGGAGTCCCTAAGACAGCTGGATGGTGCCTGGTACCCTCCTTTGGGCAACTCCTGCAGACAAGGTGGTTAGTAATGCATTGCTCTGCTTTCCTTTGGACCACAACAAGAAGCCTGGTTGGTACCATCACTGCCATCTGTGGGAGTGAGTTCCACCGTTCCACCTAGGACAGCAGCCATTTGGAGTCCTGTTGTGGCTGTAGGAACATGTTGTGCTTTCTTCTTCAGAGGTCTGTGGCCTCCTTTCATGAGCAACAAATATTCCACGGGAGCGCAGTGGATTCCTTTGTGTTCTTTGGTACACCTTCCAGCAGTTGGGAAGTCCCAGGATCTGTTTGTGCCTCTGTGTGTTTCCCCCTCTCAAGAAGGAGGCCATCGCTGTGTGTTTGGCTCCCATAGAAAATGTGTCTCTTTCTGTCTCCTTGGCTGGCATGTCTGGGAACCCAACCCAGCCACTTCCCTGATCCTTAAGCAAGTCCTAGCATGAAGCAACGCATTCCAGACCTCAAATTCCAGAGGGGAGAGAGACAGAGAAAGGTTGGGAGAAAAACCAGACAATTGGGGGGGGCAGTGTCTTGGAAGCCACTCTCTGAAGAGTGATAATTTGGCTGAAAGAAGACAATGCTCTTGCCCAGCTAGGTGGTCTTCTCAGGGGGAAAATATGCCCATTTGTGTGACCCACTTTCCTTCTGGGTTCCCTGCCCTGCCCTTGGGGCATCTTGCGCATTTTGACACATCAGAAACTGAGGCTCTGTCCATGACACATATTTTCCTGGGCTCAGTCCAGAATCCCAATCGCTCTTTCAACTCGGGGTGCTTACGAATGAGCCTCAACCAGCTGGGCGATCTGACGCGTGAAGTGGTTCATTCTGGGTTTCGATGAGCTCCTGATTCACACCTCCTGTTTCTAGGAGTGAGTTGGCAAAAATCACTGCACAGTGGTCCCTTGGTTCTCAAATGCCTTGGTACTCAAACAACTTGGAACCCAAACACTGCAAACCTGGAAGTAGGTGTTCCGGTTTGCGGACTTTTTTCTGGAAGCCGAACGTGCTCCCTTTTGAGCGTTACGCTTCCAATTTGAGTGCCACACTTCTGTTTTGAGTGTTATGCCGGGGGTCTCTCTGCTTTTGCTATTTATTTTACGTTTTTGTTTCTGCAGCTCTTTTGTTTTGTTTCTGCAACTGGGTGGAACCCAGTTCAGCTACTGATGGATTGATTGTGTGACTGCAGAACATTGTTTATTGCTTTGATTTTATGGATCAATAGTCTCCTTAGATAGTAAAGCTCATGTTAAATTGCTGCTTTAAAAGGTAAAGGGGCCCCTGACCATCAGGTCCAGTCGTGTCCGACTCTGGGGTTGCGGCGCTCATCTCGCTCTATAGGCCGAGGGAGCCGGCGTTTGTCCGCAGACAGCTTCCAGGTCATGTGGCCAGCATGACAAAGCTGCTTCTGGCGAACCAGAGCAGCGCGTGGAAACGCCGTTTACCTTCCCACCGGAGCGGTCCCTATTTATCTAATTGCACTTTGATGTGCTTTTGAACTCCTAGGTGGACAGGAGCTGGGACCGAACAATGGGAGCTCACCCCGTTTGCAGGGATTCGAACCGCCGACCTTCTGATCAGCAAGCCCTAGACTCTGTGGTTTAACCCACAGAGCCACCAGTCCGGAACGGTTTAATCCGTTTTGCATTACTTACTATGGGAAAGTGTGCCTTGGTTTTGGAACGCTTTGTTTTTGGAACGGACTTCCGGAACGGATTACGTTTGAGAACCAAGGTACCACTGTATAATAGAATCAGATGGGATCCCCCAAAGGTCATCTAGTCTAATCCCCTGAATTGCAGGAATTGTAGCTCAAGAATTCCTGGCAGATGGCCACTCAACCTCTATTTCCATCCAACTCCAGTCTTCCAGGACCTAGTCCTTGATTAATCCCTACAACAACCCTGGCAGGTAGGACAGGCTGAGAGACATTGGTGGCCCAAGGTCACCCAGTGACCTTTGTGGCTGTGGGGGGAGGGAGTTTCAAACTTTAACTGAGATTCTGGCATTGCAGGGGGTTGGACTAGATGCCCTTGGGGTTGACTTTCAACTCCACAATTCTATGATTCTATGAAACCCTGCTCACTCTGTGAGACAAAGGATGAGCAAATAAAATCCTCAGTGATACATTGGGCAATAGATATTGGTCATAATATTGACATGGAGGCATGGGAACGATTGTGGAATATGGAGAAAATTATATGAAAATGATATATCAAAGGTACCTAACACCGAATAAACTGGCAAAAATGTATAAATCTAAATCAAACAAGTGTTGGAAATGTAAAGAGAAAGAAGGTTCTTTTTATCATATGTGGTGGTTTTGTAGTAAGGTTAAAGCTTACTGGGAAATGATATATAATGAATTGAAAAAGATGTTTAAAACATTAAAAAAAAAAAAAAAACCTAGGAACTTTCCTTTGGGGAGTTATAGGGACAGAACTGCCCAAACTGTACAGAAATGTATTCCTGTAGGCTACTACAATGGCAAGAATGTTACATGCCCCCCCCCCAAATGGAAAGAAGTAGAAGTCCTAGCAAAAGAAGAATGGATACAAAAACTTATGGAATATGCAGGAATGGCAAAACTTACTGAACTTTTTATTAAAGAATGGAAAAGGTTTATTTACAATATTTACAAACAAACTGTAAACAGATAAGAACATTGGCAAGATACTCGTAATAACCTGCAGTTTTATAATAGTAGATATTTAAAGTAGATGAATAAAGGAACAAATTACATTAATTTGGAAATGCAGAAAATATTAAAAATAAATTTTAAGGAACCGCAGAAAGAGGGGGGAGGAAGTCAACATTCGAAACGTTAAAATGACTATAAAATTGTTGAAATGTATAAAACTGAAAATCATAAGTGAAACAAAAGAAAAAGAAACCCTGCTCACCCAGATCTCAGTCTGACCCTCTAAGCACTAGACTACACTGCCTTTCAAAATTCTACAAATTGGTTTCAGCGGAGAGCTGAGAGCGGGAGGGGGACAAATCTTTTAAATGTTCTCAGAAAATGCCCGCTCTAATTTCAGCTGACATCTGAATCAGCTGGAAGGGGAGCAGAGAGCTTGGCTGCAGGAGGGGGGGCTGATGAAGTGGCTTAGCTCATCTCCAAGGGAGAGTGTCTCAACTGGGAATTCTGGGATGGAAGTTCCTGTCCTTGCCGCCCACGAAGCCTCAAGGAGCCGGAAGAGCCTGCTAACCCTGCTAGACAAGTTCCACACCTGGTGGCGCCCAGAAGCAGAGCTGGGTAGCCTCTTCCCAGGTGTGTGTCTGTGCGCACACACACACACACACACACAGCTTCAGGCACATCAACATCCCCCACCACCACCACCCAAGAATCGCTGGGTTTGGGAAGCTGAATAAAGCCTGTGAAAACCGGGAGATTTCCCCTTATAATTGATGATCCAACCTGCCTGGAATGAAAATTAAAAGGAAAATAGCAACAATAATGGGGTGAGATACGTGACATTGTGCTACAATGGAACATTCTGTCTGTGCAAGCATTTAAACTGGCCAGATGGAGTGATTTGTCCTCCCCCCAGTGCCGGATTTACGTATAAGCTAAACAAGCTGTAGCTTAGGGCCCCACTCTCTTGGGGGCCACCAAAAAGTTTAAAGGAAAAAACCCACTGGATGTACATTTCCAAAATACAAGATAAAAAACTAATAAAATAAAACCTACATCCAGCAACAGTGTTTTGTGTTGTGTAGGCTCCTATGATGTAAGTCAGGCATCCCCAAACTTTGGCCCTCCAGATGTTTTGGACCACAATTCCCATCTTCCCCGACCATTGGTCCTGTTAGCTAGGGATCATGGGAGTTGTAGGCCAAAACATCTAGAGGGCCGCAGTTTGGGGGTGCCTGATATAAGTCATGGGCCCCACCTGCTCACCTGCTCCCTAAAATATCCCTGGTTTGCTCCTTTCTATATATAGGGTGCCTACATTCTGCATGGACTGGTGGCATGGCAACATGTGCAAATGGCTTTAGATACCCATTAGGTCCATAAATCACTATATAGAATATATTAAACACAAAAAACAGTGACAATTTGTGGTTGACGAAGGACAGCTGGACATATGAAGGGCCCCATTACCCCTTCAGTAGCTAAGGGCCTCATCAAACCTGAATCCGGACCTGCTCTCCCCCTGCCTTGTGCTGTTCTGGGGGGCAAAGCAATTGTGGGGGATATAGGAGGAGGGGGCATGGAAGCCCCATGACATTCATTAATTATCTAGAGCAGGCATCCCCAAACTTCGGCACTCCAGATGTTTTGGACTACAATTCCCATCTTCCCAAGCACTGGTCCTGTTAGCTAGGGATTATGAGAGTTGTAGCCCAAAACATCTGGAGGGCCGCAGTTTGGGATGCATGATCTAGAGGGAATCATAGAATTTTAGAGTTGGAAGGGACCCAAGGGTCATCTAGTCCAACCCCCTGCGATGCAGGAATTGCAGCCAAAGCATCCATGACAGATGACTATCCAATCTCTGATTAAAATCTTCCAATGAAGGAGAATGAACCACCTTTCTAGGGAGTCTGTTCCACTGTCAAATATTTAGTTCGAATCTCCTTTCTTGTAAGGTGAATCCATTGCCTTGGGTCCGACCCGCTGGAGCAGGAGAAAACAGGCATACTCCCTCTTCCATAATAAAAAAAATCCTTCAGTAGCACCTTAAAGACCAACAAAGTTTTTATTTTGGTATGAGCTTTCGTGTGCATGCACACTTCTTCAGATACACTGAAACAGAAGTAACCCTCTTCCATGTGAAAGCCCTTGAGATATTTGAAGATGGCTCTCCTATCTCCAGGGCCGGCCCAGGGCACCACGGCGCCAGCCCGCCAGGGGGGCGTCGCGAGCTGCGCCCGCCCGCTGGCCGGCCGGTCCGCCGTGCAGCTGCGCCCACGGCAACCGCACTGTGCCTGCCCGCCCTCCGCGCAGCAGCGCCTGTGGCAGCCGCGCTGTGTGCTGCGCCCGCCCGCCCACTGCGCTGGGAAACGGGGCGGGGGGCGCCGGATGGATCCGGCGCACCACGGCGCCAGGGGCGCTTAAGACGGCCCTGCCTATCTCCTCTCAGTCTCCTCTTCTCCAGGCTAAACATACCCAGATCCTTCAAACACTCCTCATAAGACTTGGCTTTCCGGACCTTTCCCCATTTTGGTCGCCCTCCTCTGCACACCTTCCGGATCATCAGTATCCTGTTTAAATTGCGATGCCCAGAACTGGACACAGTTATTTATATATTTGGGACATAGTGGAAGCAATGCCTCCCCTTCCCACCTTAAAGGGGCTTTGAGTTTGGGAGAGTGAGCAGCCTTGGCACACACCTGGGCAAGAAATGCCCTTGGATGACCCTGCTAGGCAGCTGCATCACTGCCAAGCGGTAGAAGAGGAGGGAGGCTTCCTGGAGCCCCCGAAACGGGTGTGTCTGGTCTTGCGCAGATGAGGAGCCGCAGCTTGCCAAGAAGGGCTGGGTGGGCGCAGCGCAGGAGATGCTCCTACGGTTGCTGCATCAACAGATCCCACTCGCCGCAGGTGTCTGCTCCGACTTGCTCTTCACCCCGACAAGGCGGGCCACTCCTCGAGACCCTTTGTGCTGCGCTGCATTCCCCAATTCCCTCAAGCTGCGTTGAGGCTTGCCTCTGTGTGCGCGCAAATTGCAGAAGTGGGCTTGGCAGGAGGCGAGGGGCAGCGAAGAGGAGGTGGTCTTGGACTCTTGGCGGTGCAGGGAAGATGAAACGCAGGCTTCTGTCCAACGGCCGGCTCCTGCGGAGAGACCGGGAGCAGGGAGGAGAGAGGCTGGCTCGGGGAAGGAAGGCTCCTGCGTTTTCCCAAAAAGAGAAACACACAAGGAAGGTGGAGAACCTTAGAACCTAAGAAGGGCATCTAAGAAGCATCCTGTTCTCACAGTGGCCAACCAGTTGCCCATGCAAAACCCACAAGCAGGATTTTATTTTTTGGTAATACTTTTTTAAATTAAAAATTTCTGACTGTCCCCCCCCCCCAATATTCTTCATTTCAAATAGTTATACTATTTCATAAATTGACTTCTCACCCCCACTTCCACAGTGCTTTTGCTCAAACATTTTCTACTGCATTATATCTTTTTAAAAATATATATCTAATAATTCTTATTTGATTTTACAAATATAAAATTATAACAATACCTTTTTTTTTTTTTTGCTTTAAGATAAGATATCTCTGAATCTCTAGACTTCCCCCCTTCCCCTCCATGGGTCCTACTGTCATCCTTTCCAACTGCATATTATTTCATAATCCATATTTTATGTCACTCCATTTTGTCCATAATATTTGCTGCCTTACAAGTGCAGCTATTGCAATCCTGCCAATGTTTTCATCTGCTTACAGTGGTCCCCAAAACAAATTATAATCCCCCCATTCTTTTCTTTATTGAAGTGTATGTCTTCTCGATTCCCGAGCTTTCTACTGCATTATGTCTTTGTCTATTATAAAAAGTTTCTCTATTACATCTATTTTATCATATTACTTCTCCTGGTTTTATCTCAAATTCTGAGCCTGATTTCATTTGACTGTGGTATTTTAAATATATATATATATATATTCCACAAACGTCCCCCATTCTTTTATGAAACAACCTTGTGAAATAGGTTAGGCTGAGAGGCTGTGACTGGCCCAAGGTCACCCATGGCCAAGAATGGGATTTGAACCCTGGTCTCCCAGGTCCTAGACCAACACTCTGACCGCTTACACCACAATGGCTCTCCCACCATGAGGTTGGATAGGCCAAGGAGGTCATACCCTGCAACATTTCTCTGATGAAAATAGGGATGTCCCATTCCATGATGATAATTTTACTGTTTGTACCCCACACATCTTCCCGGGTTGCTCCAGCCACTCTGGGCAGCTTCCAACATATATAAAAACATAATAAAACATTTTTTTAAATTAGAAAACTTCCCTATACAGGATTGCCTTCAGAGTGTTGGATAACTCCATACCCTCCAACATTTCTCCAATGAAAATAGGGACAACTTAAGGAAAAGCGGGACATACTGGAATCAAATCAAAAAGCAGGACGGCTTCTCTAAATCAGAGATATCCCTGGAAAATGGAGACACTTAGAGTGTCTGGGAGGTGAGCCCATGTAAGGCCAAACCATATTAATTAATTCTAAGCTTTCTGGTCCCACCCCTTTCTTCAAGGAGATGTAGAAAAACAGTGAAGAAAACACTGTTTTTGAATTAACAGTAGACACTTAACAGAGTCCAGCAGCACAAAAAATAACAGAGAAGTTCCCCAAGAGCCTTCTCAAAGGCGAGGTCTTCATCAAATACCAGGAGCACTGAAGTGATGGGATCAGGTGGACCATACTTGGAAAGGCATTCCATAGGGCAGGTGCCACCACAGAAAAGGCCCTGTTCCTGTCTGACACCAGCCACATATCCCTAGATTGAGGGAGTTGGAACCCAGAGCCCAGGTGACGATTAGAGCAAGTTGGCTATATAAAATATCTCTGCATTCCCGATTCAGGTCTAAAATGGGGGTTCTACATCAAAAAGCTCATGTGACATGAGGGAACAGAGCTCTCCCCACTTTTCTCTTTCATGCTCTATTGCAGGCATCCCCAAACTCGGCCCGCCAGATGTTTTGGGACTACAATTCCCAACATCCTTGACCACTGGTCCTGTTAGCTAGGGATGATGGGAGCTGTAGTCCCAAAACATCTGGAGGGCCAAGCTTGGATGCCTGCTCTATTGCTTCAAACACACACCCCTGGCTCAGTTTGGTATCAGAGTCAGGAAAACAACTTGAAGTGCTCCAATTCCAGCCACAGCTGACCAAACCAAAGGAGAACTACAGGCCTTGTCTGGGCTAGAACATCTCATTCTGATCAGACACTCATTTCGTAGATTTTCATGAGTGCTGCAAAGTGGCAGCAGAAGGCAGCAGAAGGGCAAGAGACTTTCTCAATAAGGAAGATATTTTTTGGCTAATTGTCTGCAGAGATTTCTGGCCAATTGTGCTGGCCTTCTTGTCTGCAGCAAGGGAGCTCTGCTAGGGAGCAAAGACACACTGCTCACTTTGTAGTCTGTTTCTCCAGCTTTCTAGACTTCTCCCTGTCTGGAAACCAGAATGCAGAAGTGTCTACTGCGGTGGGCAGATTGCAGAACTGGCGACTGTGGTGGTAGGCTTGGTTGCCAGCGTGGCAGCAGGAGGGGACTCGGGAAATGATGGCAGAAGCCTGGCTGCAGAGGGTGAGAAATAGAAGGAGCAGGGGTGCCACACCACCCTTACTCCACCCCCTGCAACTTGAAATGGGGTGGAGGTGGGGGAGGAATTGCTTGCTGCACAGAGAAGGAGTCTCAGATCTCTGGGGGCTGCAGCCCTGAGCCAAGCTATGCACTCACATAACTTGAAAAAGAGGATTGGACAAATGCATGAAGGCGCTACAAGCCAGGATGGCCATGTGTTGCTTCCACAGTTGGGCACATCAGTGCTTCTGAATGCCAGTTGTTGGAAACTGCAGGAGGCGAGAGGGCCCTTGTGCTTGGGTCCTGCTTGCAGGTTTCCCAATAGAGGCATCTAGTTGGCCGCTGTGAAAACAGAATGACCTTGATGGGCCATTGGCCTGATCCAGCAGGTGTCAGGAGTATGGGCAGGAGTCAGGCTGTGGGGCCTGTAGTGCTTTGCAGGACTGGGGACTGCCTCAGCTTGTGCTGGAGAAGCAAGGAGTGGCCACTCAGGTGAAGACCTCAGCTTGCGCTGGAGAGGCAAGGAGTGGTCACTCAGGTGAGGCCACTTGATACCTCACTGCACCTGGTGGCAGGAGCTGGGACGGATAAAAGCTCAGCATTTCCCTTCAGCTCTTTGCCACAGCAACGCTATCCCTGCCTGGTTGCCTCTGGCCTCTTGATCCTTGGACCCTTGCCTTGCCGAAGCCTTGATCCTCGACCCTTGGACCCTTGCCTTGCCGATGCCTTGCTCTTTGGACCCTCGCCTTGCCGACGCCTTGATCCTCGACCCTTGGACCTTTGCCTAGCTGACGCCTTGCTCCTTGACCCTGGGATCTTTGCCTTGCCAAGGCCCTGCTTCTCGACTCCCAGACCTTCATCTCTGCCTTGCTCCTTGACCCTGCGACTGCCTGCTGCTGGACCATCAGCCCTGCACCTGTTCCTGCTTCTACATCACCATCTTGCCTCTGGTCCTGACGTCCTCAGTCAGGGCTTCAACCGCCCGCCGACCGGACCGTGACAGCAGGCTCTTAAAGGAACCAGCATCTCTTCCTCATCCCCCTCCCCCACCTCCCTTGCTAAATCTGCTCATCGCCACAGAAAGCATGACCATGGACAGACTGGCTCCAGACCAGACAGTATATTCTTCAATCTGATGTCCTCCAGATGTTTTGGGTGGTAACTCTCATTAGTGGGCTATGCTGGCTGGGCTGCACTAACCCTTGTGCCATTTCCCTGAGAGCTATCCAGGGTTCTTCTGAAGGACCTGTCTTGGACTCCACTCTTTTCTTTAGACCAGTGGTCTTTGAGTGGGTACAAGTTCTGCTCCCTGCTCTGACTCTCTGCTTCCCTTCCTGATCTGCTTCCTCCAGGCCTCACCTTGGGCTCAGCCTATCTTCCCCCCAAGGTTCAAACATTGGGTCAGCGCCTTCCACCTGGGCGCACGTTTCGTTGCAAATTGCACCCTGTTTTAGAACAAGTGCTGACTAGGGCTGGTGGACTGGGACTGTTCCAACCAAATTTGATCATATGCCGTTTTAGGCTACGGCAGCGGGGCTCAGTCCAGTTCCCTGTAGATGACCATTGGCCATGTACCCTGTCAAATGAGGAAGGCTTCCTTTTTCCTTTCCTAATCTTCTGCAAGGACATAGAACCATAGAGTTGGAAGAGACCACAAGGGCCATCCAGTCCAACCCCCTGCCGAGCAGGAAACACCATCAAAGCATTCCTGACATCTCATGGGCCAATTTCCAAGTCAGGCAACTTTGCAACTCTAGAGGAAGCCACCCAAAGAGTGATTTCCCAACAAAGTTTGATTTCTTTTTTTATTATTCCCTCTTCAGGTACAAGTATATATATAAAAAAAATAAGTAGCAAAACAGAGACATGGTTTCTTTAAAAAAAGGGAAAAGGTTACATTTATTGAAAACAGTCAACACTTTATACAACATCCTCATAGATAAGCCCCGAACCCAACCCACCCTGTCAACACGCAGGCACTGAAGTTTAGCCAATTAATACAGACAGGCAGGGAGAAATTTGGACTGAACCACAATCACAAACCGGGGAGGGTTAGGAGGCAGGCTTTGATTGAGAGAGAAGGGAAGTAAATCCCACTGGTGTCAAGGGGGTCTGCTCCCAAGTAGGCGCGCACACATCTTCAGTCTTTATCATGGTCACCCAAGGAGCTTCACGGCAGACAGAGAAGTATCTGAAGGGCTTTTCACGTGGAAGATTATTATTTTTATAAGATGGAGCAAGCTTGTTTCTCAGCTGCTTTGGAGGGGGGGGGGACCTGAGCCAATGGATCCAAGTTACAAGAAAGGAGATTCCGACTACACGAGGAAAGGCTTTCTGAGTCTAAGAGCCATTCAACAATGGAAGGTGGTGGACTCTTCTTCGCTGGAGGTTTTTCAAGATGGCCACCTGCCAGGGATTCTATAGCTGTGATTCCTGCATTGCAGGGGCTTTGGCTACAGGACCCTTAAGGGTCCCTCCCAACTCTACAATTCTATGATGCTGTAACTCAAACCTGGACCTGAGAAATCCATGTCCCCGTCTTGCCCTTGCGCTCAGGCAGCAAAATCTCAGAGGCCAACCCCTTAGGTCCACCCTTAGCTGTGGAATGGGGTCTCCTTAGCCAAGTACCTTGGGGGAAGTCAAACAGGGCCAACTTCTCTGACCAGAGGCCTTCTGCCTTACTTCTATGCATGCAGGAAAAGCAGGAGTACTGGGGCTGCTCTGGGACACAACTAATCCTTGGCAAAGGGTTGGGGGGTTGGGGAGAGGAACAGAAACCAAACACATCCATGCATTCAAACGGATTCTCCAAGCAGACCCTCATTCAAGGTTTTGAAACCTCTGGCCTCCTCCTGCGCTAGACCTGTGCCCCTTCTGCCGCTTCAGCATCGAAATATATACAAAGGAAAAGCAGAATGAGGCGGCAGGCCCATGCCTGAGTGCCCTAACACAGGAAGGGAATAAAGAGGGAATACACAAACAATATTTGGGGGGAACTGGTGGGGTTGCTTGTCTCATACCCTCAAGGAAAGGGAGATACATTTGGTGCCATTTCACAACAGTTATGTACATGTTTGGGGCCTCCTCATCTGTTGGAAGGATGGGGACGAATTTGCCCATGCAGAAGAAGAAAAGGCTACACATGGATGGCATCGATATAAATATACGCATTTGTTTTATGCAAGGGAGAGCAGGGCGGGGGGCAAAGGCCCATGCCCTGCTTCCCAAAGGACTATGAGAAGTCAGCGTCCCTTTGGTTTCTTAAATGCCAAGGCAATTTGCTCCGTCTCCAGTCCGGGTTATACGTAATCTTTCCCGGAAGAGGGGGCGCTCTTGGGGTACGGCCGGCTTGGCGGGTAGGTGGTTTCGGAGCGAGGGCAGGAGCAACACAGGAAGGCCCCTCCCAGGATGGTCAGGGACGCAGCTGCCCAGCCGATGAAGAGAGCGGGTCCAAATTCAAATCTGGGAGAAGAGGAGAAGGGGGGAAGAAAAACACAAATGAATCACCACCAATAATAGCCAACCATTAACTGCATTTCCCTTTCCAGGCATTGACCGTTCCCCGCAGTCAGCTGCTGAAATTAATGCAGCTTTGGTACTGAAAGAAACAAGGTCCACAGAGGGAATGTGCAGGAAGATTCACCCCACTACTTAATGGTTTGCCCAACCTACAAGGGCTTAAGAGAAGCCTTGGCCAAAGGTTTAAATCTCTCAGTTGAGAGATTTATCTGATTAACTTCTTATTGGGGGACAGGTCTCCCTTTACACTTCTGGAAAAGCGGCCTGTTTTAAGGGGGGCAGTTTTAAGGAGAAAGGTTAGAGGGAATGGTAAGTTAAATTTTTCAGGGGAGCAAACTCTTATCTCACAGAATGCCTGGTTTAAATAATTATTTTAACTGTGCACCGCGTTTTATTTTGTTTTGTGTATTTTGGCTTTTTGGAACAGCTTCAGCTATATGAATAAACAATATTCCTATTCATAACTCCACATATGTTTGTGTGTGAGGTGGCATGGCCTCCTTGCATCCGTCTGGGGCAGCCTGACATGTACAGCTATGTATGATAGTCACTCGGGGCTTTCACAAGCGTCCGGAAAGCAGGACGAAACTTGCAGGTGATGTGATTCAGTTTCAAGGCATTGGTCTGGTTCATCTGCTTTAATACCCTGATCATAAATGATCAGCCACGTATGAAAACTTGCTCCAGCATTTGTGCCAAGGGACCAGACATTGCCTTCGGTGTGGAATGTGGACGGGGTCACAATGGATCCCTTAGTTTAGAAGGAATTGATTTTAACATGCAGGTTGCGAAGCCACACAACTCTCTTTGGCAAGCGGGATGTTCAAAAGGAAGAGGAGGTTATCCCTCCCTCTGGGCAGCAGCGTAATCATAGCTGCCAAGTTTTCCCTTTTCTCGCGAGGAAGCCTATTCAGCATAATGGAAAATCCCTTTAAAAAAGGGATAACTTGGCAGCTATGAGCGTAATGTTTCACCTGCCTACGGTTTCTTTCTCTCTCTCATATCACAAGGAATCAAGGACATCCAATGAAGATGAAGGTTGGAAGTTTCAGGAGAGATAAAAAGAAGGACTCCTTCACTTTTTTCCCTCTAAATGGCCTCAGCCCAATATGTTCTAGCCCAGACAAGGCCTGCAGTTCTCCTTCGGTTTGGTCAGCTGTGGCTGGAATTGGAGCTCTTAGTACTTAGGGCTCTGGAGGTCAGCGCTGGGGCTCCTGCTTAAGTGTGGACCTTGGCAGATGCCCAGCTAGGCTGGCCTCTGAAGCAACCCTGATCCCTCTATCTCATCACTCCACCCCCATCATCCAGTCTGGACACTGAGGTCCAGTGCCGAGGGCCTTCTGGTGGTTCCCTCGCTGCGAGAAGCCAAGTTACAGGGAACCAGGCAGAGGGCCTTCTTGGTAGTGGCACCTGCCCTGTGGAACGCCCTCCCACCGGATGTCAAGGAGATAAAGAACTACACAACATTTAGAAGACATCTGAAGGCAGCCCTGTATCAGGAGGTTTTTTAATGCTTGATGTTTTATGGTGTTTATATATATATATTTAGAAGCCTCTCAGAGTGGCTGGGGAAACCCAGTCAGATGAGTGGGATACAAGAAATAAGTTGTTGTTGTTGCATGAGGGCAGCATTTACCTGGTATTGACAGGCGTGTAAATGTCAAAGAATTGGCGTGCGACGTCATTCCCATACCAAGAAGTCCCCACCAAGGCGGCAAATCCTGTAAATGGAGATGAGATAAAAAAAAAGGCAGGCAGTGAGTCAACAATCTTGCGGTCTTCCCCTCTCTTTCCATCTCTGGTGACTTCCCCATTAGGGTGGGTCATAAACAAAAAAATTTTTTTGGAAAATGTTTCCTCCCTTGATCTTATCTCAGGCGAATGGTATAAACATAGTCAAATTTCAAATTTGGGACAAATCGGTTAACATTTAGACCCTGCTCCTACAGATTGAAATTTTGCCTCACTACGAGTGATAAAAACATAGGAATTTGACTCATTTAATTCTCAGTATGTTAAATTGTGAACTAATAAACATAATTTTTAGGTTTTATGTAAAGCAATAATAGTTGCATACTCTTATTTTCTGCAATATTTATTTATTTAAGATAAAACATGTTGATAATTTACATGAAAAACCAATGGTTTTGAAAAAAAATTATATGGAACAATTAAGCAAATGGTGTACTAAACAAGTAAACATAAACAATAAAACGCCACTCATATTATGTGTTGCGTCAGAACATCGCATTATACTTAATTACTTGGTATAAATTGTACTAAATGCTTACATTTTGTGTGATTAATAAAATTATGCCTTGTGCAATATATACATTGTACACGTACACCATATTACATCATGCTAAAAATATGCTTTTATGCATTACACCAAACGTCTATTTTGGTGCAAAGTCCTTCTTTGTCTCTTGTTTTAAGAATTCAGAGCGATTGTTCATTGTTGTTTTGATGGTAGCATCACGTCTTTTCTCTCCAATAACTATCCTAGATGCTCTAGTAACCTCCTTCACTGCACGTTCAACCCCCCCAAAAAATTTTATGACCCACCCTATTCCCCATCCAGTTTCCCCTTTCCCTGGAGAAAACAGCTGTCCGAGGGGAGTGAGAGATGTTACTGACCTGCAACCAGGAAGAAGACGCCTCCAATAATGGCCATCCTCATCTTCTGGACCAGGTCGTCCTCCATGCACTTCATGCACTTCATTCCGATTAAGGAGACGGAGAAGGCAATGAGCCCCAAGAGGATAGAGGCCACCATCAAAGCCCGAGTTCCCTGGAGGATAGCTGCAAAAGAAGACAGGGAACCACTTAATGCTGAGTCCTGCAGGACAGAACTATGGGTATCCACCAGCCACGATGCCGATTGCTCTGCCTCCAACACTCGGAGGCAGCAACGCTTCTGAACACCCGTTGCCAGAAGCCTCAGGAGGGCAGAGGGCTCCTCAAGGACCACCTCTCCTCATATGACTACCGACCTGGACCCTGACACCATCCTCTGAAGCCCTTCTTCATGTGCCTCCTCTGCAAGAGGTCCAGAGGGTGGCAACACCAAAACGGGGCCTTTTCTGCAGTGGCACCCATTTGTGGGATACTCTCCCCAGCGTGGCTCGCCTGGCGCCTTCATTACATATCTTTAGGTGCCAGGCGAAAACATTCCTCTTCTCCCAGGCCTTTGCCTAATTAAAGAATCTGTAGCCTTCGAAACTGGGTGTGTGGTGGGTTATGGTTTTCATTTGTTGTCGCAGTATGCACTGTTGAGTTTTTATATTGGAACCCGCCCTGTTATTCTCGGAGGAAAGGCGATATAGAAATGGAATAAATAATAAAGTAATAATTGTGCTCGGATCCTGGTTGCGGTCTGGGTGGCAACTACGAAAGCAGGATGCTGGCCTTGATTTTGTGTGGAGGAACTCAGTGGGGAGAAAGTGACTTGGCCAGTTCAGCCCAGCAAGGCCAGCACAGGGAGGCAGGATCTCTCTGAGCCAAATCCAGCTCTCTCACTGGATCTGGATCTGCCCACCTGGGCAAAGGCTCTTCCCACCCCCCTCCCTGCAGATTGTGGTCACAGCAGCAATTGATTCCAGCAGGCCAAGTCAAGCACTGAGCACGGTTCCAATGTGGGGAGCAGCCAAGTGACTTTGTGTGCATGGAAACCCATGCTGACTGGACAGGGCTCCATTGGCATCCAGGGTACCATCCTGCTGAGGCCCTGGAGGTGCAAGGCCTTCCTCAGACTGACAGACCCCCTTCCCACTATCCCTGTGCAGATCTTGGCACCTCCTACTGGGCTGAAGTGGCCAAGTCACTTTCTCCAGTGATGCCCCATTGGCCTGATCCAGAACAGGATCTTCTTATGAGTCAGACCACTGATCCATTTAGGCCACCTGGCAGTCATGTTGCAGAATAGCGTAAGAATGTGGCAAGCGCCTTGCATCCAGACTCGGCGTTGTGGCTTCGAGACCCACATTGGGCAAAAGATTCCTGCTTTTAAGGTCCCGCCTGCAAGTGCACCAAAACCCATCACCCTACTTTGCAAGAATCTCAGCATCCACGGTGGAAATGCGAAAAAGTTAAATGATTTTGGGAAATGATATATACTGAACTGAAAAAGATCTTTAAGTATACTTTCCCCAAAAAACCAGATGCATTTTTACTAGAAATTATTGGGCAAGAGATTGCAAAAGAGGACTATATAATATTTTTGTATGCGACAACCGCGGCTAGGACTTTATTAGCCCCAAAATGGAAAACTCAGGACTTACCGACGATTGAAGAGTGGCAGACAAAAATGATAGACTATGCGGAACTAGCGAGACTGACTAGCAGGATCCGGAACCAGGGGGAAGCAAGGTTCCAAAGAGACTGGAGTAAATTTGTGGACTATATGGAAAAGAACTGTAGAAGTTTAAAGACACTTGCAGGACTGAAATAAATCCTACAAATTAATTTTAAATGGATGGAATAAAGGAACTGTGAGATAAGAGCTGAATAGAAAACCAAATGAGGGGAGGGAGGGAAGTCAAACTCGGCAGAGCATTGAGAAGGAGAAATTTGGGGAGAATTGTTAAAAAGATAGTTGTGTGTGTTATTTGTTTTTTGAATGTTTGTTTGTTTTGTTTATTGTTTTAAATGTGTTTATTTGGAAAATTCAATAAAATGCTTTATTTAAAAAAAAGAATCTCAGCAACCACCAGGTGACTTGCTGGAAACTGACCAGACGTAGAGTCATAGAACTGCAGAGTTGGCAGGGACCCAAAGGGCCATCTAGTCCAACCACCTGCAGTACAGGAATCACAGCCAAAGTCATCCACCCAAGGTCCCTGACCTGCCGTCTGTCCACCCCCGGACCAAATTTATCGCTGCGTGTCGCGCCGCCACGCCATGGTGAGACTTTTCTTGTTATAGTAAAATATCCCCAGGATTTTCCTCCTGATGCAATTTTAGGCTGGCACAGATAAGAAACCAGATCCAGGCAGGCGGCTCCTGTGAGATTAGATAAGGCAGGAGGGGTAATGCTGCAGGATGTGAACCATTGCCCAATGTTGGAACAGTGCAAGGGCAACAGGTGTTGCTCCAGATGCCAAGAGCATCTTTGAGCAAAGAGGAGGTCCCTTTGCCTCTCTCTGAGGTGCCTTTATCATCCCCTTTGCTCCACAAGTTGATTCGCCATTCTGAAAGCAGATTCCCGATACCCGGGTGCTTGTTTCGAATGCATCCAAGGTCCCAAGGATGTAATAATTACACAGAGAGGGAGTTGCATCTTCACAGATACTTGTCCGCAGTCATGCTTGCAGAAGGGATAGCTATTAATACAGGCCTTATATAAGTGAGTGGTGTGTTCACGGGAGATGTATTAAGCCACCTTAACCCTTAGGCACTACACAAGTGGTGATGATGGCTTGTCACCTTAACAGCACAATCCTTTTCTTAAATTTTTAAATAATATTTATTAAGTTTTCCATATTAACAATCCAATAAAAACCACATTAAATACATTCTGAATTATAATACAATCAAAAAGACCAAATTTTAGCCAAATTTTGTATCTTTGGGTGACTTCCCATGCTCTGAAGTTCGAGGAGTGATGATCTCACATTGTACTGCCTTCTTTGGTTGGTTCAAAAAGTCCCAATAAAACATTTCTGATGTTAATCCTTCATTTATTTTTAACAGCCTCTGAATTCATTTAGCAAGTGGCTTAATCCTTTAACAGCACAATCCTATCCACATCAACATACAGGTAAGCCCCACTAAATTCAACGGGGTTCACACCTAGGTATGTGAATCTAGGAACGCAGCCACCGGCTGTATTCTGATATGAGCCGCCCTCTTTGAAGCTGCTGGAGCCAGGACAAATTTCCAAGTCAATGAGCTCATCACTGATGAAAGGTGGATCAACCTCCTTCCCATTAGAACGAAGGAGAAACTGAGTCACTGTTTGCCTACGAAAGCCCTGCAAACAATACAGACTGTATCAACAGCAGTGCGCCAGAAGATACGCAGCAAGCCATTCTCTCTCTCTCAGATTCAGAGCTCTGATTACAAAGTGTCTGCCTGCTCCCTCGGCCCGTACTCTGCACAGGCAGGGGAAATAGGGACCTTCTGGGATCAAATCAGAAACCAGGACGGCTTTCGTAGTTCCAGGACTATCCCTGGGAAATAGAGACACTTGGAGAGTACGGAGGGCCTTTGGGGTCCCTTCCAACTCTACTGTTCTATAAGTCTATCCATCATGTTAAGACAAATAAATTTCTGCCAGAATACAGCAGCAGTGAATTGGAGGAAGCCAAAAGTTCTCTTCCGCCTTCTTCCATTCTTCATGTGTTTCACGGGGAGCACCAGAGGGGCTTGTTAGCCCCTCCTGCAGTTTAAGAAAAGTACTGGCCTAGCTGCTTGAGGGACTGGTCCTCTTGACCTGGCCAGCCCAATCATTCAGGCAACCCAAGAGGTTATTTTTGGAGAGGGACAGCAGGCGCCTTTGGGTGTGTGGCCCCCTGAACTCTTGAACAACAGCTGTGATCCTGCCAAGGTACTCGGTCCCTCTCAACTCAGTGGGGCCAGTTTCTGAGCAAACATGTTTTTTTTGGGGGGGAAGGATGGTGTAAGGGGAGCGATGTCCCACACATTTTTTTTTAATGCCAAGCTTGTATCCGGATTCCTTGAAGCCAGACACCACCCTTTCTGAGAACAAAATTCTGCCTCTGGCCTCTTCTTCAGCTTTGCTTATAAAGGGGTTTGGACTTGCTTGGTTCACAAGATCCAGTTCATCTTGTAAAAAGTTTTTATTTGCTCTGAGTTTGTTTTTGGTTTGTTTGTTTAGGGTGTTGGCTCTAAGCTGCTCACTTCCAAAGATGAAAAGGCGCAATGATCCAGAGGATTTCAGCAGCTCAGACTGAACCCAGTGGGATTCTGCATGCACTCTGTACATTACTCTGAGACCTCCTTACAGGAAGGATGGGGGGCAAATGAAATCACATACCCTCCATTGTCCTCATCCTTTGGCCAGCAGGGGGGCTTTTGACCCCAACAATGTCATCCCTGATATATTAACCCAATAGCCCCCACTTCCACAATTTATTTATTTTTTAAGTCCATAGGATATTAAGCTGGGGGAGTGTAGAGTTGGAAGGGACCATGATCACCTATTCCAACCCCTTTCAATGCAAGAGCCACAGCTGAAGAAGAGGAGAGTGCTTCTGACCCTCCTGGACGGAAGGGGTTAGGTGGATGGCCACGTGAGGCCAAAAGGAGAATGGGGGGGGGGGAGAGCTCAATTTATAAATTGACTCCTCTCCTGCCACTTACTTTCTTTTTATAGCACCTTCCCACCCTTCCTTAGACTATTGAAGTAGGAATTTTTTGCAGAGGAAATTCCTTATTGACGTGAAGGCCCCTTGCTTTTTTGCCTATCCCACACTGTGGGGACAAAGTTGACTGGTGTTTAGGCAATTGTGTGGCATGGCGGCTTACTGCTGGCCATAAATATGGGCAGGGAAGGAAGCGGGAAGGAAAACAGCAAGTAAACTGAGGCACGGTTGGGTGGAGGGCACCCTTTGGCAATTGGGCAGTGCTTATGCTTGGTGGACTGTGGAGTTGCCCTTTAGGTGCCCTTGCCAGGCTCATCTTTGAGGTTCACTGAGCAAAGAGGGAGTTATTTCTTCCCCGTCCTCAACTGGGGATCCACACCTGGTGTCTGCATTAGCTGTGATTCCTACATAAGAATGTAATAAAAGCCCACTGGATCAGACCATGGACCCATCCTCTTCTCACGGTGGCCAAAGAGTTGCCTGTGGGAAACCAGAGAGCAGGATCCGAGCACCAGAGCCGCTCTCCTCTCCTGTAGTTTCCAGCAACTGGCATTCAGAACATTAATTTCCTCTGCCCGTGGTGGCAGAGCAGAGCCATCCTGGCTTGTAGCCACCCATAGCCCTCTCCTCCTCCGTGGATTTGTCCAATCCTCTTTCAAAGCCATTCGACTTGGGCGCCATCACTGCCTCCAGTGGGAGGGAGTTCCATGGTTTCACTATGCAGGTTAAACTGGATGACCCACTGGGTCCCTTCCAACTCTACAATCCTCTGATTCTGTGCCAAGATAGCTAGAGGGATGTTTCCCTACTGGAGTTAGCAAAGGCCTCACCTCCCTGCAATTCTCTTAATTTGGTTAATTAAATTCAGTTAATTTGGTTAATTGCTTGCATGCAGTTCCTCCAACTTGTTACAGCGTAATGGATGTAACCTTTTCTCTACTTATGTCTGCGAGTCTTTTTTTTGGGGGGGGGGGCATTTTAACCCAAGCGATTTGCAATGCAGCAGGAGGAGAAGGGAGGAAGGGGACGGTTCTAAAAGTTATCACCCCCCATCACCTCCTTATGGCAGAAATGTGCCTTTCTCCTACCGATGCCACAAGGAACATCACTGATCTCAATCTAATGGCAATTTTTGAATCCCAGATGTTCCACAGACCTGAGGAGTGAGAGTGAGAATGTGCAAATCTCGTTGTTGTGTTTTTAGAGCTGTGATGGGAGCAGCCTTGAAAACCGTAGAGTTGGAATGTTTCCTTTGGGGTCATCTAGTCTAACCCCCCCCCCTGCAATGCAGGAATCTCAACTAAAACAGTTTTCTAATCTTTGAAGCTAAGCTTGATGCTCCTTAGGAAAACAAAGAAGCAAAACACACAACCAAAATGTCTCAGAAAACCAGAACAACCACTTTCCAAGAAGGTAAGCATCATAAAAACAACAGCCCAGGAAATGAGTTATGGGGCAAAAACTGTTAATTGTAGGCAAACCATCTTTTAGAAATGACACTTGAGGCCGAACCTAACACTTATCACACACATACCTAAGTCATGTGGGTGAGCAAATCGAGGACCAAATGGGCGGCTTCCTATAACACCTGGGTAAACAAGGATTGCCAACCCTCCAGATGACCACAAAGGGGGCTCAGGCTATTTTAAGGCCACACATGATGTTGTTGGTCAGTAGCAGAGATCTCTGGAATTCTGATTTCCTGGGAAGATGTGCAAAAACACCACCCACGTAATAGCTACACTTTGGCAGAAGACACGGCTGAGGGATTAAAGGCAGATCTAAAGTTCTCCTGGAGAATAATAGAACTGTAGATTTGGAAAGTTCTTCAAGGGGTCATCTAGTCCACACACACCCCTGGAATGCAGGGATCAAAGCTAAAGAACCCCTGACAGATTACCATCCAACCTCTGTTTAGAAACCTCCAAGGAAGAAGAGTCCACCAGCTTCCAATGGGGTCCGTTCCACTGTCAAACAGCTCTCACTGCCAGAAAGGTCTTCCAAACGTCTAGTTTGAATCTCCTTTCTTGTCATTTAAATCCCTTGGATTGGGTCCTCCCTCCCAGAGCAACAGAAAATGAACTTTCTCCATCTTCCATGTGCCAGCCCTTCAGATATTTAAAGTTGGCTATCATATCACCTCTCAATCTTCTCCAGGCTATATGCGCTCGGTTCCCTCAACCATTCCTCATATGGCTTGGTTTTCCAAGCCCTCGATCATATTTTGTTGCCCTCCCCGTGATCTTAAGAGGGATTGCCTTGGAGGTTAAAAAGAAGCATGTGTATGCAGGTGATTAGAACTCACAGGGAGATTCTTCAATGGATGTGAGAGGATTTGGAAGGAGCCATAGCTCTCCAGTCAAGTCAACAGGAGCCAGGATCATAGTCACAGATGTGAAGGCAGGTCGAAAACACCAGGGGAAGTGAGGGCACAAGTAGCGATGGACGGGGAAAATCAGTTTGGTTGGCATTTTAATATGAAAGTAACTAACTGGAGAGCGAAAAACTGTTCTCCTCTCCACGCTAGAACTTGGAGAAATCCAGTGAGGCTGAACTTTAGGAGATTCAGGATGAATAAAGGACAGGACTTCTTCAGGCTCTCGCAGCTGTCGAACAAGACAGCTTTAAAAGTGGACTAGACAAATCCATGGAGGAGGAGAGGGCTATTGATGGCTACTAGCCAGGATGGCTATGCTCTGCCTCCACTGCTGGAGGTGGTAATGGTTCTGAATCCCAGTTGCTGGAAGCCACAGGTGGGGAGCTGCTCTTGTGTTCGAATCCTGCGTACCACTGGAGTATCCTATGAGAGCAAGATGCTGGACTAGTTGGGCCACTGGCCTGATCCAGCAGGCTCTTCTTATTCTCTTGGAAAGCCAAGGTGAGAACCTCCTAGAAGTGCTCCAGGTCTCCTTGAGGTCTCCTTGAGGTAGCCAGGCGGCCCCAGGTGCTTCTGCACATGCAGACTGCCACATCTCTAACCGCAAAGCCCGGGACTTCAGGAGGAGGGCTGGTATTGCCCAAGGGCAGCACAGGACGGATGAAACCAGCCAGGGATATGGAGATGCAACTGATACTGGTGGGAACAGAGGCAAGGAGTCAGGATGAATCACGGCGCAGCCAGCTCATGTGGGAATCCCCGGGCAGAAATGTTTTTGGATGGCACCATCCATGGGGCTTTCCGGAGACTGAGCCAGATGATATGTGCAGGTGTGCATAACTAAATCCAGTCTTAAAGAAACACACACCTGAAACACAGGTGGGTTTTTTTTGGGGGGGGGGGTCAATTGAAAGTCCAATGGTTGTGGAGGGAGCAAGAAGCGCTTAATGCTTTTTTCTGCCAGTTGTTTCTTCCACTAACCCCCCCTCCCAGTTCAGGCATGCGTATCTTTCCCCCTGTAAGGAGAAAAGCAGATTGGAAGAGGTTTTGTATTTTACTCTGGCCCTGCCAACCACTGGCCTGCAGCCCCTGGAAGGTTGCCCATGACAGGATGGGGGCATCAGGTTGGCAAAGGTTGCCCACCCATGGACTAGACCAGGCATAGGAAAACTCAGCCTTCCAGATGTTTTGGGACTACAACTCCCATCATCCCCAGCTAGCAGGACCAGTGGTCAGGGATGATGGGAGTTGTAGCCCCAAAACATCTAGAGGGCCAAGTTTGCTTATGCCCAGACTAGATGCTGTAAATAATTTTAAACTTTAAAGTGAGAGGAGAAGAATCCTTGGAAAAGACCCTGATGTTGGGAAAGATGGAGGGCACAAGGAGAAGGGGACGACAGAGGACGAGATGGTTGGACAGTGTTCTCGAAGCTACGAACATGAGTTTGACCAAACTGTGGGAGGCAGTGCAAGATAGGAGTGCCTGGCGTGCTCTGGTCCATGGGGTCATGAAGAGTCGGACACGACTAAACGACTAAACAACAACAACAATTTTAAACTGTGGAACTCACTCCCACAGGAGGAAGTGATGGCCACCAGCCCAGAGGACAGGGGATACCCATTAGCCAGGATGGGTCTGCTCTGCCTCCACAGCCAGAGGCAGCAATGCCAATTTCTGGATACTACGGGAGTGGAGAGGAGAGGGCTCTTTTGCTCAGGTCCTGCTTGTGGGTTTCTCATTGAGGCTCCTGGGTGGCCACTGTGGAGAACAGGATGCTGGACTAGAGGGGCCTTTGGCCTGATCCAGCAGGCTCTTAGTATGTTCTTGTGGGGGGGGGGGCGGGAAGCACCTCTCGAGCCAATAGCCCTATCCCAAATCCCCACAGGAAATTCGGTTCTGCATTTTATATTCCTCCAAATGTTGCACCCAAAGGCTTTTGTAACACAGCATGTGACTCTTAAATTTGGAGCGCTGCACACCCTCCCGATTCATCAACACGCTCCCTGCCTTGCCCCAAACTTATTGTTGTCATCAGGCTGGATGTCCCAAAAAAGATATTTTTTGATGTGGTAATTTTCCCTGCTGTTACCCACATCCGGTTTCTCCCTTCTCTCCCTTTAATAGAGACTGGAGGTAGATTCCTGCTCAAAGGATAACTGCTTATAAAAGATTTCTTACACAGGGCTGACTCTGGAGAGTGGCCAAAGGGTGCAGCTTCTGCAAAAAAAGAAGAAGAATAAAAAGAACCCCCAGCCGCACCCTGCCTCTGTCTCATCAATGTTTTCCAGGCACAATTCAAAGCCTTAGTTAGTGCTGAGAAAAGCCTAAATTTCTTGTTGTGCTACCAAGAAAGAGAAAAGGCATACACGGATGGCCTTTCCAGATCAAACCCTCTTGCCTAGGACTGTGTTTCCGGCTATAGGCAAAGAGGACCAAAATGCGGGAGTCATTCCTTGGCATTTGCCCCCTGCCTCTAATATCCAAAGGCCTCTTTCATCCTTCCACGGAAGAAATGTGAAATGTTTCATAGCCAAGTTAATAGCGAGTAGCTTTTCCTCCACAGCAGAGCATCCATAAACAGCGCCTTCTGCTTCTTCTTGGAAGTAAGTCACGTCTGACCACTTCCAGGTTGTTGCTTTTTGCGAGGGGGATTTAGCCAGACTCCAGTGATTTCACATGAAAGAAGAGCCTGCTGGATCAGGTCGGAAGGGGTCCGTTTAATACCGGTAATAATAATTTATTATTTGTACCCCACCCATCTAGCTGGGTTTCCCCAGCCACTCTGGGCAGCTTCCAACAAAGATTAAAAATACATTAAAAGCCCAGCCTCCTGTTCTCACGGTGGCCAGCCAGATGCATGTGGGAAGTCGGCAAGCACAAGACCACATTGTGGGATTGAGAAGCATTTCCTTCTCTGAACTCAGAGGCAGTTGTGCAAGGTTGCACAATTAAAGTGGATCACTCCACTTCACCAAAACATAATAATCAGACCTTTTTTTTTTGATAAGGAAAGCAATGGCACAGGAAAGTGTGGGATGGCAATTGCTGGATGTTGTATGACCTGAAAGCAAACAAGGCAGAACTTCCATGCTCAAGAAATGGTGGCATTATATTACAATATTTATTTTTTTATTTTATTTTATTTATACTATACCCCATCCATCTGGCTGAGTTTCCCCAGCCACTCTGGGAGGCTCCCAACAGAATATTAAAAACACTATAAAACAAAAGGTGCTCCTTCCCTGAACATCTTATGCAAACAAATCAGGATAAATGCTCAAGAAAGAGGTCATCTGGAAGTAGAGAGGGGGAGGAATTCGTAGAACCACAGCACTGTAGAGTTGGACAGGACCCAAATGGTCATCCAAGTCCAAGCCCCTCCAGTGAAGGTATCACAGCTGAATTAAATTCCGTTCACATTTAAGGGTAAATCTAAGTAACTTCCACTTTCTGAACCAACACCAGAACTGGAACATAGCCATCCTTTGAAATTCGCACTTCTCTGAATTTTGCAATGCCTTTCTCCAGCCAAGGAATACATCTAATATTCTATGGAATGAGATGTCCCTGTTGCCCAACCCTCCCACTCAATGATGCAGGAAATCCAGAGCAAAAACACCCCCAATGTATGGCTTGCCCAGTGCTGGGGGGGGGGGGACCGGACCACAATCCCTTTAGATAATATGTTCCATTGTCAACATTTGGCTATAGCTTACGTATTTTTTTATTTTTAAAAAATTAAAAAAACCACGAGCCTATGTAAAGTGCATTATACTATCAGTAACTTTGCACAAAAACACATAAAGTTCCTAAAAAACACACAGATACACACTATAGTGTGTTCTGTGAGGTGAGGATGGAAGCGGTTCTAAGACAATGGATAAATGCAATTGTCCTTAAGTTGCCACCACAGGGCATCGTTGGAGAGAGAGAGAGAGAGAGAGAGAGAGAGAGAGAGAGAGAGAGAGAGAGAGAGAGAGAGAGAGAGAGAGAGAGAGAGAGAGAGCTGCCCTACGTTCTCTGGCCATGATGTTTACCACACAGCCAGGGAGCAGACCCACTACAAAGGGAAAGCTCCAGTCGAGACCCTGCCCTAAATTCCATCGCTGGCAGAGGCCAGTGGAAGAGCAGGCCTGGGAAGAGCACACAGGATGATGTTCTGGGAAGGGAGAGGAACAGGCTTGGGGTCTGGATGCTGAACAATATAAAAGGCTTGCCATTCCACAAGGAGGTGTTGCCGGAAAGGCAAGCAGAGGCTCGCCTGGCCATCAGGTTGCACAAGATGAAAGTTCCTCATGCTTGGAAGAAGATCATAGAAACATAATGTTGTAGAGTTGGGAGGGGACCCAAAGTCACCCAGTCCAAACTTCTGCAAAGCAGGAAGCTCGACGAAAGCATCCCATGGCATAAGGCCACCAAATAGCTGGTTTAAAAACCAGGAGAGCCCACCACCTCCCAGCGAGTCTGTTCTACGGTTGAACAGCTTGTGCCCTCGGAAAGTTCTTCCTAATGTTTAGTTTCAATTTCCTTCCTTGTCATTTGAATCCATTGGTTTGGGTCCTGCCCTCCAGAGCAGCAGAAACAAGCAGCTCCATCTTCCATGGGGCAGCCCTTCAGATATTTGAAGATGGCTATCGTTTTGCCTCCTCTTGTCCAGGCTGAACATCTTTGTCGTCCTCTGCACACCTTTCAGCTTGTCAACATCTTTCTTAAATTGTGGTTCCAAGAACTGGACACAGGACTCCAGGTGTGGCCTGACCCAGGCATAATAACGCAGTGCTCTTACTTCGCTTGATCTGGATACTAGGAAAGAAACCTAGTGGAAAACATACCTCAATGACCACTTCTCTTTGTATGAACCTATCCAGACCCTGAGGTCATCCTCTGAAGGCCTTCTTTGTGTGCCTCCCCTCCATGAGGGGTCCAGAGGGCGGCAACATGAGAATGGGCCTTTTTTGGGGTGGCTCCATTTGTGGAATTCTATTCCAAGGGAGGCTCACCTGGCACCTTCATTATACACCTTTAGGTGCCAGGCAAAAACATTCCTCTTCAACCAGGCCTTTGGAAATGTGTTTTGGAGGGGGGGGGTTATTGGGTTGTCTTTGTTTTTTATTAATATGATGTATTTATTGTAATTTTATGTTGTGAACCGCCCCGAAATCTACAGATACAGGGCTGTATACAGATTTGGCCTCAGTCCAGTATACCTGAAGGAGTGTCTCCACCTCCATCGTTCTGCCCGGACACTGAGGTCCAGCACCGAGGGCCTTCTGGTGGTTCCATCATTGCGAGAAGCGAAGTTGCAGGGAACTAGGCAGAGGGCCTTCTCGGTAGTGGCGCCCGCCCTGTGGAACGCCCTCCCATCGGATGTCAAAGAGAAAAACAACTACCAGACTTTTAGAAGACATCTGAAGGCCAGCCCTGTTTAGGGAGGCTTTTAATGTTTAATAGATCACTGTGTTTTATTTTTCTGCTGGAAGCCGCTCAGAGTGGCTGGGGAAACCCAGCCAGATGGGCGGGTTATAAATAATAAATTATTATATTATTATTTAATAAATGAAAAATCTGAGCTCAAATTCTGACTTGGAGGCAGAGGGGCTGACCGGATGCAGAAAGTCAGCAGCACCGGAGGGAGAGGTGTCAAAAAGCAACCTTGATCCCGGCACCTGGATCAGGCCTGAGCCACAGTCCAAGGCTATCCGATCTGAGGCTCATGAGCCAAGGAGTCCCCAGTCAGCCCCTATGGCACCCAAGCACATGAATCTGGTACCCACTGAGGAATCAAGCTCCTCTGACTAGGGCAGGGATTCAGCTCCCCATGCTGTCATGTGAATTTGCGAAGGGAGAGGAGCAGGGAGAGGAGGCATCCTATGAGAGTCTTGCTCATTTGAGGCCTTCTGCTCCACAAGGAAGGGCCACGGGCAGGAAGGAGAAAAGACACATGGAACTGACCATGGTGCTGAAACACTTGCCTGCTTGCCCCACTGCTGTGCCCCACAGGCTTCTCATCAAGAGCAGAGGCAGGAGTCCACTTAAGTTTTCTTCAGAGTAGGGCTACTGAAATATTAAGCTCAGGATAGGGCATCAAGTTCTTTCTGCAAGCCAGGACCTCCCTCTCTCCTGCCTTTCATCAAACACCCTACACAATCTGGACCTCCATGATGAGCCAAGAAGACAGAGTTGGGGCAAGAGCAGAACACGAATCACGCAAGAGTTGCAAACCACACACTCCAGAAGAAGCCCAGAGCAACATGTGGGAAGATTGATGTGCTCCACAACACCCTCCAACCCGCTCTTGGCAGCTCTTCAAATGAGGCAGAAGCTAAAATTTGGACTGACCTGCAATTTTGGCTGCTGCGCTCAACGAGCAGCCATGTGATTGCTTTTGCTGAACTCAGCGTGAATACACCCAGATTTAACCCACAATCGTGGAGTATCCATTTGGTCATCCAAAACCTGACTTCGGTTAGCCATGCCTAAAAAAAACCAAGCATTGTGCCGTTGCAAAGCGCTAAGTATCAGGTAGAGTGAGGTCATCTGGTTACTTCTGCATCTGTGACATAGACCAGTTTGGAAATCCGGTTTGCTCAAGTGCCTCTTAAATCATTTATTGTTGTTTTTGCCACACCCATCTTCAAGGATCTTGGCACATCTACCAAATCCATATTCAATCAAACTAGCAAAATCCTAGTCAGAGCAATGAAATGGCGTCCACTTCTCATTGATTCCTTCAGTCTATTTTGGCTTGATCCATACTCCCTGGCAATAGCAAGGGTCAGCGCTCACGAAAGTGGGGGAACGGATGCACGGATCCATGCAAAAATCAGCCCATGGTTCCTGGGATTTTTTGTGTGGCTCCATCAAACATTCCTCCAATTCCATCTGCAGAAAGAAAGTGGTGCTTTCAAAGGAGAAGATCTATTCACTGCCGTCTTCTCCTTCCCTGCCTTCTGCTACTTTGCAATTTCCCCCTTAATATGCCTCACTTTCGACACAGATTTATGTGATGGAAGTTTATAAAATGGCATGGTAGTAGTTTATAAAATGAGGCATGACGTGGAGAGAATGGATGCAGAAAAGTTCTCTCTCTCTCCTACTAGAACTCATGGGCAGCAGATGAAGCAGAATGCTGGAAGATTCAGGGCATGGAAAAGAATGTCCTTCTTTACAGAATGTGTAGTTGAACTGTGGAACTCTAGTCCACAGGAGGCAGTGATGACTGCCATCCTCAATGGCTTTTAAAAGATGATTAGACCATCCATGGCGTTCAATGTCTACAAGCTCTGGTGACTCTGCTCTGACTCCACAGTTGGAAGGAGCAATGCTTCTGAATACCTGGCCTGATCCAGCTTACTTTCTTAAGTAAGCTGTTCCCCACGACACAAAAAGTTTAAAGTGTTATGATAGAGAGACATAATTTCCAGAGAGATAGGGAGAAACGTTGTGGAGCGCAAGGAGCATGAAGGTGAGTGTGGACACACTCACAAAGCATTTAAAAGGCATTCCCCAAAAGTAAAAATAGGATCAAAACAGAGACAGCCTTTTTCCAGGGGCAGGATCTCATAAACAGGGAAAGGCAGGGTGTGTGTGTGCATTGCCAGGGTGTGGCCCCGGCATGGAGACAGGTTCATGCCTGAGAATCAGTCTTGAAGGTATGGGATGTTGGGTGGCAACACCCAAGCACAGGGAGGATGGTGGCTTACTGAGGCAAATAAACCCTGCATCCTATTAATGGTTGCAAATGATACCTTTCTTCAGACCCAGGGAGAAACTGAGTGACGATCCCTTTGCAGAACTCAGGTGCAATACGGGGTGTCAGGGCGTGGATTTTAATTACCCTTGCATGAATGTCTCATACAAAGAACAGAAAGGTCATCTTGGCAGGCTGAGTTGCCACGTTCTCAGATTTTTTGGGCATAAGGCAGAGGTTTTCAACCTTTTTGAGTCCACGCCTCCCTTGACCAACTGCCTTCTTTCTGCAGCTCCCCTGTGGGGGCCCAGGAACCCAGTTATGTCACCCCTTGCCTGCAGAGCAGGTAGCCACTCACCCTTTCTCCATACCCCCCCCCTTGTGGAGCCTCCTCTCCCCTCTCTTTGGGAGACCTCTGGGCAGGGGCATCGCAATAGGGGGCGGGGGCGGGGCGCCCCGGGCTCCACTCTGCAGGGGGGGCATTGCAGCACCCCCTCACCACCTCCACCGATGGCTGCCGCTACCGTGGCAGTGGCGCCACCGCCATCGTGGAGGCCCCAATGTTGCTGGCCTCGCCCCTCGCTTCTTCCTGGTGGGGCGGAGGCAAGGAGCAGGCCAGAGAGCAGCGTCAGCGGCGGTGGCTGACGCCCCTCCGCCTGAGTAGGAAGAAGCACAAAGCGCGCTACGGAGCGGGTTGCCAGCGGCGGTGCTCCAGCGCCCGGATCCGAGGATCCCGATGCTAGAGCGGCGGCGGTGGCGGCAACCCGTTCCGTAGCTCACTTTGTGCTTCTTGATCCTCTGGGCATCTGTGACTGCCGCCCCTGGTCTCTGAGCTGCACCCCCGCCCCCCACCCCAAAGAAGGTGTTTCCTCACACTGCCCCACAGAGGCCTGGGACTTGTCCATCCATTCCCAACAGCAAGGGCTGGCAGACTGGCAGACTGGGCTCCCTCACCCACTTGCTTGCCTACTCTAAGGCCACCTCAGCTCCTGGCAACCAGCACCCCCTGGCCAGCCCCAGAGCTACCATTTGCCTGGGGAGCTTGTGGCCAGGGCTGCTGCAACATAGAGCTGTGCAAGCCTTTGGGAGGCAGAGACTCAAGAGGGCATCAGAGGAGGGAGGGAAGGAAGGAAGGAAAGAAAGAGGGACAGAGGACAGTGTTGCCCGTGGCACCCTTGACCAACATTCAAAGCACCCAAAGGTGCCATGGCACACTGGTTGAAAACCATTGGCGTAAGGGACTGTGGCTTAAGTTGAGGTATGGCTCAAACCCAGAATCTGTTCCCGAAGCAGTGTAAAATAATAAACAAAGGAAAGCATGTCTCTGAACATTCACAGAGTGTATTACGGAGCCCAGATTGTGTAGCAGTTAGAGTATTGGACTAGGACCTGGCAAATCAGATTTCAACTCCCTACTCTGCTACAAGCTCACTGGGACAGTCACGGTCTCTCAGCCTAATCTACTTCGCAGGGTTGTTGTAAACATGAAACAGAGAAGGGGAGGAGTGTGTGCGCATTGCTGAATAGCACCAGCATCACCACGCATACATGGGATTAAAAAGCCTCAACGCCTTAGGTCAGACTCTGCAAGTACATTTTCATAGCATCATAGCATGGTAGAGTTGGAGGGCACCCCAGGGGTCATCTAGCCCAACCCCCTGCAAATGCAGGAATCAAAGCTGTTTCACCCTCTTCTCATTAGTCGTTCCAGCCTCCGAAGTATCCTTGACAAATTCTCGAAGGAGAGCCACACCAGTTGCAACTGCAGCAAATGCGACACAGGAGCTTCTGGCGCCTTAAACGCCTCGGAGGCCAGGCATGTGTTTGTGGGCTTGAATCCACATCGCAAGACATACCCGAGAAGCTGGCAGGCGCATGCCCGCTAAAGCTTATGCCACCATGCATTTGTCAACCATTTGGCAGCCACCTGACGAGTCGTCTTACCAGTTCAGGCAGAGCTCAGCAGGAAACCGTGAGGGATTTGCTGAGCAAGAGAAGGTTGCTAATCAGATTGTGGCACCAGCTACAGACACAGGAGCCAGAACAGAGGTGCTTTCTGACGCCCTCGGAATAGCTGAGCAGTTTGACTCTGCTGGGAGCAGGGCTTAATTAAAGATCAGACCCAGCACCACTTTTCAGTGCCAAAACTCAGTGCTGGGCACTGAGGGACAAACATGAAGGCAAGGATGAGCATCTGAGGAAGTACAGAGGGTCTTTTTATGACGGAATGGCCCTAGTCAACCTGAACTTTGTAGCCATCTAGGATCAAGAAGGGTGCCCAAGATCATATTGCTTCCTTCTGGGCAATGCTTACCCCCAAATCTCTTGCTTTTAAAAATAAGATTATCAGGAGGGGCTTCTGGATCAGACCAGTGGCCCATCTAGTCCAGCATCCTGTTCTCACAGTGGCCAACCAGGTGGCTCTATTGGTGAAACCTGCAAGCTGGATTCTCCCCTCCTGCAGCTTCCAGCGACTGGCCTCCCTAAGCACTTAGAGGGACCCCTGACCATTAGGTCCAGTCGCAAACGACTCTGGGGTTGCGGCGCTCATCTTGCTTTATTGGCCGAGGGAGCCAGCGTACAGCTTCCGGGTCATGTGGCCAGCATGACTAACTGCTTCTGGTGAACCAGAGCAGCACACGGAAACACCGTTAACCTTCCTGCTGTAGCGGTACCTATTTATCTACCTGTACTTTGACGTGCTTTCGAACTGCTAGGTGGGCAGGAGCTGGGACTGAGCAACGGGAGCTCACCCTGTCGCCATGGGGATTCATAGAATCATAGAATCATAGAGTTGGAAGAGACCACGAGGGCCATCCAGTCCAACCCCCTGCCAAGCAGGAAACACCATCAAAGCATTCTTGACATATGCCTGTCAAGCCTCTGCTTAAAGACCTCCAAAGAAGGAGACTCCACCACAGTCCTTGGTAGCAAATTCCACTGCCAAACAGCTCTTACTGTCAGGAAGTTCTTCCTAATGTTTAGGTTCGAACCATGGACCTTCTGATCGGCAAGCCCTAGGCTCTGTGGTTTAACCCACAGCGCCACCCGTGTCCCTACCCCTAAGCACTTACTGCCCTCCAAAAGTGGAACTAGAACATAGCCATCCTGGCTAGTAGCCGTCAATAGCCCTCTCCTCCTCCGTGAATTTGTCCAATCCTCTTTGAAAGCCATCGAGGTTGGTGACCCTGGAGTGAGTTCCAGTTTGACTATGTGCTGCATAAAGGAGGACTTCCTTTTGTCTTCTGCCCTCAATCTTCCAACATTCCACTTTCTTGGAAGTCCCTGAGTTCTAGTGTTATGAGAGAGGGAGAAAAGCTCCTCTCTGCCCACTTTCTCTGTGCTATGCATAAAATGTATTAACTGGAATGGCTGAAGTTGAGCTAGAAGAAATCCATGGTCTCAAAGAATTGTAGTGTTGGAAGGGGCCACCAAGAGTCATCCAAGCCCAGCCCCCTGCAATGCAAGAATCACTGCTAAAGAAGCCCTGACAGGTGACCTGACAGGTAAAAAAAAAAACTCCAGTGAAAGAGAGTCCACTATTTTCCAAATAATCAAGCACAAACTCTAAATTTTCAAATCGGAGCTTTGAAAATTTTCTTATCCGGGAATCAGTGTGTGTGATGGGAGGGAGGTATATCCTGTCTTTCCAACTAACCCCCCTCAAGCTCATGCTTATTCCACTCACTCCTAGAAAGGAAAGCTGATCTGGCGAAAGCACACCAAAACACCCACACAAACACCCACACACACACGTGTACCCAAACACGCACAACGGGAGCGATGCCCAAGCCATGACTTCTAGTTTGGAGTGGTTGTGGGCACACCTTGTTCCACTTGCGCACATGCTCTCTATCCGCAGGCTGTTGCCTGAATGCAGGATGTGAACTCAGAGACCACTGCGCCCCACAGAGGGTGAAGGGGCACCGCCTATCTTGTGCGCCCCAATTAATTTCCTCTCTAGCAGCCACGGGATGGGAATCTGGTCGCCTTGCTGGTGCCAACAAGAAAGCCAGCCGACAGGTTCTTTCTAGGAACAGCATGAAAGCATTCACAGGAAACCCTCGCCAAATTCCTAAACCCCAAACTCTGCTAATTGTGTCCACTGTTGCTAAATCGTCTCCCTCCGCCCCCCAGAAACAGCGGACTGTGTTCAAGTGCGCTTGCCAAGCCAGCCTCAGTATTTAATCAAATCAAATTATAGTCATTATTCCGCCCGCCCCTTTCTTTCCTTCCAGCTACCCAGAGGAATAAAGTCTTATGTTACATGAAACGGACAAGTTTGTCGTGATACAGCAGTCAGTAGCCACTGCTGAAAAATGGCTACTGCATCTCAGTTGTGAGCCCTCAAGCCTTTTGGCTAACTTCCAGGACTCTTAGCAAAGTTCCCTGGGACCAAGCTTCTGTTCCCAATGCTGACATTTGAACCACATAGCTGGAAGGGTCCCCCAAGTGCCATCTAGTCCACCCCTGCAATGTAGTAATCTCAGCTAAACAATCCCTGACCAATGGCCGCCCAATCTCGGATTTGGGGTGCACCTGTTTGGGGTGAGCAAAAGGTATAAGGAAAAGCCAATATGTCAACTTCTTTATCATTCAGTGTCTAAAATTATCCATATTGAAACTCAGGGAAGCAGTGATATCTCATGATTGTGCCTATGAAGCAAAACCTTCAGGCGTATTTGAAGTTCCTCAACATTTCAGTTTGGCTGCTCATATTGCCAGAGGCACATTTTCACATGAAGGCAGGATATGACTTTAGGAATCAATAAGTAGAAAAATTGACATTCAAATTGAAATCAATTGCCCTCTGGAACCTCAACACACATCCCTGGTTAGGGAAGGGAGAATCACAAATTCTGAGTCAATAGGAACCAATAGTTCAGATGAAATAGTAGTGTGTTTTGGAACTAGACAGATCTCATCAGAGAGGAATGAGTTGTGTGAAACTCCGAAGCTGGCCACCATTTAAGAAAATGATCCAAAATAGATACCACATAATTACTGTCCCCACCCTTGTGAGAAGCAACCAGAAGGATTTCCAAGCGTATCTTGACCAAAACCTACAAGAGGCATTTGCATCCCTACCAACAATTCCCTACATGCCTTAGCGACTGTTTTCTCACTTTTGCAGAGACAGGTAGACAGAACAGCTCCCACCTCCACTGAGCAGCCTTGAGAAAACTGCCACCTGCCAGCCTCAGTTTCTCATCTATAAAATGGGCATGATGATGATCGACCTCGCAGAGCTCCTTGTTGTCAACCAGCCTGATACTGTTGTGCTAAGGCAATGGTAGCCGAGAAGAGAGTCCTGTCTGCATTGAAAAGCCAAGTGGCCTTTGAATTAGAAAAGAGCAAAAGACTTTTTTGATGCTCTATGACCTTGCATAAGCCTGAGAAATGCCTCTGTAGCCTGAAAAATCCTTTCCCTGACTCTGGTTAAGAAGTTTCCCCCGGGGAAACCAAAGATTTCTGTCTTTAAGTCCGCATGCAACACAGAGATGCCTGTTTTTCTTGCTGAGGTGTGTAATTTGACAACTTATAAAAGTTAACCTGTCTCTTCTGTCTTGGAATTCTTAACCCCCTTAGTGCTGATCACCAATAAAGGCAGTTTATTGACACCACAATCCTGGTGTGCTGAATTGAAGAGGAATCCCACCAGCCCAGCGCTGAAAGGAAACATAGCAAACCACTTACTTGGGAGGCTGAGCAGGGTGTCGAAGGCTTTGCATTGCATCTGCCCAGTGCTCTGCGTGACACAGTTCATCCAGAGACCTTGATAGATAGCCTGGGCTGTCACAATGTTCTCCCCAGCATAAGCGTTAATTTTCCACTGGGGCATGGCCGTGCTGATGATCAAGCCCACCCAGCCGACGAAGGCCAGGATGAAGCCCAACATCTGTAGACCACTGTTGGCCATCTTCCTTGCACGGCAGCACGGGAGCTCCTGGGAAGTTTCCAAAGGAAGCCGATTCCTCGCTCGGAGCTTTGGGGATCAATCAGCGCCGGAGCCCAGACAATTCTTTCAGCAACCTTGGCAGAGGAGCAAAGCGAGCTTCTGCTTGTCCTTCTCCGCTTATAATCCGAGAGAATTCAGAGCAGGTTGCTGGATGGAGGAGCGTCCCAAACTAAAGTCGGCTGCACCTGTGGCTCATATTTAAACCGGAGTCCTCGGAGAGCCCCCTAGTGGTTTCGCTTGAGTTTGCCAGCACATCCTGACTGCTCCCAATGAAAGTTACAAAGGCACCACCAAAAGGTTAAACCTGGGTATTTCAGGGTGGGTGTGTTTTTTGTGTGAAAAATGCAGCGATTTCATCAATTGCAGCAAGATGAAAAGGAATCTTTGCTCCAGCATCCATCCTGTCTCCTTGCAGAGTCAGAATCAGCCATGTGCCTCCATTAAAGGCCACTGTAGCGTTCTCCGCGCGCATGGGGACATCATGCATTCCATCGTTTATGACGCCTTCATTTTGGGATCCACCCTGTTCCCTTGGTGGTTTTTTACTTTTAAGGGCATAGCAGTGGCAAGGGATGAGAGATCACTGATGCTGCAAGGATTAAGAACACTGACTCAATAGCGCCTTTCTTACTATCATGTATACATTGAGTGTTGAAATCCTTTGTGGCTTATGTGTTAACTTTATTGCTGTTTTGGGAGAAGACTCATCATTCTTCAGAGGTACCAATACTTCTGTAAGGGGCATCAAGGGAAGTATCGCTACCTCTCTATCCTGCTTTGGGATGAACCCACCTGGAGCCCTGGGTGCAATTCCTGGGCGCCACATTTTGAGAAGGAAATTGACAAGCTGGAACATGTGCCGAGGAGGACAACCAAGGGGGTCGAGGATCTGGAAACTAAGCCTTATGAGGAATGGTTGAATGAGTCAGAAGCGGAGCTAGCTGCTCTGGCACCCAGAGTGGCACACATGCCATGCACCTGGGGGCGGAGCTAGCTGCCTGTGGGGGCGGAACTAGCCACACGCAGGGGCAGGACGAGTGTCACCAGGGGGCCGCCCCGGAGCGGGGCGAGCTGCCCAGGAGGGCAATCGGCATGGCAATTGGCGCTCATTGGCGATGATTGGCGCGGCGATTGTCATCCAGGGGAGCGATTGGTGCGGCGATCGGCACCCAGGGGGGCAGCGCAACAATCCGCCCAGGGGGATTTTGTCTCCCCCCTCATGGAAGACACCCGGGGTGGACCGCCCCCACTGCACCCCCTTCCTCTGCCACTGGAAGGACATCATCGGACATCTAAAGGGCTGTCATGTAGAAGAGGGAGCAAGCTTGTTTTCTCCTGCTCTGGAAGGGAGGACTCGAACCCATGGCTTCAAGTTACAAGGAAGGAGATTGCGACTAAACATCTGCATAGCTGCCAAGTTTTCCCTTTTCTTGCGAGGAAGCCTATTCAGCATAATGGAATTTCCCTTTAAAAAAGGGAGAACTTGGCAGCTATGACTTTCTGATAGGTGAAAGGTGCTGTGAACTATATCCAATGCATTTTAAACATTTTTAGCATCGGGGGAATATGTGAAATACCAGGTTGAGTTTTTCTCAGCCTGTGTCCTACTATTCCAGTTTTGAGTTCAATTTTATTATGATTTGTTAGAAATTATATTTTTTATTGTTTACGTTTTTGTAAACCACCCTGAAATCAATTGATATAAGGGCAGCACTCTTTTTTTAAGGCCCAAACTCTCAAATAAATATGTAAGTTGGGTTGATTTACATGCATTTTCAAGCAGTAGATTGGTTTGGTCATCATGACAATGAGCCAGTTGTTTTCTATCCGTTCAAATTCAACCTTCCTTTCTTTTTTAAGAGCCCGTGTGGGCTAAGGCAAGGGAGACATGAAGGAGCCACTCACTACTGCTCAGCCGATGGAATTGTTCTGTGGATTGAATGAGAAAGGAAGGAAAAAACCATGCATGCCACCTTGAGCTTCTTGGAGAGAGAGAAAACTGGGATATAAATGCAAACAAACAAATAACAAAGGGGCCAAACTCTGTGCCAATCCAGTCAAACAGGCAGAACTGGAATATTTGTGGAATGAAATGAATGCTGAGATCCAGTTTGCAAGTTTTAGGTGGGAAGGTTGGGACCCTGTTGTTTTCCTTGGCCCCTACAGACTTTGATTTGGATCAGGGACCATCTCCGAGTTTTGAATTTCCTGCATCTGAAATCCAGAAGCAATACCTAGGTTGGCTCAAGTATATATTGGGCTTTAATCCAGACGTCTCCTGCCATCTATATCTCACTTTAATTACATGTTTGCTCAAGGAGCGTGAGAGAGGCTTAAGTGTGCTGTTAGTGCCAAATGTGGGGTTCTAATCTCAGTCCCATATTTCCAAAACCCCATAAATGGGTTTGTGCGTTGGAAAATAACTGTTTGCTTGTTCTTCTGCAGCTGCCAAGTCCCTCTGTGGTGTTTGCATCTCTCCTTAATCCTCCACTGGGTAATTCTCAGACAGTGTCCACCCTAATTGTTCTGCTGTTCCAATCAAGCGAAACCTCAACTTTTGCAAAACAAGGACTTCTCTGATAGGGGAGTTCAGCTCATTGTTTTCATGCTGGGGTTGCTTCATCCTGATGACTCCGTGGATTTCACCTGGGCTTCGCTGAGCCCTTGACAAAACAGCGCTGCTAAACTGGTGATTTACCTGTCACGGCTGGCTTAACCACAGAGGGAATCCAATCGTGGAGAAAACAACAGCAGAAGAAGAAGCAAACAAGACAGGCTCCATAAACAGAAGAATGGTCAAGATCTCTTGGCCTCCACTGCACCTATTGGTTTTTCTTATCCCTGGGATTGGCTGGGATGCTTCCAATATGTGCCCCTGAAGGACCAGGTGCGCAGTCTGGGAGTCATTTTCGACTCACAGCTGTCCATGGAGGCGCAGGTCTATTCTATGTTCATCTGATATGCAGGCTGAGACCCTACCTGCCCGCAAAATGACTCGCCAGAGTGGTCCGTGCTCTGGTTATCTCCCGCTTGGACTACTGCCATGTGCTCTACGTGGGGCTACCTTTGAAGGTGACTCGGAAACTACAACTAATCCAGAATGTGGCAGTGAGACTTAACACTGGTCCTAAAAGACCTACGTTGGCTCCCAGTATGTTTCCGGGCACAATTCAAAGTGTTGGTGCTGACCTTGAAAGCCCTAAATGGCCTCAGTCCAGTATACCTGAAAGAGCATCTCCACCCCCATCATTCTGCCCGGACACGGAGGTCCAGCTCCGAGGGCCATCTGGCGGTTCCCTCACTGCAAGATGTGAGGTTACAGGGAACCAGGCAGAGGGCCTTCTTGGTGGTGGCGCCCGCCCTATGGAATGCCCTCCCATCAGATGCCAAAGAAATAAACAACTGTCTGACGTTTTGAAGACACCTGAAGGCAGCCCTGTTTAGGGAAGCTTTTAATATTTGATGAATCATTGTATTTTAATATTCTGCTAGAAGCTGCCCAGAGAAGCTGGGCAAATGGGCAGGATATAAAATAATAATAATAATAATAATAATAATAATAATAATAATAATAATAATAATTACCTTCACATTTTGCAAACTTCATGAAGGAAAAGGCTATTGATGGTTACTATCCACAATGGCTCGGCTCTGCTTCCACAGTTGGAGGAAGCATGCTTCTGAACACCAGTTGTTGGGAACCACAGGAAGGGAGAGTTGCTGTTGTGCCATGTACTGCTCACTGGTTTCTCTCGGGCATCTGGGCATCCAGGCTAGCCATGGAGAAGTAAACACCTTGCCCACTGCAGCAGGTATTGAGGTCCAGTTTGTATGCCACCTGTTGCCACATTTTAATGAGGCCTTGTTGTTGTCGTTTAGTCATTTAGTCATGTCCGACTCTTCGTGACCCCATGGACCATAGCACGCCAGGCACTCCTGTCTTCCACTGCCTCCTGCAGTTTGGTCAAACTCATGTTGGTGGCTTCGAGAACACTGTCCAACCATCTCGTCCTCTGTCGTCCCCTTCTCCTAGTGCCCTCCATTTTCCCAACATCGGGGTCTTTTCCAGGGAGTCTTGTCTTCTCATGAGGTGGCCAAAGTATTGGAGCCTCAGCTTCAGGATCTGTCCTTCCAGTGAGCACTCAGGGCTGATTTCCTTCAGAATTGATAGGTTTGATCTTCTTGCAGTCCATGGGACTCTCAAGAGTCTCCTCCAGCACCATAATTCAAAAGCATCAATTCTTTGGCGCTCAGCCTTCTTTATGGTCCAGCTCTCACTTCCATACATCACTACTGGGAAAACCATAGCTTTAACTATACGGACCTTTGTAGGCAAGGTGATGTCTCTGCTTTTTAAGATGCTGTCTAGGTTTGTCATTGCTTTTCTCCCAAGAAGCAGGCGTCTTTTAATTTCGTGACTGCTGTCACCATCTGCTGTGATCAAGGAGCCCAAGAAAGTATAATCTCTCACTGCCTTCATTTCTTCCCCTTCTATTTGCCAGGAGGTGATGGGACTAGTGGCCATGATCTTGGTTTTTTGATGTTGAGCTTCAGACCATATTTTGTGCTCTCATATTTCATCCTCATTAAAAGTTTCTTTAATTCCTCCTCACCTTCTGCCATCAAGGTTGTGTCATCTGCATATCTGAGGTTGTTGATATTTCTTCCGGCAATCTTAATTCCGGCTTGGGATTCATCTAGTCCAGCCTTTCACATGATGAATTCTGCATATAAGCAGGGAGACAATCTACAGCCTTGTTGTACTCCTTTTCCAATTTTGAACCAATCAGTTGTTCCATATCCAGTTCTAACTGTAGCTTCTTGTCCCACATAGAGATTTCTCAGGAGACAGATGAGGTGATCAGGCACTCCAATTTCTTTAAGAACTTGCCATAGTTTGCTGTGGTCAACATAGTCAAATACTTCTTTGTAGTCAATGAAGCAGAAGTAGATGTTTTTCTGGAACTCTCTAGCTTTCTCCATAATCCAGCGCATGTTTGCAATTTGGTCTCTAGTTCCTCTGCCCCTTCAAAATCCAGCTTGCACTTCTGGGAGTTCTTGATCCACATACTGCCTAAGCCTGCCTTGTATAATTTTAAGCATAACCTTGCTAGCGTGTGAAATGAGCACAATTGTGCGGTAATTGGAGCATTCTTTGGCACTGCCCTTCTTAGGAATTGGGATGTAGACTGATCTTCTCCAATCCTCTGGCCATTGCTGAGTTTTCCAAACTTGCTGGCATATTGGGTGTAACACCTTAACAGCATCATCTTTTAAAATTTTAAATAGTTCAGCTGGAATATCATCACTTCCACTGGCTTTGTTATTAGCAGTGCTTTCTAAGGCCCATTTGACTTCACTCTCCAAGATGTCTGGCTCAAGGTCAGCAACCACACTACCTGGGGTGTACGAGACTTCCATATCTTTCTGGTGTAATTCCTCTGTGTATTCTTGCCACCTCTTCTTGATGTCTTCTGCTTCTGTTAGGTCCTTTCCACTTTTGTCCTTTATTATGGTAATCTTTGTACAAAATGTTCCTTTCATACCTCCAATTTTCTTGAACAGATCTCTGGTTTTTCCCATTCTGTTGTTATCCTCTATTTCTTTGCATTGCTTGTTTAAGAAGGCCCTCTTGACTCTCTTTGCCATTTTTTTTTTGAAATCTACATTCAATTTCCTGTATCTTTCACTATCTCCCTTGCATCTTGCTTGCCTCCTCTCCCCCGCTGTTTGTGAGGCCTTGTTGGACAGCCATTTTGCTTTCTTAGATTTCCTTTTCATTGGGATGATTTTCGTTGCTGCCTCCTGCATAATGTTACGAGCCTCCATCCATAGTTCTTCAGGCACTCTGTCCACTCACTGCCTTGTCGTGGCGAAGGGGCTTGAATAACTCAGAGAAGCTATGAATCATAGAATCATAGAGTTGGAAGATACCACAAGGGCCATCCAGTCCAACCCCCTGCCAAGCAGGAAACACCATCAAAGCATTCTTGACATATGCCTGTCAAGCCTCTGCTTAAAGACCTCCAAAGAAGGAGACTCCACCACACTCCTTGGTAGCAAATTCCACTGCCAAACAGCTCTTACTGTCAGGAAGTTCTTCCTAATGTTGAGGTGGAATCTTCTTTCTTGTAGCTTGAATCCATTGCTCCGTGTCCGCTTCTCTGGAGCAGCAGAAAACAACATTTCTCCCTCCTCTATATGACATCCTTTTATATATTTGAACATGGCTATCATATCACCCCTTAACCTTCTCTTCTCCAGGCTAAACATACCCAGCTCCCTAAGCCGTTCCTCATAAGGCATCGTTTCCAGGCCTTTGACCATTTTGGTTGCCCTCTTCTGGACACGTTCCAGCTTGTCTGTATCCTTCTTGAACTGTGGTGCCCAGAACTGGACACAGTACTCCAGGTGAGGTCTGACCAGAGCAGAATGAGCTATGCCGTGCAGGGCCACCCAAGACGGACAGGTCATAGCTGAGAGTTTAGACTCAGTGTGATCCACCTGGAGAAGGAACTGGCAAACCACTCTAGCATTTTGCCAAGATAACTCTATGGTCAAAGACAACAGGCAATCAGGCCTTAGTAACTGTAAAAACACAATTGAAATCAAGAGGGCATGTGCATTGCAGGGGGTTGGACTATGTGACCATTGGGGATCTCTTCCAACGTTACATTTCTATGATTCCATAACAAAAGCTTCTACCCTGGGAGCCTGCACTAGAAATTGCAACAGGGAAGTGAAAGAGTAAGTGTGAGTAAGGATTGTGATGCAGAGGTCCTCTTGGTTTCAATTACATCTTCTCAGTTTCTAAGGCCTGGTTGAAATGTGTCAGCAGGTGAGAAATTCACACATCCTCATCCACTGGCTCATTTAAATCAGGCCACCCCTTCCTGTAGGTGAAAGGAGAGGATCTGTCGCCTGGACAGGAGCTGTTACATTACCCAGGGAAGCAGCCAAGCACCAAGTTTAAATGAGGCACTGAAAAGGTTTCTTCTTGTTCCTTTTCCGGCATCACGCTGAAACTGAAGCTGATTCAATCACAGGCAACGTTTGTCTAACCTGCTGATTCAGAAATGGGAGTAGCTCCCATTGTTATTCTACACACCTTCCCCTGTTGGATTTCAAATTCCTTCTAACTTACAGTATTTTTGCAAACCGCTGCGGTATATATTTACGATACAGTGGAACAAAATAAATAAACTACATGGATATGGATATTTTCATGCAGTGCATAGTTGAAACATGGAACCTTCAGAGGGAGTCTGTTCCACCATCAAACAGCCCTTACTGTTCTTCCGAATGTTTAGTCGGAATCTCCTTTCTTGCAATTTATATCCATCGGTTCTGGTCCTCCCTTCTGGTGCATCAGAAAACAATCTTGCTCCCTCTTCCATGAGTCAGCCCTTCAGACATTTGAAGATCCAGTCTCCTCTCCTCCAGACCAGCTCCCTCATGAGGCCTGGTTTCCAGACCCTTGATCACCTTCACTGAATAATAATTACAGAATCGTAGACTTGGAAGAATCCCAGATATATGGTTATGCCGTTAGAGAGTTGGACTAGGATCTGGGAGAGCAGGGTTCGAATCCCAGCTCAGCTTTGAAGCTCACTGGGTGACCTTAGGCCAGTCAACATCTCTGAGCTTTTTATTTTATTTTAATGCTTTATTGGTTTCAAAATTGCATAACAGAAATAATCAATAGATGTTAACAACAAAATAAAGATAAACATTCATTCGTTCCTTGATTGCTGCTTGTTTTGTACCTCATTATACAGCATACTTCAATTTAACATGACCTCCGATCTTCCCATTATGTTCCCGAGTTAGATTCCTTGGATACGCACTTGGCTTTATTTTCTCCCTATTATTTAACTTGTTTTAGATTTTTCCAAAATTGTCCTATTCACACACAGAAACTCAATCAATACCTGCCAACAGGTATTGACAATGTTCTTGTCAATACCTTTTCATGCAGTGCATAGTTGAAACAATGTCAATGTATTTTGACAATGTTCTTTTACATAGACTCTCTATATATCCCACTCTCTGGTAAATTTTTCATCTGTAACGTCTCGTAGCCTTGCTGATATTCTCGCCAATTCTGCATGCTCTCTTAATTTGTTTTGCTAGTCTGATTTGGATGGACCAGTTCCTCCCTTCCAACATTTTGCAATTAAAATTCTGGTGGCAACTCTAGCATACATCAAGATTCTCGTAAACTTTTTGGAATTCCATTCCCCATAATTCCTAGCAGGAATCTCCTAGCTTAACCTACCTGTTATGAATAAAGAGCATGAAATTCACTCTCGACTCCGAGTATATTTCACTACCTCACAGGGTTGTTGTGAGGATGAAATGGGGAGGAGAACCACATACACCATCTTGAGATCTTGAGATCTTTGGAAGATAAATATTAACAACAACAACAACAACAACAACAACAACAACAACAACAACAACAACAACAACAACCTCTGCTAAGAAGAAACCACCCCAGTGAAGGAGAGTCCACCATTTTCCGAGGCAGTGATGAAACAAGCCCCGCTTCCCATCTCTCCCACTGAGGCAGTATGATGGGATGGCTGCCCCCAGGTGACAGGTGATGGGAGAAGAGGCCTGGTGGGGCTGGCCTGGTTACATCCAAGCTGGTAGAGAGAGAGTTCTGCCTCCCATTTTTCATACAGGAGAAGATTTTCTCCCCCAGTTCCTGAAAGCAAGGCTAACCGAGAGGCTCTCCAAAGTCTTTCCTCTGGGTCAGAAAAGTAGGGAATTCCCTGGAGAAATGAACGGGGTGGCAGAGCTCCCAGACACCCCTGTTTTTAGCTGGACCCCCATGGATCACATTCTCCTTCCCCTTTCCCCCTCCCTTTGCTGGGTGGGGGCCACCCGCTGCACGGAGCTTAACTCTGCTTTTCTGTTTACTTCTCCCCTTTGTTGTTTGGGATAAACAGCCCCGTGGCTTTGAAGGCTGCAGGTTGGGGCAGACCCACAGCGTGTCTGTGCAGACACCCAAACATGCTTTGCGAGCATGAGATCAATGTTTTTGGAGGGTCTCCAGGTGAGATTATTTGTGGCTGTTGACTCATAGGCATTTGTGGTCTGGTGAGATGGGAGAGAGAGAGAGAGAGAGAGAGAGAGAGAGAGAGAGAGAGAGAGAGAGAGAGAGAGAATCACATTCCCTTTTTGGAGAGGAGAGTGAAGGGAGAAAAAGCCACCCAAGGGCCTCTGTGTCTCTAATATATTGAACAAAACTGAGAGCAATACAGGATTTGCTGCCCAATCATGTGCCACCTAAACTAAAACCCTATTTTAATTGTTGGGAGGTTCAAGCTTAACATGCCCATTAGTGGCTCAATGGGTCAGTGTGTGTGGCTGTTAACCAGAAGGTTGGTGGTTCAAGCCCACCCAGGGGCGGTTGTGGGCAAGATTCCTGCTTTGCAGGGGGTTGGGCTAGATGACCCTTGGTGATACCTTCCAACTCTACAATTCCATGATTGACCCCTGATTGATTCCTGCATTGCAGGGGGTTGGACTAGATGACCCTTGGGTCCCTTCCAGCTCTATGATTCTATGACCCTTGCTAGAGCCCCAGCACCTCCTGTGCCTGAACTGTGCCAGCTGATCAATATAGGAACAACTGTTAAGTTTTGGAAACAAAATCAAAAAAATTCCTTCCAGCAGCACCTTAGAGACCAACTAAGTTTGTCATTGGTATGAGCTTTCGTGTGCATGCACACTTCTTCAGATACACTGAAACAGAAGTCACCAGGTGCTTATATATAGTGAGAGGGTGGGGAGGGGGATTACTCCCTCCTTGTGGTGGGAGTGGGTGATTGACTGACTGATAGCTGTGGACAACTGTTAACGACTGCAATTGGTCTTACAGGAAAAAGCAAGGGGTGAGATGGCTAAAGATAGTTTTATCATGTGTAATGCGATAGGAATCCAATGTCTTTATTCAGACCTGGTCTCTCCATGTTAAGTTTTGGTTTTCCTCTTCCCTGCCTGTCTCCTTTTCCTTGTCTTTTTTAAAAATATATTGTAATCCTGCAGGCAGAGACTGCCTTGTTTTGATTGCATGTAAGCTGCTCTATTTTATTTGTTTTTTATCTTATATTTTGGAAATGTACATCCAATTTTTTTTCTTTAATTTTTTTTTGGGGGGGGGCAAGAGAGTGGGGCCCTAAGCTAGAGCTTGTTTAGCTTATACGTAAATCCGGCACTGGCTAAGACGCTGCAATGCATCCTGGGCTGGCGTCAGCTGCCCTTGAGACATGAAGGGGCAAAGCAACAGACCAGTATAAGAACATACGAAGAGCATCTGCTGGATCAGGCCAATGGCCCATCTAGCCCAGCATCCTGTTCCCACAGTGGCCAACCAGAGGCCTCTTCTGGGAAACCTGCAAGCAGGATTTGAGCACAAGAACCTTCTCCCCTCCTGTGGTTTCCAGCAACTGGTATTCAGGAGCATTTCTGCCTCCAACTGTGGAGGCAGAGTATGGCCATCCTGGCTAGTAGCCATTGACAGCCCTCTCCTCCATGGATTCATCCAATCCTCTTTTAAAGCCATCTAGGTTGGTAGCTATCACTGCCTCCTTTGGGAGGGAGTTCCATAGATTAACTATGTGCTGCTTAAAGGAGGACTTTCTTTTATCTATCCCAAATCTTCCAACATTCAGCTTTATTGGTCAGATGCCCGATGATCGTCTTCCAAAGCAACTACTCTATTCCAAACTTAAAAATAGAAAGCGTAATGCTGGTGGTCAACAAAAGAGGTTCAAAGACTCTCTCAAGGCAAATTTTAAGAAAATGTAGTATAAGCACCAATTGGGAAACACTAGCCTGCGAGCGCTCCAGTTGGAGAACAGCCTTTACCAAAGGTGTCCTGGGCTTTGAAGAAACTCGATCTCAGGACGCAAGGGAGAAAAGTACTAAGAGGAAGGAATGCTTGGCAAATCCACACCGTGATCAACTCCCGCCTGGAAACCAATGTCCCCACTGTGGAAGGATGTGTGGATCCAGAATTGGCCTCCACAGTCACTTATGGACCCATTGTTGAAATTGTGTTTATGGAAGACAATCTTACTCGGCTACGAGGGATCTCCAAAGAAGAAGCATATCTGTTGAATCTTCCTTCTCTTTGTTTCTATTTTTAGAGGGAAAGATTCAGCTTCAGAAGCCTCCAAGAAAACTTTTCTTTTTCTGAAAAGAGAAGCGAGCGAGCCGCGACTCAAGGCTTGCTGGCGTAAGGAGCCAAACATAGTTGTTTTTATTTTAAAAACATCAACGCTTCAGAGTGTGTGGGTGGCTGAAACAAAGTGTTCTGAGTCAGACCAAACACAACAGCAATTTCACGGCAAAGCTGCAATTCAGTCAGAAGGGATTGCAGCGATTAATGGGGAGGAATTAAGGCTGAAAAACAAAGGGCATGTCTGGGCGAAAACTTTACACACGTGCAAAGCTCCTGGCTTCTTCAATAACACCAGAATCTGCTGCTCAGTTCAAGCCAGGCAGACATCTTTGTACGGGAGAGGATTTCTTATCTCTCTTTTAGGCATTATTCTCTCTCCTCTTTAGTTGTTAAATTGGGCCAGCTTATTTTTTAAATGTTTTACATCATATTGTACGAATTTATTTATCGTATTTCTGTATCCATTTATTTACATTATGGTCACATTCACACCGTGCATTGGAAGGGTGTTTGAAAAGCAACTTAAATTGACAGAATATGTGCGGCTTACGGACTTAACATCTAGAATAAGAGAACAAGAAGAACATACGTTTAGAGAAGATTGGAAAACGTTTATTGAATATATGGGGAACAACTGTGTACAGCTGAAAACGCTGGCAGCGCTAAGATAAATTCAACAGTGTAAATAAGTTTCGATGGATGCAATAATGGAAAACTGAATGGTATACTTTCTGTAAAATAGGCAGGGAATTATGATATGTAAAATGAACCATGGAAAGAGAAGAAGGGTAGCCATTGATATTTTAAGGATGTAAAAGAAGTACTTTAAATTGTAAAACAGAAAATTTAATCCTATATATATGGAAGTGTGTTCGAAACACGCCACCTGGGGAATCATGGGAAATGTAGTTTGTAAAGGGTGCTATAGTTTCAATCTAGGGTGGGTGGAACAGCCAAAGTCTGCTGGTTTTGAAGGGGGGAGGCCAAGTCCAAGATGTAATTTATGGCACCTCCAAAGTTTCCTGCTTTTCAGGTGAAATCATTTTCATCATTAAAATTGATTTGGAGCATTTGCACAACAAATCCTCTTCCACAGAAGATCCATCCTTTTGCAATAAGGAAAGTGATGGGGAAGGCGTGGGCCGGCACTTCCTCAATGCCACAGCATCAGATTCTGCACAATCAGAACGATTGTTCAAAAAGTAGACGGCACCATCTGATTTCCCCACAGAAACAATCAGGATGACCGAAAGTGACCTTGACGAACTTTTCTATCTTTCTTTCATTAATTGAATGTTTACCTTTTCCATCTTTTAAAAATTCTTTTATTGACAGAATCAACATTATCAAAAGTGCAGTGGCAGAGTATTAAATCATGCCATATAGAAAGCAAATAAGCAATAAATAATAAGAAAAGAGAACAGCAGCACACCAATATTAATTGGGATCACCGTATTCCCCAAGCTGGCTTGAACATTGAACATCTAAGTCTGAAGCATAAGAAATAAAAGCCCACCAGATGATTTAGAAACATTCTGGATCCTCCACACACAAACCTGTATTTTATGTGCGATTTTTCTGAATAACCAAATTCCGTTAATTATACCACACAGCCAAATAAAGATTTCTCAAGGTTTTCCATTGCTGGCCTCTGGGAATCCTGGCTCCAGAGTAAGAGGTCACTCTAGGTCACACCCAGCGATCTTCATGGCCAAGCGGGGATTTGAACTTGGCCTCTCCCAGGTACCTATATAGCGCTCTAACCACTGCACTGCAACGGCTATCACCTGCCTACGTACTGGACCAATTTGAGTTTTAAAGGTTTGGGCTGAAACCGTACTCTGAGTTTGAGTCCTGCTTTCAGTAAGGCTTTTGACAAAGTCCCCCTTGTCATTCTTGCAAGGAAGTCGGTAAAATGTGGGTTGAACGAGGTAACTGTTAGGTGGACTTGTAGCTGGTTGACTGACCGAACCCAAAGAGGGCTCATTCATGGTTCTTCGTCATCCTGTAAAAAAGTGACAAGTGGCATACCTGCCGAGTTGCTGTCAGAGAAATAAGGGACCGGGCCGGAAATAGCAGACCGGAAGTGGCGCTGCCGCCATTTTGGAACTGGGCGGAGCATGCTCAGAAGTGACTTTTGATGCTGCTTTGCCAAGTTCCAAAATGGCCGCCGCGCCAGAAGTCGCACTGCAGCCATTTTGGAACTGGGCAGAGCAGCATCAAAAGTCGCTTCTGAGCATGCTCCGCCCAGTTCCAAAATGGCCGTCGCGCCAGAATAAACCGTGAAAAAACAAAAAAAATCATTTTTTCAGCTAGGAACAGCTGGAAAAATGGGGATTTCCCGGGGAAAATGGGAGACTTGGCAGCTATGAGTCAAGTGGGGTGCCCCAGAGTTCTGTCCTGGTCCTGTTGTTGTTCAACGTCTTATTAAATGACTTGGGTGAAAGAATCGAGGGGACGCTCATCAAATTTGCAGATGACACCAAATTGGGAGGGGTAGGTAATGCTGCAGAAGACAAAATCAGAATTCAAAATGATCTTAACAGATTGGAGAACTGGGCACAAGCTAACAAAATGAATTTCAATAGGGGCAATAGGTTCTGCACTTAGGCAGGAAGAACCAGATGCACAAATACAGGATGGGGGACACCTGGCTTACCAGCAGCACATGTGAAAAGGTTCTAGGGATGTTGGTGGACCACAAGTTGAACATGAGTCAACAGTGTTGTTATGTATTAAGTTAACTGCAGTACTCCTTCTGGCCACCGTGGCTGCAGTTCTTACCCTGCCCACTGTGGCTGCAGTTCTCACTCAGGTCCACAACATGCAAATGAAGGATTGAAATTGCCGTTCACGGATTGGGTAAGCTAGGGGAAGTTTGCTACTGTTGCAAGTTACTGAGTACTATATAAGCCAGTTGGCTAAACTACTGTTCAGTCTGGACTCAGAGCTAGAATAAAGAGCTGGTTGTTTTGAGAGCTGTGTATTCATCCTTCTTACCCACTATTCTACAAGTGTGATGTAGCAGCAAAAAACAGCTAATGCTATTCTAAGCTGCATCTCTATGTGGGACAAGAAGCTACAGTTAGAACTGGATATGGAACAACTGATTGGTTCAAAATTGGGAAAGGAGTACGACAAGGTTGTATATTGTCTCCCTGCTTATTTAACTTGTATGCAGAATTCATCATGCGAAAGGCTGGACTAGATGAATCCCAAACCGGAATTAAGATTGCCGGAAGAAATATCAACAACCTCCGATATGCAGATGACACAACCTTGATGGCAGAAAGTGAGGACGAATTAAAGAACCTTTTAATGAGGGTGAAAGAGGAGAGCGCAAAATATGGTCTGAAGCTCAACATCAAAAAAACCAAGATCATGGCCACTGGTCCCATCACCTCCTGGCAAATAGAAGGGGAAGAAATGGAGGCAGTGAGAGATTTTACTTTATTGGGTCTCATGATCACTGCAGATGGTGACAGCAGTCACAAAATTCAAAGACGCCTGCTTCTTGGGAGAGGAAGCAATGACAAACCTAGACAGCATCTTAAAAAGCAGAGACATCACCTTGCCGACAAAGGTCCGTATAGTTAAAGCTATGGTTTTCCCAGTAGTGCTGTATGGAAATGAGAGCTGGACCATAAAGAAGGCTGATCGCCGAAGAATTGATGCTTTTGAATTATGGTGCTGGAGGAGACTCTTGAGAGTCTCATGGAAAGAAGATCAAACCTATCCATTCTGAAGGAAATCAGCCCTGAGTGCTCACTGGAAGGACAGATTGTGAAGCTGAGGCTCCAATACTTTGGCCACCTCATGAGAAGAGAAGACTCCCTGGAAAAGACCCTGATGTTGGGAAAGATTGAGGGCACTAGGAGAAGGGGACGACAGAGGACAAGATGGTTGGACAGTGTTCTCGAAGCTACCAACATGAGTTCGACCAAACTGCGGGAGGCAGCGGAAGACAGGAGTGCCTGGCGTGCTCTGGTCCATGGGGTCACGAAGAGTCGGACACGACTAAACGACTAAACAACAACAACAACAAGCTGCATCAACAGAAGTCTAGTGTCCAGATCAAGGGAAGTCATAGCCCCACTCTATTCTACCTTGGTCACACCACACTTGGAATACTATGTCCAATTCTGGGAGCCACAGATTAAGAAGGATTTTGACAAGTTTGAACATGTGCACAGGAGGATGACCAAGATGATCAAGGGTCTGGAAACTAAACCTTATGAGGAGTGGTTGAAGGAGCTGGGCATGTTTAACCTGGAAAAGAGGAGATTGAGAGGAGATATGAGAGCCATCTTCAAATATCTGAAGGGCTTTCACATGGAAGAGAGAGCATGTTTTCTCACTCTGGAGGGTAGGACTCGAACCAATGGCTTCGAGTTACAAGAAAGGAGACTAACATTCGGGGAAAACTTTCTGACCGTGAGAGCTGTTTGTCAGTGGAACGGTCAAATTGTTTGTGCAATTGGAAGGTTGTAGACTCTCCTTCCTTGGAGGTTTTTAAGCAGAGGTTGGATGGCCATCTGTCGTGGGTGCTTGAGCTGAGATTCCTGCATTGCATAATGAAATGAAAAAGGTGTTGAAAAACACCTATATTAAGAGACCAGAAGCATTTTTACTTGGAATAGTCAGAGAGGAATTACCCCCAAAAAGATATTATGTTTTTTTTCTGTATGCCACAACAGCAGCGAGGATTTTATTGGCTAAGAATTGGAAGAGTGAAGACCTACCTACAGTGGACGAATGGCAGATGAAGATGATTGAATTTATGGAACTGGCTGAATTGACCGGGAGACTTCGTGACCAGAGAGAAGAGCCGGTGGAAGAAGATTGGAGGAAATTCAAAGTTTATTTAAGAAATAATTACAATGTTGGAAATGTTTAATATAAGATTTGGAAGTACAGGGAGGTTGTAGAGGGGGATTTGTAGAGGTCCTGTAGTATATTAAGATGTTAAAGAAGAATAGAATAGAAATGTTGTTAAGGAATTAATAAGAGATGAAATTTGTTAGTTAAGGTAAAAATAAGATGATTGAAGAATGATATAGAAATTACTAAGGATGTTATACAATGAAACGCAGCAAAGAGGGACATGGGGAAGTCAACAATGTCAGGACACATGACTGACAAATATGGTTGCTGGGTTTGTTTGGGGTATTTTGTATTTTTGTGTTTTATGTGATTTTTTGTATTGTTGTATTTTCATATTCTATATGGGATTTTTCAGTTTTATAAAAACAATAAATATATTTGGGGGAGGAGATTCCTGCATTGCAGGGGGTTGGACTAGATGTCCCTTGGCTGTCCCCTCCAACTCTAAGAGTCTATGATTCTCCCGTGAGAGCCAGGGCAAGGCTCTCCCTGTCAGCCACTCCTCCTGTGCCCATCCCATTGGTGTGGCCATACCTTTTGACGTCACCACTCACTGGCTGTCTGGAGGATTCAGGTGTGAGGAATTTTCTGAGGAATTCATTTCTGGGAATCCCCAAAGCCTGTGGCACTTTGCATCAGGCTAAACTACTCTGATAAAGTAACTCCTTTGACCCAGATGGTGAGAGACCTGTTTATTGCATTTCTGGCCAACCATTTTCTCTAAGGAGCTCAAAGCGGCCGGCACACCTCGTGCTCCTAAACTCCACATTTTATCCTCATGGAAACCCTGTGAGGTTGAGAGCGAGTGATCGGACTGACAGAGGTCACTCAGTAACATCCAGGTCCCTCCGGTCCAAGTCCAGCGCTCTAACCAAGTTTCCAAAGTGGGTGTTAGCACCCCACCTCCCCAGGAGGCAATGTGATTACCTAAAGGCAAGCAGATATCTGGGAGGGGTGCTACCGGTAAAATTTAAAATACTATCAGACTTTGAAAAACTGTTACCACCAGATCAAACTCATCAATTTTAAGCTAAAGGCAATTAAGCTAAATGCAATTGATTGGCCTTTGAATAAATGTGCTGTTTTTAATTTTATTGTGTTATTATCTATTTTTCATTATCTTTTTTTATTATTTAAATGTGTATACCACCCTATACCCATAGATCTCAGGGCAGTTCCTTAGTGGGTCATGCAAAGCCCTATTCCCAATAATGCTTTTTATAAGGTAGGGGGGCCCAGAGGCAAGTCTTTGTATTTTTTTTTAATATATTTTTATTAATTTTCCAATTAGAACCAATTATATCACATTCATTATTTCAAATTATACACATATATATATCAATCAAACCGAATGTTATGCCAAATCGTCTAAATAATTTTTTATTTGGGTTCCCATGCTTCAAGAAATTGGGGATTCCTCGCAACCGTCCACTGCCGTCTTTTTTCTAAAGTTCAAATCGTCTCTCCAAGTTCATAATAATCCAGATCTTTCCCTTACAGTCACATAGATGTTTTCCACTTTCAACCGATTGTTTCCCAGCTGCTGAGATAAATATCAAACAAGGTTTCACAAATGTTCTTTCTCCTGTGTGGGTTAATCAGTCCAGCCTCCCCATAAATCTTCTTGGTCTGGAGCTCCCTGTTGCGTCGTCACGAAGCAGCGCCATCTTAAAAAGCTCAAATCACTTTCGTTTTCTCTCATAACCATGCAGATTAACGATCTCCGTAAAATTTACAGCCTTTCCAGGCAGAAGACCCAAACATCAAACCATAGACTCTTGGTAAATTAATGGATCTCCTTGCCCTATAGCTGAACTTAGCTTCAGGTCGCCGCTCCAATTCAAAGTGCGTCACAGCTCATAAATCCTCCGAACGCGTCCAGGCACTCCTTCCGTCCAACTAGAGGGGGGCTTTTCTCGTCGGCAACTCCACATCTTTAAAAAATATGCTCAGTAACAACAGTTTATAAAGTTCAACTCACACAGTCTTTTGCTTCTCTTTCACTCCAAACAAGCCAGGACATCGCGTCTGGGAAGGTACGAAGTAACACATATGAAGAAAAATAAAAAAAACTCACTTCCTTATTGCTCCGTCCCCATCAATCCTTCTTCCAGATGAAATACAGCCTCCTCTCCCTCAGCAGCATAAATTTCTCAGCAGTAAACAGCGCTTCTTCCCCTCCTTCTGAAGTATGTCCATAGATTTAAGCCTAATTATCTTCTTTAACCATGGAAATCCCCGCCATGCAGATTAGCGTCCGGGAGTCCTGGCCCTCGTAAGTGCTTTTCAGCCCAAGCTCCCCCCACTCCATAAACAGTCGGAGTGGGTCTGGGGGCATCGCGGGCCAGCGGGCCCTCTCCGTAACCCCCAGAGAGGGTAGGGGGTTGCCATTTACTCCCCTAGCAACCGCCAAATTCCTTACGAAGGTCAGAGGGATGGAAAACAGGTCCGCCATTCCTGCCGGCGGAAACCGGAACCCCAGAGGCAAGTCTTTGTAACCAAGCGGGTGTTGGCCCAAAAAAGGTTTGGGAACCACTGCTCTAACCACTACACCACACTGCTCCAGCAGATGTTATTAAGCCAGTAGGTTCCCCTCTCACCAGCCTGCAAGCTTCCACCCCCCACCCCCAAGCAGGGTATGACTTCATAGAATCCCAGAATCATGGAATTGTAGAATTGGAGGGGACCCCAGGGGTCATCTAGCCCAACCCCCTGCAAATGCAGGAATCCCAACTTTTCCTTACTGCTGGCACCTGTGCAACCTTAACCTTAAGAGACGGTTAAGGGGTGATATGATAGCCATGTTCAAATATATAAAGGGATGTCATAAAGAGGAGGGAGAAACGTAGTTTTCTGCTGCTCCAGAGAAGCGGACACGGAGCAATGGATACAAGCTACAAGAAAGAAGATTCCACCTAAACATTAGGAAGAACATCCTGACAGGAAGAGCTGTTCAACAGTGGAATTTGCTGCCAAGGAGTGTGGTGGAGTCTCCTCTTTGGAGGTCTTTAAGCGGAGGCTTGACAGCCATCTGTCAGGAATGCTTTGATGGTGTTTCCTGCTTTGCAGGGGGTTGGACTGGATGACCCTTGTGGTCTCTTCCAACTCTATGATTCTACCGTATGTAAACACCTCCTTGGAAACTGTTCGAGGAAGTTAAACAATTCCTGACTTCTTTCCCAGAGCAGGAATGACGTCAGGAGTGGGGAAGGTTGACCACAGATCCTGACCCACCCACAGAAACCCCACCCCCTAAAGTGGAAGCCTACACCCCCATAATGACTTCTACAAAGTTGGTGACGCACACTTTCCATAGGAGGAAGGCCACAGTCCTGATACTCAAGTTTGCTGTGGATCGGGGCCTGATCTCACAGTGACAAACTCAGGACTCGTGTCACACAATGAGGCGAAAGCCTGGTTTTTTGGGCAGCTGTGGCCTACACTGCAGGCTAGAATCATATAATTGTAGGGTGGGGAGGGACCCAAGGGTCATCCAGTCCATCCCCCTGCAATGCAGGAATCTCAGCTGAAGAATCCCTGACAGGTGGGAAGGATCTTCTTAGGACCTGCCTGCCTTGGATCAAAAGAGACTCTGCTGTCTCTCCGTTTGGGGAATGTTCCCTCCTGCTCGGCGCCAGCACTCTCTGAGTTCAGGCACCATGGGGAAACGGAGTAATTCAATCTGGCCTTTGAAGCTGTGCTCTCTGCATATTTCTAACAGGGCGAGGTTGAGTTGGATTTGATCCTTGTAGGTTGTTTTGAAGCTTGCTTTCATATCACAGAATCGTGAAGTCGGAAGGGAACCCGGTGGTCATCTAGTCCAACCCCCCACAGTCATGGCTGAAGACTCTCTGGCAGATGGCCATCCAACCTCCAATGGAGGAGATTCCGCCACCTTCTGAGGAAGTCTGTTGCAGCATTGAACAGCTCTTACCTTCAGGAAATTATCCCGAATGTTTAGTGGGAATCTCCTCCCTTGCCATTTGGGTCCATTGTTTTGGGTCCTGCCCTCTGGGGCAGCAGTAAACAAGCTCACTCCATCTTCCATGGGACAGCCTTTGAGGTATTCAAAGATGGCTAACCCAACACCTCTCAGCCTTCTACTGTACAGGCTAAGCATACCCGTTTGTCATGAGGTTTGGTTTAAATCAAGCCGTCCTTCGTGTATGCGAAATGCATTCCAATACATTGGTCACCTGGGCAGGTGCCGTGACATGACTCAGGTAATAGCCAGGCGCCAACTTTAAACGAAGCACCAGGACCAAGAAAGTTTTCCTGTTCATTTCCGGCATCACACTGAACCTGAAGCTGATTCATTTACTTAACCCGATGATTCAGAAATAGGTGTGTCTCTTGCTGCTGCTGCTGCCTGAGCACACCTACCCTTGTTGGATTTCAAGTTCTTTCTCAAGGGTTTGGAGATCTCCATGCAGTTCACCCATGGAACCTTCTGAGGGCGTCTGTTCCACTGTCGAAGGGCTCTGGCTCTCAGGAAGTTGAATCCATTGATTTGTGTCCTCCCCTCTGAAGCAACAGAAAACAGCCTTGCTCCCTCTTCCACATGACAGCTCTGTAGATTTTTGAAGGTGGTGCCAGTGTGGTTAAGAGCAGTAGACTCGTAATCTGGTGAACCGGGTTCGCTTCCCCGCTCCTCCACATGCAGCTGCTGGGTGACCTTGGGCTAGCCACACTTCTCTCTGAAATCTCTCAGCCCCACCCACCTCACAGAGTGTTTGTTGTGGGGGAGGAAGGGAAAGGAGAATGTTAGCTGCTTTGAGACTCCTTCGGGTAATGATAAAGCGGGATATCAAATCCAAACTCTTCTAAAACATACCCGGCTCCTTCGACCATTCCTCATAAGGCTTGGTTTCCAGCTCCTTGATCATTTCGGTCACTCTCCTCTGCACATATTCCAGCTTGTCATCCTTCTTAAACTGTGGTACCCAGAACTGTGGAGTACCTGTTCGGGTGGTGGGCTCCCCCCCCCCTGCCCTCATGCTACAGTTCCCAAACTTCAATGGACACCACCACTGGTGGAAGGAAAGAAGGGGTGTTAGAGGCGGAGAGAAGTGATCTATTTGTGTGGCTGCAAATGTGGTTCGTAAGTGAAATGATGGGACCGTCTGTCTCCAGAACTTCCGAATGGTAACCTCCTTCTGTTTTGACACCGGTACCTGAGCAGGATGAAGCTACTGCCACCTGGTGGAAAATGCTCAGAAGACAGACTTAGAGCCAATGCAATAACTTTCAACTTGCAAGATTCCATGCTTTAAAACCTTTTCTTTGTCCTCGCCCTTCAAAGTTCCCATTCCAACGGTGCCCGTGAGAGGCCAGGTTGGCATGCACCAACCCTGGGGAATACCTATTCTCCCTGCTCTAGCAAGGCTTATTTCAGCATAGTGCCTCCAGAGATTGTCACTATTTAGCAAAAGGGATTCACCAGGAATTTAGCTTTGTGTATTAGAGTGCTCTCTCGTCCTGTGTAACAAATCACTTTAAAAAGAAACGGACTTCTCTGTGGTTGGGAAAGAGATGGGGAATTTTTGCTTGGAAAGTATGGAAACGGTTAACAGCAAGGCATGCAAACTCCCCCCCTCCCAACGCAAATCAGGTTAAATGCACCATGTCTTATGACCACCCTCTAAACAAAAGAGAACAAATTATCAATGAAGTCTTCTGGGAAAGCTTTGTGAAGTTTCAAGAGTTGTGACACCTGGAGGAGTCCTTCCATTGAGAAATTAGGAGAGCCATGCCTCATCTAGCCCAGAATCCGGTTCTCACAGTGGCCAACTAAATACCCCAAAGGGAAATCTGCAAGCAGGATCTGAGCCATAGCTGCCAAGTTTTCCCTTTTCTCGCGAGGAAGCCTATTCAGCATAAGGGAAAATCCCTGTAAAAAAGGGATAACTTGGCAGCTATGATCTGAGCCCAAGTGCTCTCTCCCTTCCCACAGTTTCCAGCAACTGGCATTCAGAAGCATTTGCTGCCTCTGACCTTGGAGGCAGAGCAGGACCTTCCTGGCTAGTAGCTATTGATAGTCCTCCCCTCTCCTCCATGATTCTGAAGAATCTGAAGAAGTGTGCATGCACACGAAAGCTCATACCAAAATAAAAACTTAGTTGGTCTTTAAGGTGCTACTGAAGGAATTTTTTTATTTTTCTCCTCCATGAGTTGTTCAATCCTCTTTCGAATCCATCCCACTTGGTGGCCATCACGGCCTCCTGCTACTATTGTTCACCCTGAGGTCCAGCGCCAAGGGCCTTCTGGCAGTTCTCTCACTACAAGAAGTGAGGTTACAGGGAACCAGGCAGAAGGCCTTCTCGGTAGTGGCACCCGCCCTGTGGAACGCCCTCCCATCAGATGTCAAGGAAATAAACAACTCTCTGACTTTTAGAAGACATCTGAAGGCAGCCCTGTTTAGGGAAGTTTTTAAATGTTTGATGTTTTATCGCTTTATGATGATGATGATGATGATGATGTTGGAAGCCACCCAGAGGGGCTGGGGAAACCCAGACAGATGGGCAGGGTATAAATAAATAAATAAATAAATAAATAAATAAATAAATAAATAATAAGTTGTTGTTGTTGTTGTTGTTGTTGCTGCTGCTGCTGCTGCTATTGTTGTTATCACACAGGCCCTCCTGCTTTTGGCAACGTCTTATTCCAAACTAAACATTGTACCTGCATATATATTTTCCAGGAAGGTGTGATTTACTGCTGACCAGGTATAACTAGTTCTGGTGGATGCCTTTGCCAGGAGTGAATCCCACCCCCAGTCGATCCAGTTTTAAGCTTCCTGGTTCCAAGAAAATCAGGTGATGAATCAGAGGAAGTTGCCTGGCTTTGGAGATGTGCTCAAGCAGCTGCTGCTGCTGCTCAGAAAAGGCCTCTCCTCCTCTATCTTCAGGCGGATTCAGGTGCACTTACAAGGGGCGGGAAAACACTATGTTAGGCAACCTCAGTTCAAAAACTTCCAACTCTTGTCTGTCAAACATCTCTTACCCTTAGAAAGTTCTTCCTAATGTTCAGTTGAAATCTTATTTCTCGCCATTTGAATCCACGTAATCCGAATAGATTTTCTCTTGTGGCCTTTAGGTAGCGTTTCTTTGCATTTCTTCCATGTGGGTCATTGGCTCTTGTGGTCTGGATCATGTGGCACTTGGTCTGCAGAGGGCTGGGAGCTGATTTAGCTTACTGCTTTGGGCATGTGGTTGGACAAGGGCAGGACTGGCAGCTTCGGTCAGTATCCCAGGTCATTGGCTATGCACACAGAGCATAGTTCAGCTATGGAACTCTCTGCCACTAACTTGGGTGACTTTAAAGAGAGTTTGGACAAATTCATGGTGGAAAAAGGGTATCAATGCCTACTAGCCACAATGTGTAGGAGTAACCAAGAAGGGGTAAATTTCCTTCATGAGCATGAATCACCCCATGGATGTGGGATGTAACATTACAAAAGCAGTCAAATACAACATTTCCTGTTTTCCCAGAGTGGACAGGCAGGAGGACTTCCTGTCACACCTGGTCTGGAGCACCCTCCCCCTGCGTGTGACCAGGTAGATGGGCACGAACCTGGGAGACCCCCTAAAGGGGCTAGTCACTCAGCCATCTTCCTCTTTTGCCTTTTGTTTTGCTCTTTTGCCATCTTGATGCTTTTGCTGGCTCTCATGGGCACATGGGCTCACTCCTCACAAGAGGACGAACCCACACTTGTCTCTGTTATCTGTAACTATAAGGTAATCACACTGTGGACTGAATGTGAGTAAACATCATTACTTTAGAAGATTACTGTGTCATTATTGTTTTAAGAGGGAACAAAAGTGGATTTACCAAGATAAGCCAGACTGGATTGCTTAACTCAAGTGATTCTCACGTATCCAATCAACTAGCTTCCTGCAATATACTGTACAGGGGAATGTGCTCTGCTACAAGCTCACTAGCGTGAGTGAGGTAGGATAATATTAATCAATATATCCTTTCCTACTGTCCTCAACATTCCCACAGGATGAGCTAATCACAGGTGCAAGGTCAGCCAAGCCACTTGCTATAATAATGGCCCAGTGTCGCAACTATATCTGTGATCAATAGTTGTAAGCTCAGGAGTGCCTGTCAGCTAGTCTGCCTGTCTGTTGGTTAGCCAGTTGGTGTTACTTGTTAGGTATTATGTCTTCAATTTATTTAGAAAAACAGATATATTTTATACTGTACTGTACATATCTGTATCTGCAACAAGCCTACCTACCTGTTTTACTGAGCCTTGTCTTCTTTCCCTGCTTCTGTGTGGTGACTGGTGCTGGGAGTAATTTCCACTATGTGAGGATCTCACCTGAGATTCCCAGCACAAAGGCTATGCTCTGACTCCATGGTCAGAGGCAACAACGCTTCTGGTTACCAGTTGCTTTGAGAGTATTGCTCTTGTGCCCGAATCCTGCTTGCGGGTTTCCCACTGGGGCATCTGGTTGGCCACTGTAAGATCAGGACGCCGGGCTAGATGGGCCAGTGGCCTGATCCAGCAGGCTCCCCTTTCGTTCTGCCCTTGGACTAAGCTAGGACCACCTTCTGCTCTGCATTTCTCTGGTCTAGATGAACTTTGCAATTCTATAATTCTTTCTCAAAGCATAAAAATCTTCCACATGGGTATGTGGGCCCTGCACTGGTGTTGGTCTGTGTGCAGTGCAGGACTCTAATTGAATCCAGGCGATTGGTTGCTGCGTCTTGTTGCTTAGCACCAGGCATAAGGCCCGCCTCCCTCTGCACCAGCCTGCTCAAGCTATGGGACCCGCTGATCACCTGTTGATCATTTGCAAAAGAAAGCTGAGAATTTGCTGGAGATCAGGCAGACCCACACCAAGACCTGGGGTAGATTTCGGAGGAAATGAAGCACCTTCTCCAATACGTGGGCTGCTTCTTGGCCTTCTTCTCTGCCGGCTTCCTGATTGCTGCAACTTGGACAGACTGTTGGATGGTGAACACGGACGACTCCTTGGAGGTAAGGCAAAAAGAGACGGAGAGGGAGACTCCAGTGGCCACACGGCTGGCTGAGATCCATCAGGTGGAGCTTTCCAGAGTGAGGAGGAGCGGTGGTGAGAGTGGGAGCAGAATGTATAGGTCTGGTTTCTGCAAGGACTTTGGACTGAGCTCAAGGCTGCGTCTTCCTTAGAATGAAAAAGAGAGTTGGCAGGAAGGCGGGAGAATCATAGCATTGTAAGGTTGGAAGGGGCCATGAGGGTCATCTAGTTCAACTCCCTGCAGTGCTGGAATCTTTTGCCCAATGTAGGACTCGAATCCAAGACTCTGGAGAACAAGAGTCTCATGCTCTACCGACTGAGCTATCCCCAGAAAACGTGAGAGGGTGAAGTCAGTATGGAATGCTTTAGTTTTTTGACCAGCAATGCTGTTTTCCTGTGCTTTTCCTGCTAAGGTAGTTTCTTTACCAGATTGGGAGAACTTTGCCATCCCTTTAAAAGTCATTAAGCTCTGTATATAAGTAGAACACTCCATCGATCAGCTCAGAAGAGAGTCTGGCTGGTGGGGGAGTCTTCAAGGTCATCCAGTGAGTTTAGCAACCAAGCAGAGATTTGAACCCTGGTCTCCCAGGTCCTAGTCTGACATGCTAACCACTCCCACTTTTAATCTATTAAAATAGCACCCCTAATTCATCAGTGGGATTTGTAAGAAGGGACGGGGCTATAGCCCAGTGGGCAAGGAGTCTGCTTCACATGCAGAAGTTCCTGTGTTCAATCCCTGGCAATTCCAGGCAGGGCTGAGATAAACAGACCAATGCTGTGATTTTGGTATAAAGCAAGTCCCTAATAAACTTCCTAATAAACATAATAATCAACACCAACAACTTCCAAATAAACATTAGCAAAAAACAACAACAACAAAACCAGTTTGAGCAGATGGGGAAAGGCAAGGAAATGTGCGGCACAGTGGGAAATCCATAGAAGAAGCTGCCTTATTTTTTTACGTATTATGATTGTCATGCAATGCCCTTTTAAAATGTGGTGGGGAGGTTATTGGGTTGTTTTCATTTTCATTTTATGTACCCGTATATTCCGGCGTATAAGACGACTGGACATATAAGACGGCCCCCAACTTTTGCAGTTAAAATATAGAGTTTGGGATATACTCGCCATGTAAGAAATACGACCCGGCGTATAAGACGGCCCCCGACTTTTGAGAAGATTTTCATGGGTTAAAAAGTAGTCTTATACGCAGGAATATATTGTAACTTTATCCTGTGAACTGCCCTGGGAGCTCCATGTTTATAGGGCAGTATACAAATTTAATAAACAAACAAAAAAATAATAGAAATATTTTGTGTCTTTAGCTTACATTTTTATGTTGTGAACCACCCTAAGGTCATACAAATTTAACAGCAACAAATTCCTGCACTGGAGGGTTGGGCCAGAGGACCCTTGGGGGTCCCTTCCAAGTCTACAATTCTATGATTCCATCTTACCCTATGCTGACTGAAAGCAGCTGCCCAGGGTGTCAGGAAGGGAGCCTCTCCCAGTCCCATCGGACTGAACCCGGGGCCTTCTGCATGCAAGGCAGCTGCTCTGCCACCCAGCTACTGAAAGACTGCTGGGTCGCTTGGGTGCCTCTGGGCAATGTCACCCGTGACTGCAAAGGGAACCCAGAAATGGCAAGTTTCACAAGCTGCTTCTCTCTATACTTAGGGGAAACTGGGAAATCCCAACACCGTGAACAGCAAAGGGTGCTTTTTCTAACCTTGCCTCCGCGGTTCAAAGGCACCTCCAGTTGGGCCACGTCCCCCCCCCCCTCTCCTCCTCGGTGTTTCATTAATGCGCCCTCGGGGTTAAGCGCATTCAGGCTTTGCAAGTCCCGGCGCTGCGTCTGAATACCAACGCGCTCGGCGAAGGGCCTCCAGCATTAATACCTGACAGAATGAGTTGATCTCGCCACCTAAGCGGGTCATTGCATCCCTAAATATGGGGAGGGGGAGGGAGGGAAGGGGGTAATGAGCCATATTCCCTGGAAAAGAACCGGCGTCGGATCAGGGCGGCCAGGCGCTGGCTCAGCAAGCGGCGCCGAGGAGGAAGGGCTTTGCGCGAAGGAAGGAGGGAGATACAAAGAGGATGGAAGAGAAGGAGAAAGGAAGAGAGAGGGGGGGATGGAAGAGAGAGAGAGAAGGAAGGAAGGAAGGAAGGAAGGAAGGAAGGAAGGAAGGAAGGAAGGAAGGAAGGAAGGAAGGAAGGAAGGAAGGAAGGAAGGAAGGAAGGAAGGAAGGAAAGAAGGAGGGGGGAGCCTCTAGACCAGGCTATCCGTCTAGATCACTTTTCTTTCTTCCCACCCCCAAATTTGCATGTTTCCAAGATTATGGGAAATTCCCCCAGTTTCAGCTCTTGGGGTGAATTTTCAGCGCTTGGCTTTAGGTTGCAAAACCAAGCTGGTTTTAGGTGACTCTTTCCCATGAACCCTCTGCTCAGTAGCTCTGATATTGTTTTCCCAGCTGAAATGCGCGCAGCCTCCATCCTTGGGGGGGGGGGCGCTTTAGAGAGGAAAGGTAACAATGTTTTGGGGGTTTTAGAGATAAAATGTGAGCGAGGGGGAGGAGATGACAGAGGTGTATAAAATTATGCAAGGCAAAAGGGGAAAGAGAGATACTCGGATTTAAATAGAAACGCGATCCATCTCTGCCAGCTTCAAGGCTGTCACGTCTGCTGCTGCTTCCCCTGTGGACCAGACCGGAAGACAGGAAGCTGCTGCCTACTGAGTCAGGCCATTGGTCCATCCAGGTCTGTAGTGTCTGCACTGGCTGGCAGAGGCTCTCCAGGACGTCAGGCACGGAGCTTCCTCCATCCCTAGCTGGAGATGTACCAGGGACCTTCTGCTCACCCCATTTGAAGTGTGCTGTTCTGTTTTTAATCTCTGCATTTTAATATATCTGGTTTTATATATACCGGTATACACTGCTTAATTGGAGTTTAATTGATTTAAAACTATTATTTTTCACAGGCTTTTAGCCTTCTGAATTTTGCCTTGTGTGCTTTTTAATGTGTGTCAGCTGCCTTGAGTCCCACTGTGGGGAAAGGGTGTGATATTACCCCAAAGCACAGCCCTTCCTCTGAGACAACACAACGCTTCACATAGAGGACTCCTCCACAGGAGGAACCATCCTCTGTTGGCTGGGGCACACAGAATAATAGAATGGTCGGGAGCTGGAAGGGCTCCCCAAAGGTCATGCAGCCCAACCCTGCTGCATGGCCACTCAAACTGGAACTGTATGCTCCTTGGGGCAGGTCCTTGTAGTAATAAGGATGATGGTAACTTTCTCCCACATAGTTGAGTGCTACCTGCCGTGGCCTATGGTGGGAATGTGTCACTAATGCCTTTGACGGGATAACAACTTGCGATGAATATGACTCCATATTGGCTGAGCACCCAGGTACGTCTGCTGCGAGTTTATTATTATTATTATTATTATTATTTATTATTATAATTATTATTACTGGATCAATTCTGAAGGAAATAGGTCTTAGGGAAAGCATTTACAGTGGTACCTCCGTTTACAAACACAATTGGTTCCGGAAGTCTTTACTTTTAACCTGAAGCATACTTAACCTGAAGCGAACTTTCCCATTGAAAGTAATGGAAAGTGGATTAATCTGTTCCAGACGGGTCCGCGGAAGTACTCAACCTGAAACCTACTTAACCCGAGGTATGAGTGTAATTGGTCCGCGGAGTACTTAAACTGAAAATACTCAAACCGAGGCGTACTTAAACCGAGGTATGGCTGTACTGGGACAGGTTTGTTAAACTACAGGGCTTGCCGATCAGAAGGTCGGCAGTTCGAATCCCCATGACGGGGTGAGCTCCCGTTGCTCGGTCCCAGCTCCTGCCAACCAAGCAGTTTAAAAGCACATCAAAGTAGAAGTAGATAAATAGTTACTGCTCCGGCGGGAAGGTAAATGGTGTTTCCGTGTGCTGCTCTGGTTCGCCAGAAGCAGCTTTGTCATGCTGGCCACATGACCTGGAAGCTGTACGCCGGCTCCCTCGGCCAATAGAATCATAGAATCATAGAGTTGGAAGAGACCACAAGGGCCATCCAGTCCAACCCCCTGCCAAGCAGGAAACACCATCAAAGCATTCTTGACATATGCCTGTCAAGCCTCTGCTTAAAGACCTCCAAAGAAGGAGACTCCACCACACTCCTTGGCAGCAAATTCCACTGCCGAACAGCTCTTACTGTCAGGAAGTTCTTCCTAATGTTTAGGTGGAATCTTCTTTCTTGTAGTTTGAATCCATTGTTCCGTGTCCGCTTCTCTGGAGCAGCAGAAAACAACCTTTCTCCCTCCTCCATATGACATCCTTTTATATATTTGAACATGGCTATCAATTCACCCCTTAACCTTCTCTTCTCCAGGCTAAACATACCCAGCTCCCTAAGCCGTTCCTCATAAGGCATCGTTTCCAGGCCTTTGACCATTTTGGTTGCCCTCTTCTGGACACGTTCCAGCTTGTCAGTATCCTTCTTGAACTGTGATGCCCAGAACTGGACACAGTACTCCAGGTGAGGTCTGACCAGAGCAGAATACAGTGGTACTATTACTTCCCTAGATCTAGGGAAGTAACGCGAGATGAGCGCCACCACCCCAGAGTCGGTCACAACTGGACCTAATGGTCAGGGGTCCCTTTACCTTTACCTTGTTAGTTTTCTTTAGTTTTTTAATAATATCAAAATCACATATAATTCATCATATAAACAGCTGTATAAACATAAAACGCACTCAGTTGAGTTGCATGCTGTTTGCTGCTATGGAATCATTATGCTGATGTCATAATGATCTGAAACTTTATTTATTTATTTATTTATTCATTCATTCATTTATTGCATTTAAAGATCACATTTCCCCCCTCTAAGGAGCTTAAAGTGGCGTACATGGTTCTCTCCCACCCTCCTCATTTAATCCTCACAACAACCCTGTGAGGTAGGTCAGTCTGAGAGGCAGCGACTGAGCTCAAGGTCACCCACTGAGCTCCATGGCCAAGGAGGGATTCGCACCCTGGTCTCCCAGGTCCTACTCTGACACTCTAAGCGCTGCACCACACCAGAGTTCCTGCCTTCTGCCTCCAGGCTCTTTCTTGTTTTGCAGTGAAACTGGTCCTGACCCGAGCCATGCTCATCACGGCTGACATCCTGGCTGGTTTGGGGTTCACCTTCCTCCTCCTGGGCCTGGACTGTGTGAAATTCCTTACGGATGAGCCTGGAATCAAAACCCAAATCTGCTTCATAGCTGGACTGGCTCTGCTAACGGGAGGTAGTTGGCCGCAGAAAGCTGGGACCTGGATCGGGTGGGGCTGGGGCTGGGAGATAGAAGGAGTTAAAAGTTAAAATGTTAAAGTGATAATAATGCTAAATTATTATCAATTTACGGTGGGGTGGAAGGTCCACAGGCCATGAAGGACTTGCTCACAAATTTATTGACAGCTGCACGAATTATTATAGCCAGGGAGTGGAAGGGGCAAGCAGAATATAAAATGGAAGAATTGTATAAAGAGGTGTGGGGTATAGCTATTAACGATAAATTAACATGTGCCATTGAGGCAAGACGGGGAATATGCAGGAGAAATTATTTTGAGGAGATACGGAGGGTGTTTGTATAATTTGTGCTGTTAAAGGGGAAAGGGATCAAACCATCGCAAGAGTTGCTGAAATTTTGACAGGTACAATGGAATGGGGGGCAGATCTACAAAAATTAGTGAAAAGCATTTAAAGTACTCAATTAACTGAGGTTCTGCCCCCCCCCACAAAGCCTGCCCTCTGAAATGTCCTACTTTGGGGGGTATTTTTACCTGGGATTTCCCTAAAAACTTTGGCTGCCCCCCCCCTAACAAAAATCCTGGCTGCGTCCATGCTTGCAATAGCGTCAGTTCTGCTAATTGAAGTGTTCAATCTGGTCTCAGTGGTGCCTCAGTTTAAGAACAGCCCTGTTTGCGAACTATTCGGGATAAGAACTCTGCAAAACCGGAAGTAGTGTTCCGTTTTGTGAACTTTACGTCGGTCTACGAACAGAAGCCGAATGGTGGAAGGGCACCGGTGGCAGGAGGCCTCATTAGGGAAAGCACGCCTCAGTTTAAGAATGGTTTCAGTTTAAGAACGGACTTCCGGACAGGGCCGGCTCTAGGTAGAGTCCCGGTGGTGCGGGGCGCCAGGGCACCGGGCTGGTAGGCAGGGCGCTGCGCGGCAAAGCCGTACGGAAGCCATGCTGCGCCCTGCGAGGGCAGGGGCGCCGGAGCGATCTCCGCCCCTCAGCACCAGGGCGCCCGACCTGCTCGAGACTGCCCTGCTTCTGGAACAGATTAAGTTCATAAACCGACATTAGCATCCCAACAGATCTCGCTTCTCATCCCAACAGATCTCGCTTCTCTGTTAGCTGTGGTGTGTTTGATCTAGCACAGAGCAAGCAGGTCTCTCTGCTTCCAACCTGCTTTCAGCTCAGCTCAAACATACCACAGCTATTATCTTCCTACTGCGCAGCTAAGAGAAGAGGGTGGAAGAAAGCCCCCCCCAAAAAAAAAGCTTGGAAGGCCCCCTGTCTTAGTTGCAGCTCTTGCAACCTGGCTCTGTCTTTTGGAGTGCTGGTGAGGACACTAAAATGGCCAGCTAAAAAGAAACTTGTCTGACCAGTTCAGCAGCAGAATCCTCTATTAGATTCTATGGTAAGCCTCCCAAGAGGAACCAAGCATCTCATCCAGACCAGTTGCAAGATTTACTTATAAGCTAAACAAGCTATAGTTTAGGGCCCCACTCTCTTGTTGTTTAGTCGTTTAGTCGTGTCCGACTCTTCGTGACCCCATGGACCATAGCACGCCAGGCACTCCTGTCTTTCACTGCCTCCCGCAGTTTGGTCAAACTCATGTTCGTAGCTTCGAGAACACTGTCCAACCATCTCGTCCTCTGTCGTCCCCTTCTCCTTGTGCCCTCCATCTTTCCCAACATCAAGGTCTTTTCCAAGGATTCTTCTCTTCTCATGAGGTGGCCAAAGTCTTGGAGCCTCAGCTTCACGATCTGTGGTTGGACAGTGTTCTCGAAGCTACAAACATGAGTTTGACCAAACTGCGGGAGGCAGTGCAAGACAGGAGTGCCTGGCGTGCTATGGTCCATGGGGTCACGAAGAGTCGGACACGACTAAACGACTAAACAACAAACCAGGGTGGCTGGGGCAACCCAGTCAGATGGGCGCAGTACAAAAATATATATTAAATTATTACTATTATTACAGGGGTGGGGGGAATGTCCTGCCCAGGCAAATAAAGCCATGCTTTGCAGATATCCGCACTGCAAGGTGGTTGGGTATTGTGGCTGAGAAATTCAAGGTTACATTAGCCCTGCGAATTCTGTACCAGCTGAAGTTTCTGACCCGCCTTCAGAGGCAGCCCCATGTAGAATGCATTGCAGCCATTTAACCTAGAGGCTACCAGAGCATGGACAGCAGTAGTTGGACTGTCCCTGTCCAGATAGGGGTGCGGCTGGGCCACCTGTCAAAGCTGATGGAGGGCACTCTGGGCTACTGAGGCCGCCTGAGCCTCGAGCGACAGCAAAGGATCCAGAAGGACCCCCAAGCTACGAACCTGCTCCTTTGGAGGAAACGTAACCCCATCAAGAACAGGCGACCTCCCGCCCATCCGATCTAGGGAACCACATAGTAAGGGAAGTGCAAGTTTATTGTAGCATCATCATTGGGATACATAATTTCTTTCTTACCCAGAGAGGCAGAGATTGGAGGATTTTGTGGGGCTGGTTGTTGCTAATGGTATAAACAAATTCATGTCAAAGATGCAATTTCCTTTTGCTCAAAAAGTGGGGAAGGGTGTCTTTTTGACCTGTAGACATGACATTTCTGAAGTTAATAATAATAATAATCAAGCACAACAGATGCTCTTCAGTCTCCTCCTCCTCCTCCTCTTCATTCCTGCTTGCTTTTTCACAAATCTGCAGGCAGGCACCTCTCATTTTCGGTGTCAAAGACAACAGAAATAGGTCACCTGTGGACCAGCGGAGGATAATATCCCAAACCGGGCAGGTAACATCGGGCGCTTGCTCTGTTTCTTGCAGGTGTCCCTGGGCTCATTGGATCCGTCTGGTACGCCATTGGCGTCTACGTGGAGCGCTCGACTCTGGTTTTGCATAACGTCTTTGTGGGCATCCAGTACAAATTTGGGTGGTCGTGTTGGCTGGGGCTGAGCGGGTCTCTGGGATGCTTCTTATCTGGCTCCTTGCTCACCTGCTGCATGTATCTCTTCAGAGGTAAGAGCTGGGGAGGGAGGCGTCTGCCATGCAAAATGTTCTAGGCCATCCCAAATCACACCTCTGGGCCATCAAGTCGCTGTTCCCCAAAATGTGCCCATAAAATGCTCCACTTGTTTCAAATCCTAGAGAGCTGCTGCCAAGCCAGTGTAGGCAACACTGAGCGGTATAAGGCTGCTTCTGTTGTTTCTTAGTTTAGTGAGCAGATCATCTATCTCTCCCCACCACCCGGCCCTGCTTCCAGTTTCCCCTCGAGAGGCCGGGATATGCTGAATTCCAGCAAGCAGCTAGAATCAAAAGGATGAAGACTGATGCAGCGATGTATTTCTGGGAGTTGGGCTAGCTGGCCCTTGGGGGTCCTGTCCAGCTCTACAATTCTATGACCTCGGAAGATGGGAGGGGGGCTCTCCTTCATTGGAGGTTTTTAAGCAGAGGTTGGATAACCATCCAGCAGTAGAATCATCAAATTGTAGAGTTGGAAGGGACCCCAAGGATCTTCTATTCCAACCCTCACAATGCAGGAATCTCAACAAAAGCATCCCTGGCAGGTGACCATTCAACCTCTGCTTAAAAACCTCCGAGGGAGGAGAGCCCACCACCTTCTGAGGGAGTCCATTCTACTATCAAATGGCTCTCAGCATCAGAAAATTGTTCCTGGTGTTTACCGTAGTTTGACTCATTTTTTGTTTCCTGCTCGGCAGGGGGTTGGACTGGATGGCCCTTGTGGTCTCTTCCAACTCTATGATTCTATGAATCTATGATTCTATGAATCCATTGGTTCGAGTCCTCCCCACTTGTCACTTTTTTCCAGGGTGATGAGGAACCATTAGTGACCACTCTTTGTTTTTGTTTTATATATAGTTTTTATTAAATTTTCTGTTTTACAATTTCAAATCCTCATTTTACATCCTCAAGACATCAATGACTTCCCTCCTTCTCTTTCCATGGTTCATTTTACATATCTTAAATTTTTGCATATTTTACAAAAAAATCAGTATTCCATTATTGCAGGCATCCCCAAACTGCGGCCCTCCAGATGTTTTGGCCTACAACTCCCATGATCCCTAGCTAACAGGACTAGTGGTTGGGGAAGATGGGAATTGTAGTCCAAAACATCTGGAGGGCCGGAGTTTGGGGATGCCTGCATTATTGCATCCACCCAAACTTATTTACACTGTTGAATTTATCTTAATGCTGCCAGCGTTTTCAGCTATACACAATTATTTCCCATATATTCAAGAAACGTTTCCCTATCTTCCATAAAATTTGTGAGCTGAGCACTCTTTGGGTTTGGTCAGTCCACCAGCTACAAATCCATCTAGCAGTAATTTTTCCCAACCACATTTTATCAGCTTCTCTGCAAGAATGCCATGGGATACGTCAAAAACCTTCCTGAAATCAAGATATGCTGCTGGGGATCCTTTAACTGTGAATCCTGTATTGTAGGGACCTGGACTGGGTAGCCTTTGAGGTTCCCTTCCATCTGTGCAATTCTACGGCAATTCCTCACCCCCTTCTAAACCAGCAATGTTTTTGTGTGTTTCTCTCCCTTCCCTGGGCTCTGGGCTACAGATGTTGGTGCAAGCAGTTCGTTGCGGAAGACTTATTCCCCTCCTGGGATGAGCAGCCTGTGCCAACCAGCCTCCCAGACGACTACTGCCAAAATGTACGCCATGGACACCAGGGTGTGAGGAAGAGCAGATGCTGAGAGGAGAGGGGGCACTTGGCTCACCTCCTTTGTGACTTATGGGGCTGCGCCAAATGCCAGAAGGTGCTCCAGAGGCTGTGATTCAGCCCAAGGACTTTGGCTGTTTCCACCAACCATGTTCAGGACATCCTCTCATGCCTAACAACACGTCTGTTAGTTTGTTTTCAGAACCATGCCTATGGTTAATGCAGTGGGGCCTGGGAAACACCCATAATTTAACTCAAGTGGTCAAATGGCAGGGGGTTGGACTAGATGACCCGCTGACCCCCTTCCAACTCTACAGTTCTATGATTCCATAGCCCAAGAAATGTGGCTGTTTGATGACTTCAGGGCTCTCCTTTTGCGGCACACCCTCTCTTGCTTGTGGGGGTCTGAATGTGCCTGGCACTCATCGGTCAGATGCCATCCCCAGGGCCAGATTTAGATGAAGAGCGGCCCTCGGCTCCTCCACTTGTGAGGCCCCTCCCAATCCCCCATCCTCACGACTAGAAGAAAACGGAAGAGTGTTAAAAACAAAACTGAGTGAAGTCAAGGCTGATGGTGGGTATTTAAAATTCTGCAATTCACCATTTCTCCTCTAAAGGACATCAGAAAACGTCATCAAAATTTGTTTAAGTTTGTCGCTTTTAATGTACAGAAAGCTCAGTGCAGACAACCTCTCTTGAGACATCGTGGCCCTTAATTCGTTTTTAACTCTTTTGAGTCTTGAAAAACTCCTCTCTCCCGAGCAGTTAGTGAGCATAAAGCTAAGAAATAGCCGCACTATTGTATTTTAATATTTTGTTGGAAGCCGCCCAGAGTGGCTGGTGAAACCCAGCCAGATGGGCAGGGTATAAATAATAATAATTTATTATTATTATTATTATTATTATTATTATTATTATTCCACATTAGGAAAGGCCATCTGATTTTTTCCTTGTATATAATTTGATAAAGGTCTGCATGAGACGGAGAGGGCTCTGCTGTAAGTCTATGGCTTTGCCTCATGTACAGGTTGCAAAGGGCAAAGTTCTTCAGCCTACTTAGCCTATACATAAATCCGGCGCTGGCCATCCCACAGGTGCAGGGAAGGTTTCTCTTCTGGAAAACAGGACAACAGCAGCCCAGCACTCAGAATTGGTGGCATGCATGCAAAGAGGGACATTTGGGGAGAAATTCTTAGGAATCAGTGCTGCTTTTGGGGTTGCCTGAGTCCCTGCTTGCCTGCTATCTCCCCAACCTGTACATATATGTGTAAATAAACAGATACAACAAACCAATACAAGTCTCCAGAATACTTTGTCCCCCTCCTTCTACTAATTGTTTGAAACAGACCCTCCACAACTGCAGCCCCCAATCTTTCGGGGACCCCCCACCCCTTAGTTCCATAAACACGCCCCAATGCCCTATAAAAAGCATTATTTAGAACAGTGGTCTGCATGACCCACTAAGGAAGATAATGTTAGATGGTGGACGTGTGAAAAAATCAAAAGATTTTGGGAAATGATATATAACGAATTGAAAAAAGATTTTTAAATATACCTTTCCCCCCAAAAACGGAAGCTTTTCTATTAGGACTTATAGGACCGGAGATAGCGAAAGATGATCAAGTATTATTCATGTATGCGACAACCGCGGCTAGGACTTTGTTAGCCCCAAAATGGAAAACTCAGGAGTTACCGGCGATTGCAGAGTGGCAGACAAAAATGATGGACTATTCGGAATTGGCAATACTGACTAGCAGGATCCGAAACCAGGGAGAGTCAAGGTTCCAAAAAGACTGGAGTAAATTTGTGGACTATATGGAGAAGAACTGTAGAAGTTTAAAGACACTTGCAGGACTGAAATAAATCCTACGAATTGACTTTAGATAGAAGGAATAAAGAAACTGCGAGACAGCAATGGACAAAAAAACCGATTGGGGGGAGGGAGGGAAGTCAAAGCTCGGCAGAGCAAAGAAAATTGTAATAATTGATAAGATGTTTAGAAGAAAAAAATTGTGTTTATTATGTGATGTTGTGTTTGTTGTTGATTGTTTTGTTTTTGTTTAAATGTGCTTAATTGGAAAATCTAATAAATTGCCTTAAAAATAAATAAATAAGGAAGATAATGTTAGAAAAGTTGCACGCACACCCAGTCTCTGCATAGCAGTGCCGAAACTCTGGAGGGTTCTAACCCCTCACCCAGGGCCATGTTTTCGTTGAGACGTAGAGGAGGAGGCTGCAGTGTCCTTAAGAATTATGGTTTAATGGGACATATTAACCGTGAGTTGAGATGAGGAGCTGCAGATTTCATCGCATTGTCATCCCAAAAGCAGCTTGCCTCCTCCCAGCAGGTCAGCATTGCAGACAGAGCCATTCTAAGTTTCCCAGCCAGCCCTAATAGCTGCCCCCACCCCCCCACCCCAACTCCTTGTCCTTCTTCTCTGCCATGCAGCAGTTATCGGACCCCCGAGCCGCCTGAAGGCAATTCTGTATAGGGAATGGCTTTTTAAAGGTTTTATTATGTTTTTATATACGTCGGAAGCTACCCAGAGTGGCTGGGGCAATCCAGTGAGATGTGTGCGGTATAAACAGTGAAGTTATCGTTATGGAATGGGGTGTCCCTATTTTCGTTGGAGGAATGTTGGAGGGTATGTGGTTTCCTTGCACAGGCTCACCAGAAAACCTCCAACGGTCTGGCCAAACTAGCTGCTGTCGGCACCTGAAAGGTGAGTTTCTAGCCAGTTTTGAGCACCCTCACCTGGCCAAGGAAGTTAAAGCATCCCAGGAGCAAAGCCAAGAGTGGATGAGCTTCTCCATCTCTCTCCATTCCAGTCCACAGTGGAGGCCCTTGCAATTTTCCCTACCTCCCTGATGCTCCACAAGCCCCCATCACTTCAACTCCTTTTCCTGTCATTTCTGCTGGAAATACGAAGCTGGCACTGCCCAGGGTGAGGCCCGCTTGATCTCTCACCTGCCAACCGCTGTCAGTTCCCTCCTTTCATCTGAAAGCAAAACCAAATCGGCTTCTTGCACGGGAATAAAATAAGAGCACTTCCCCCCCGCAGAGAAAGTATCCGAAGCGCTGACTCCTCGTCTCTGCCCATAGAAAATTCATTTGACGCAATAGAGATGCAGCATGAAAATCGGGGAACGGAAATCCTCAAAAGCCATTTTTGGCAAAACGTATTAGTTCGTCCAACTGATGAAATGGTGCTGGCAGAAAGAGGCGGCAGGATTCCAGCTGACCTCAACCTGTTGCTATGCGGTATGCATCAAATTTGTTATTAGAAGAGGGTAGCCGGTTGTTCTTGAAACCACGAACATGAGTTTGACCAAACTGCGGGAGGCAGTGGAAGACAGGAGTGCCTGGCGTGCTATGGTCCATGGGGTCACGAAGAGGCGGACATGACTAAACGACTAAACAACAACAACAGCCGACTGCCTAGTCCATGGGTAGGCAAACTAAGGCCCGGGGGCTGGATCCGGCCCAATCGCCTTCTAAATCCAGCCTGCGGATGGTCTAGGAATCAGCGTGTTTTTACATAAGTAGAATGTGTCCTTTTATTTAAAATGCATCTCTGGGTTATTTGTGGAGCATAAAAAATTGTTCACTCCCCCCCCCCAAAAAAATATAGTCCGGCCCCCCACAAGGTCTGAGGGACAGTGGACCGGCCCCCTGCTGAAAAAGTTTGCTGACCTCTGCTAGTCAAAGCATATAAAGTAAATTCAAATGCAACCTGCTTTCCTCGCATGTACTGCCTACGAGGTTGTGGCTGGCTGGAGCACATTGTGGAGCACAATCGTAGAATTGTAGAGTTGGAAGGGATACCAAGGGTCATCTAGTCCAACCCCCGTTCATTGCAGGACTCACATCTAAAGAACGCCTGAAAATACTCCAAGGAAGGAGTGTCCAGCACCTTCCAAAGGTGTCCATTCCTCTGTTGAGTGGCTCTTACTATCAGCTGTGAGGTCACCTCTAGGCTAAACATTCCCAGTTCCCGCACCGTTCTTCATAAGGCTTGGTTCCCAGACCACAGGTCATCTTGGCTGCCCTCCTTTGCACATAGGATAAGGTGATGGAGCGACTGCCCTATGAATAAAGTTTGCAGCATTGGGGACTTCTTAGTTTAGAGAAAAGGCACAGAGGCTTAAACTCACAACAGCCCTGTAGGGGAGGTCAGCTGAGGGCTTGGCTCAAGGTCTCTCAGCAAGCACTTTCGCTCGAGCAGGAATTGCATGAGAATCTGTAGCCACTATGCATTGTGATTTCCTTTGCCATTTAGACTCAGATTAAGCCTTATTTATGCTCTCCTCACCCAAGACAAATCTTTGCATGGTGAGATTTGTGTCCTTCAGAGCATCACTCTGGCGATAGGCTGCTTCATATCCAAGGCAACGCTCGAAAAGGAAGTTACAAGCCATGGTTTTTCTATTCAGCTTGGCAAGCCTTCGTCTGGGATATTCAATCAGGGACTGAGCCTTTTGAAATTGATAACGCTAAAGAGGGGGGGGGAGAGGAATCTGGCCCATCTCCCATCATAGCTCATAACTTAGGAAATCATGTCTCAAAGAGGTTCATTAAGGATGAGTGATTGTCGGGCTCCAGAAGAGACTCTCCTCCCTCCTCCCCTTTCGCAACGCCACTGCACATTTTTCCAACTGTGTGGGGGCCACTGGCCAGTTCCAGAAAGAGAAAGTGGCAGATCGCTCTGCAGCTTCCATGGTCTTGCAGGCCTAAAGGCCAAGGCCACAATCCATGTCTACAGCGATGGTATTGCGCTAATGTTTGCTCAGAGGAGAGAGGTGGAAATTCTGCAACTCCTGTTATTAGTGAGGCCAGTGTCCCGTACGCAAGACGGGTAAGAACCAGTTAAGGAGGAACCAAACAGTTGACTGTTAATGTTGACAGCAAGGTGCTGGAGTAGCAGGAGGTCATGGGCTAGAGACCGAACAGCCAGAATGCAGTATATTTTTCATATATAGGGTATGTGCCATGCCCTATTCCATAAATATCTATTATGTAGTCTCTTAAGTCTCTAAACTAAGAAGTCCCAAACTCTGCAAGCTTCATAGGAGAATCGCTCCATGGCCTTACCATGTGTGCAAAGGAGGGCAAAAACTCCCTTGTGGTGTTCAATTATTATTATTATTATTATTATTATTATTATTATTATTATTATTTGAGAAGGGGACGACAGAGGACAAGATGGTTGGACAGTGTTCTGGAAGCTACGAACATGAGTTTGACCAAACTGCGGGAGGCAGTGCAAGACAGGAGTGCCTGGCGTGCTATGGTCCATGGGGTCACGAAGAGTCGGACACGACTAAACGACTAAACAACAACATTATTTGTACCCTGCCAATCTGACTGTGTTGGCTCACACCAAATTCCCAATAGCTCAGGCATTTTTCAGCAACTCATTACCAGACACAGACCAAACGGTGTGTGCCAATAATAATAGTATAATAATAATAATCATAATTTATTACTTATACCCTGCTCATCTGACTGGGCCTCCCCAGCCACTGTTTCCAAGTGGAAAGAGGATATGGAAAACTTTTTCTCCCTCTCTCATAACACTAGAACTCATGAAGCATCTATTAATCCAAACACAGTCCTTGAAATGAAACTTCACCCAACCCATTTTCACTGGATTTGTAGATTCTAACTACATGTGATGTTAAAGACTGCCAATCATCTCTGTGTATGATTTTATTTTATTTTATTGTAAGCAAAGGGGCAATTTTTTCGGGGGTCTCCAGTTTCCTAGCCCAATTGCAGACACGATCTCTGCAAAAAAGCCCCTGATTGCAGCTTGCAAACAAAGGGAAAGGACCACACAGAGTTGCAAAGCATCGCCTGGGTGCCTGCATTGCCCAGGAAGCAGGGAGCACAACCTTGTGGCTGACCTTGTCCTAAAAGTGAGCGCAACCAGCCTGCGAGAGCCCCAGCTTCTTCTGCGTCGGCTCAGGCTGTGGAGGAAGCCAAGCAACGCGGCCAGAATACACCAGAGCCATTTCTGAAATGAAGCACCTTCCATTATGCAACCTGGCCCCAAACCAGCAGCGTTCACCTGCTCCAGGCACCAGAAATGCTGGCTTTGCACATCCTGATGGCTTGGCAGTCCTCTGGAGGTGCAGCTACAGGCCTTGGAGAGATGCCTTTAGTTCGTCCCAGCAGGTCTGCCTGCTCTGTAGATTGGCTCTCCCTCCCAAACCTTTTCTCCAAAGCCAGGAATAGTTCACAAGGTGAGGGTGCCAGAAGCTTGGCGGGGGTATCAGGGGGTTCAAGGAGGCTGTTTGGACCTCAGGGGCTCCCCTGACAAGTGAATGGTGGAAGGCGTTTGGCAAGCTCAGGTTGTTTTGAGTGCCTCAGCCTTGGCACGACAGGAGCTTTTAGCTCCCTGCAAAGAGGCTTTCAGCTTCTGGCTTGAAGGTTTTAAGCTACGTACCTGAATGTCCAGCTTGGGCAGGGATGCCTTGCCAAGAAAGCTGAGCGCTGGCTCTGCCTTTCACCAGACCTTTCCCACCAACTTCTCTCCTAGAACAAGGCTGGGGAGGGTTGAGAGTCAAACTGAACTTGAACCTCCATCATAGCGCAATGTGGGCATAATTTTTGTTTCTAAGCAAAGCCCTGTTGGGGCTCGAGCCATCTTGGATGCCACATCCTAGACACACCTTATACAGTACCAGGCATCCCCAAACTGCAGCCCTCTAGTTGTTTTGGCCTACAACTCCCATGATCCCTAGCTAACAGGACCAGTGGTCGGGGAGGATGGGAATTGTAGTCCAGAACATCTGGAGGGCCGAAGTTTGGGGATGCCTGCCTTATACAGACAGTGGATGACCATTTCACAGAATCACAGAATTGTAGACATGGAAGGGACCCCGAAGGGCCATCTAGTCCAACCCCCTGTAATGCAGGAATCTGAGTTTTAAAAACCCCCAAATGAAAGACTTGCATCTGAAAAAGCAAGCTCTGGGATTGTTGGACACATACCGTACATGTTTTGTAAAACTTCTGACACTCGATAGACTTTAAGCATTAAGAGGACGGGACAAACTCATGGTGGTGAGTGAGGGCTATCAGAAGCTACTAGCCAAGATGAGCATGCTCTGCCTCCACAGTTTGGGGCAGCAATGCTTCTCAGTACCGGTTGCTGGGAATCGCAAAGTGCTCGAATCCTGCTTGCGGGTTTCCCATTGAGGCATCAGGTTGACCACGGAAAGGAAAGGAGGCTGGAGTAGATGGGCCATTGGCGGAGCAAGGTGGGTGCGGTGGGTGCAGCCCGCCCTGGGTGTCATCCATGAGGGGGTGACATCGCAACCCTGTCCCCCCAAGACGCTTGCCAGGGGTGGCGCCCCCCCCCCGGGACGCTCAGCACAGGCAGTGCACCCCCTGGGATAACCCCCCCCCAGGACGCTTGGCATGGGCGGCACACCCCCAGGACGCTCACCCGCCCCCGAGGGCTAGCCCTGCCCCCACAGGCAGCTAGTCCCACCCCTATGGACAGCTAGCCCCGCCCCCGGTGCATGCCGCTCCATGTGCCGGAGCAGCTAGCTCCACCACTGCTGTTCTGAAAGGCTTTTTCTTATGTTCTTAAGCAAATTATTCACCAGTTTGGATCGACAGTCCCCTTCCCACCCCCCAAAAATTTAAATAAAAACCAATCGTTCAACCCAACCCAGCTAGCAGACCCTTGCATTCTGATCCAGCCATGTTTTGATGGGGATGCCTTACTTAATGACATGGACACGGAGCAATGGATTCAAACTACAAGAAAGAAGGTTCCACCTAAACATTAGGAAGAACTTCCTGACAGTAAGAGCTGTTCGGCAGTGGAATTTGCTGCCAAGGAGTGTGGTGGAGTCTCCTTCTTTGGAGGTCTTTAAGCAGAGGCTTGACAGGCATATGTCAAGAATGCTTTGGTGGTGTTTCCTGCTTGGCAGGGGGTTGGACTGGATGGCCCTCGTGGTCTCTTCCAACTCTATGATTCTATGAATGCACATAGGAAAGGCCTGCAGCAAAGGCAATGCTCAACTTGAGTCACAGAATCCTAGAATTGTAGAGTTGGAAGGAACCCTGAGGATCATCCAGTCCAACCCCTTACAATGCAGGAATACGCAGCTGTCCCACACGGGGATCGAACCCGCGACGTTGGCGTTATCCGCTATCCAGTCCTTCACTCAATTGACTGAAGTAGCATTTCTTTATTCATTGCGCACACTTTCCCCTTTCCACATAGCTTGAAGCAACGTTTCAGCCTCACAACAACCCTGTGAGGTAGGTAAAGCTGAGGCAGAGTGGCCTGGCCATGGTGGCCCCATGAGCTTCCTAACCAAGGGAAGGGCTGCCTATGTCCCAGCCCAGCCCTCTAGCTAGGACTCTGAGTCCTCTCCCCATGAAAGTGGGTCTGCGGTCATGTCACCCCTCAGCCTGGAAGCTGAGCAGCACCTCTGGGTGGTCCCTGGCTTCACAATCTCCTCGTAGGACGGAGGTGGCTCATTCCTCGCCACTGTATCAAAGATGAAATCGGAGGAGCTCCACTGGGGGTGAGGGTGGATTGGGGGCACAGTCCTCAGCCTACCGTCACTCTCTAGGGAAAAAAAGAGAGGAGAGAGAGAGAGAGAGAGAGAGAGAGAGAGAGAGAGAGAGAGAGAGAGAGAGTCCATGATAATGTGAGAAAGCACTCGGTGAAACATAAAACCAAAGAGTGGTAGAGTTGGAAGGGACCCCCAAAGGTCATCCAAACCAGTCCACTGCAGTGCAGGAACTTTCTTCTCCGCCTGGTGACTTCCGACCCCCTCCATGTGGGTCCTTTATTTCCTTATTAGCTGCATCTATTTTTCAATAAACTTAACCAATATTAAATGTTGTTTGTAAATTCAACCGTGGAATTTGCTGCCAAGGAGTGTGGTGGAGTCTCCTTCTTTGGAGGTCTTTAAGCAGAGGCTTGACAGCCATATGTCAAGAATGCTTTGATGGTGTTTCCTGCTTGGCAGGGGGTTGGACTGGATGGCCCTTGTGGTCTCTTCCAACTCTATGATTCTATGATTCTTTTTGACTTATATTATAACAAGAGTTAATCAAAGCATATTAAAGGTGGGGAGAATGTTCTTTTAAATATAGTCTATAGATGTCCCATTCTTTCTTAAGCTTTTGGATCGACGGGTCCCCGACCTTCTCTGTCACGTTCGCTAATTCTAAATACTCAAACAATTTAAGCTGCCCCTCCTCTTGAGTTGGAATTTGATCTCCTTTCCACCCTCTGGCTAACAGCATTCTTGCTGTTTGATGCATAGGCTACGTAAAAAACCTCCTTCTTTCTATCGAAATGTCTGATGCCATAATATCCTCGCTTAGGGATTTTCATCCAGACTTCTGAATGAGCCCAGATGAGAAGCGGATCCTCTCTCCACATCCAGACGCGAAACTCACTGTGTCCTGAATCGGCGTCGCTGAGGGCAAACACGGCGACTGTCTGCTGAGAGGAGAAGAGCCTCCGTCGTTTCAGCCAGTGCTGCAGGCAGCAGGCAGCAATGCACAGGAGGATCGCAGCCAAGAAAAGGGAGACGGAGAACCTGAAGGAGAGAGAAATCCACAAGGCTGAGCTCAGAAAACTTGGTCTCTCCTCCAGGAGTTCAGCCATTCCAATCAAGTTACCCAAAAAACGAGACTCCGACTTTTAATGTTTTTACCTACACCTCATGTGTGGGGGAAAACAGCCCAGTCCTGTGGAACTCTCTGCCACTAGAGATTCAGCAGGTGCCTTCTGTGCCAGCTTTTAAACTCCTGCTGAAAACTTCTCTATTCCACCAGGCCTATGCAGGCAATTAAGAAGTCATCCTTCCACAATGGTTAATTGGTGTCTGTGTTTATACACACACACACACACACACACACACACACACACACACACACACATTTTAATGTTTCTTTATCGGATGGTTCTGTGTAAACCACTTGGGTATGTTTTTAAGACACAACAGTATACAATTTTAAAAATCATAAATCTATCTATCTATCTGTCCTTGGAGTGTATCCTTCATTAATGCTTTCCCCCCAAAGATATTAAACACGCACCAGATATACCAGGCAATCAGACTCTGCTCTTCATAAACATCACACCTGAAAACAAAAAGAATAATATCAATACGGTGAAGGGAGGTATTTGGTTTTTCTCTCAGCAGGGACAAAACCCACCCCCTCCAAAAACTTGTTACTGTACCCACCAGCCTCTGACACGGGTGATCCTGAAAGTTCACAGTTCATCAATTTGCAGAAAAATCAGTACATGGGCTAAAATCGGCACTGCGTTCAATAGCACCTCATCCTTCCCTGTTCCACTGACATCAAAGCCAGTATTTTTTTACAAGAGCCGTTCTGAGAACAGAGGATGTACCATATTTTTTCTACTAGGCCAGCATTCTCTACTCTGAGTCTTCTCCTTCTCTGGCGATCATTCATAGCCGAGTAAGATAGTCTTCCATGAACACGGTTTTAACAATGAGTCCATAAGTGACTGTGGAGGCCAATTCTGGATCCACACCTCCTTCCACAGTGGGGACATGAGTTTCCGGGTGGGAGTTGATCCTGGTGAGGGTTTGCCAAGCGTGCCTTCCTCTTAGGACGTTTCTCCCTTGCGTCCTGAGTTCAAGTGTCTTCAAAGCCCATGACACCTTTGGTGAAGGCTGTTCTCCAACCGGAGCACTTGCTGGCCAGTGTTTCGCAGTTGTCTGTGTTTTTACAGTACTACATTTTTAAAGATTTTCCTTGAGACAGTCTTTGAACCTCTTTCGTTGACCACCAGCATTACGCTTTCCATTTTTATGTTCGTGATAGAATAGTTGCTTTAGAAGACGATCATCAGGCATCCGCACAACATGACCAGTCCAACGAAGTACTCCTGCCCCCCCCAGTCTCTCTGCTCCCCACCTCCCATCCTAAAGAGAAGTGCCTCCTCACACTGCCCCACAGGGGCCTGAGAAGCACCCCCTGGCCAGCCCCAAAGGCACCATTCACCTGCAGAGCTTACAATCAGGGCTGCTGAAACAAACAGACGCCCAAGCCTTTGGGAGGCAGAGGCACAAGAGGGAGGGAAGGAAAGAGGGGCAGAGGACAGGGTTGCCCGTGGCATCCCTGACCATCATTCAAGGCACCCCATGGTGCCATGACACACTGGTTGAAAACCTCTGCCATAGAGTAAGCTGTCGTGCCCAGTTTAGCGAGGCTACTTCCCCTTTACCTTGGCAGGAAATGGGTATTCACCCTCCAGCCTACCTCTGTGTAAAGAGGTTTAGTTGCTCACAAGCAGCTCTTGAGTTCCTCTACCAATAATCTAGGAACTTTCACCACTTTGTAACTAAGCTAAGTGTTACTGCCTGTGCAACTTTTCTGACTGATGCATGGAAAAGCACATAAATCTGACCTTTGGAGAGTTTGTAAGTAAATCAATTTTTAACTTACCAAATGACTGATATTTTCCTACCGGTATGCTGGGAAAAGAGGGAAATTTTGGAAGTCTCTTGGAAGGGAATATATTAAAGGTCTAACAACCTATATTTTCACACTTTATTTTGCTGCTTATTTTGTGATTTTTAACTCTCTGCTGGGGTTCTCCCACCAAAGAGTATTTGCCACAAAACTGGAATTTGGCACAAGGGAATTCTCCTTTCTATGTTTATGTTTTCCTTGAACCAACAATTAAATCTTCACAACAGCCCTGTGAGGCAGGATTGGCCGAGAGAAGACTCTGATTGGTCCAAGGTCACACTCAGTGAGCCGAGTGGGGATTTGAATCCTGGTCTCTCCCAGGCCTTAGTTCAACGTTCTAACCACTGCACCACACTAGTAGCTTCCAGTTGAGAAAGAGCCATAGCTCTGTGCTTTGAATGAGAGAGGTCTTGAAACTCTGGAGAGCCACTGCCAGCCAGGGTTGGCAATACTGAGCTTAGATGGGCCACTAGTCTCCCTTGGTGTAAGGCCGATTCCTCTGCTGCAAATGCGCAGCTGGTGCTTGGACCCAATTCATGCACCTTCTTCTTCTTCTTTGGCAATCACTCGTAGCTGAGTAAGATTGTCTTCCATAAACATGATTTAAGCAATGGGTCCATAAGTGACTGTGGAGGCCAATTCTGGATCCACACGTCCTTCCACAGTGGGGACATTGGTTTCCAGGCAGGAGTTGATCACGGTGTGGATTTGCCAAGCGTGCCTTCCTCCTCTTAGCACGTTTCTCCCTTGCGTCCTGAGTTCGAGTGTCTTCAAAGCCCATGGCACCTTTGGGAAAGGCTTGTCAGCGCTAGCCCAGCCCTGCAACTTTGCACCGTCCCTCCTCCCCACCCAAACTAATGTTCCCAGAAAAGAAAAAGTAACGCAAATTAGAACTGGCTTACCTGTCAGCAGATTCACACTCTGCTTCTGAACCTGATGCCTGAAACACACAGAGAACATGAGAAACTGAGGTGCGGTTAGGTGAGCTTAGACTCCAGGCTTTCAAACTTGGGGCTTTAACTGTCTTTAGATGGCAACAAGGATTACTTAACCGCAAAACGCCTAGCTGTGAAACCCACAGTCGGGATTCAAGGGCAAGAGCCACTCTCCCCTCCTGGTGTCTCCAGCAGCCGCCGGTCTTCAGAAGCATCGCTGCCTCCAGCTGTGAACGCAAAGCAGAGCCATCCTGGCTAGGAGCCTTCGATAGCCTGTGCACAAAAAGCTTGTAAGCCTTGAATCTCTTTAAAATAGGAGGTTTAATTAAGCCCTATGGGTCACAGGTTTTGCTTAAAGCAGGATGGCAAATCCTAAATCACAAGAGTCTAGAAGAAAACACTTAGACAGCATCTAAATCCGGGTGTTTTGGTGGTGGTGGTTGGTGCTGCTGCTGTTACCTTTTCCTCTTTTAAAGCATCCATCTTGGTGGCCAGCGCTGCCTCCTGTGGCTTCACAGGCATCAGAAGACCTCAAGGGTACCCACCACAACGGTGTTATAAGAATTTTGAGGTCATATATATATATATAATAATTGTTCATAAAACATGTACATGAATGTACAGAAACATGTCTGAAGCAGCACAGGAAAACAGGCCTGACTGACACCATTTTGACTCTCTCTGACCAGGTGTTCCTCTGCAAGGAAGAAGTGGGGTGGGGGAAACCTTCTCATTGTCTCAGGAATTAAAGTGATAATCCCTGGCATCCTGATACCTAAGTGCCAGACAAAAGGGTGTGATTAACTTGGCTGGGAAACAGGGAAATGTAAATATCTCTTTTTTGTTGATTAGGTTTTGGGGGCAGGGGGCAGGGTCCAGACTGCTCAGACTACTGCCACCAGACCTCCCCGTTCATGATGTACCTATGATGAATCTAGGGAGGGGGGGTCTTGGGCTACACCCCTTCTGTGACATATGGATGATGCTTCTGGGGGGTGGGCTGAAACCAATTTCAAATTTCTTTTTAAGGGCAATACATCTTTGTTTGGGGCCTTCCTTGTTCTCCTGCGTGAGAGGAAGGACCCTGTTGCAACAGCGAAAATAAAAGTGCCTTGCTTCGTACGTCCTGGTTTGGTCTCTGTTATTTGGTGGGCAGGAGACGCTTAAATTCGTCTTACAGGTAGGTAGCCGTGTTGGTCTGGATCGAAGTAAAATAAAAAAATTCCTTCAGTAGCACCTTAAAGACCAACTAAGTTTTTATTTTGGTATGAGCTTTCGTGTGCATGCACACTTCTTCAGATACAGTGAAATGGAAGTTTCCAGGCACTTATGTAGAGAAGGGGTGGGGAGGGGTGGGGATGGGGAGGGGGGATCACTCAGAAGGGTGGTGGAAATGGGTGATTGACTGACTGATAGCTGTTGATGACCGCAAACGACTGCAAATGGTTTTGCATGAAAAAGCAAGGGTTGAGATGGCTGAAGATCGCTTATCATGTATAATGAGATAAGAACCCGATATCTCTGTTCAAACCAGGTCCCTCCATGGTTTTGAGCTTGGTGATAAGTTGCAATTCAGCAACTTCTCTTTCCAGTCTATTTCTGAAATTCTTTTGTAGTAAGACAGCTACTTTGAGATCTTGTATAGAGTGTCCTGGGAGATTGAAGTGTTCTCCTACTGGTTTTTCTGTCTTCTGGTTCCTGATGTCAGATTTATGTCCATTTATCCTTTGGCGTAGGGTTTGGCCTGTTTGTCCAATATAGAGAGCTGAAGGGCACTGTTGGCATTTGATGGCATACACAATGTTAGAGGATGAGCAATTAAATAGTCCTGAGATGGTATGTTGGATGTTGTTGGGGCCAGTAATGGTGTTGTCTGGGTGTATGTGGCAGCAAAGTTGGCATCTGGGTTTATTGCAGGCTCTGGTACCAGTGTCCATGTTAAGTCTGGTGGTTGTATTATTGTGGGTGAGGAGTTGTTTAAGATTGGGTGGCTGTCTGTAGGCAATGAAAGGTCTTCCTCCCAGAGCTTGAGAAAGGGAGCGGTCATTGTCCAGGAGAGGCTGTAGATCTCTGATGATGCGTTGTACTGTTTTAGCTTGGGAGCTGTATGTGATGACTAGTGGTGTTCTGTTATTTTCTTTTTTGGGTCTGTCTTGCAGCAGGTTCTCTCTAGGTATCTGTCTGGCTCTGTTGATCTGTTGTTTAACTTCATCAGGTGGATATTTTAGTTCTAAAAAGGTTTGCTGTAGATCTCTTAGGTGAGATTCTCTGTCTGTAGAGTTGGAACAGATGCGGTTGTAACGTAAGGCCTGGCTGTATACGATGGATTGTTTGGTATGTTTGGGATGGTAGCTAGAAGCATGTAGATATGTTTGTCGGTCAGTTGGTTTTCTGTATAAGGTGGTGTCTATACGTCCATCCTGTATTTTTATAGTAGTGTCCAAAAAATGTATTTCTTGCATAGATTGGTTCATTGTTAGGTTGATGGTGGGGTGAAAGTCATTGAATGTCTGGTGGAAGGTTTCCAGGGTCTGTCGTCCATGTGTCCAGATAATAAAAATATCGTCAATGTATCGCAGGTACAGGAGAGGTTTGAGTGGGTAGGAGTTAAGGAAACGTTGTTCTAAATCTGCCATGAAGATGTTGGCATACTGTGGGGCCATGCGGGTGCCCATGGCTGTGCCGCTGATCTGGAGGAACAGGTCATCACCAAATTTGAAGTGGTTGTGGGTAAGGACAAAGTGGCAGAGTTTGGTAGCAAAGTCCGCTGTGGTTTTATCTGAAATGGTGTTCCTTATGGCTTGTAAACCATCATTGTGTGGGATGTTGGTATATAGAGATTCCACATCCATAGTGGCTAGTATAGTATTGTTAGGAAGATTGTTCAAATATTGTATTTTCCTCAGAAAATCTGTGGTGTCACGTACGTAGCTGGGAGCACTGATAGCATATGGTTTCAGAACAGAGTCCATATAGCCGGAAACACCCACTGTAATGGTGCCAATACCTGAGATGATGGGGCGTCCTGGGTTTCCTGGTTTGTGTATTTTGGGTAGAAGATAGAAAGTTCCTGGCTGAGGTTCCGCTGGTGTGTTTGTGAGGATCTGTTCTTGGATGTGTAGGGGTAGCTCCTTAATAATCTTGTTCAGTTCTTTTTTGTATGCTTGTGTGGGGTCTGAGTCCAATTTCATGTAAAAGGCAGTATTGGAAAGTTGTCTGTGGGCCTCTTGGATGTAATCAGTTTTGTTCATGATGACGACAGCTCCACCCTTGTCTGCCTCTTTAATTATAATGTCTGGGTTGTTCCTGAGATTTTCTATGGCTCTCCTTTCAGCATGGTTTAGATTTTGTTGTAAGCGATGGTGTTTTCTGGTCACATCCGTTTGGATTCTGTGGCGGAAGCATTCGATGTACAGATCTAGTGTGGTATTGCGTCCATCAGGAGGGGTCCATGTGGAGTCCCTTTTTGTGTAACTTCTTTTCGGTGGTAGTTGGTGGTCAATGTTCTGTTCATTGATGCGTTTGGAGGGTGATGGTTGTTCCCCAGTAAGTTGAGAGGTGTTGTGTTGTGGGGATGTAGTTTGTTCTACTTTGTCTTGTTCTTGTGTGTGATGAAAATACTCCTTCAGGCGTAAACGGCGGAAAAATGCTTCCAGGTCCCCGCAGAACTGAATCATGTGTTGGGATTTGGCAGGGCAGAATGATAGTCCCCGTGAAAGGACGGATTCCTCAGCTGGGCTGAGTGTTTGCTGTGAAAGATTGACAATGTTGTTGATCTTGTTTTGATTGGTGGCCTGTAGGTTGGAAAGGTTGCAGAGTTTTTTATTTTTCTGGTTCTTCAGTAACTCCAGTTGAGAGTGGTAAATGGTTTGTTTTTCCTTGTGGAACTTCTGCCAGGCCGGGTGATTCCTGATGGAGTTCTCCAGTGCAGAGAGTTCCTCCTTTATTAACTTCTGTTTGGAATACAGAACGCCGATAAGATGTTTCAGCAGTTTCTTAGATAAAGTGTGGCATAGTTTTCTGGCATATTCTGTGGGATAAGTTGATTGAAGAGGGTTCTTAATTCTAAGACCCTTAGGTACAATGTCCAGGTTTTTGCATTTAGATAGAAAGAGGATGTCAGTTTGTACCTGGGCAAGTTTCTTGGTGAGGTTGATGGACTTCCATTTCATGCGGCTCAATGTGGTGCCTTCCATAGTTCTGGTTACAGGTAGGTAGCCGTGTTGGTCTGGATCGAAGTAAAATAAAAAAATTCCTTCAGTAGCACCTTAAAGACCAACTAAGTTTTTATTTTGGTATGAGCTTTCGTGTGCATGCACACTTCTTCAGATACAGTGAAATGGAAGTTTCCAGGCACTTATGTAGAGAAGGGGTGGGGAGGGGTGGGGATGGGGAGGGGGGATCACTCAGAAGGGTGGTGGAAATGGGTGATTGACTGACTGATAGCTGTTGATGACCGCAAACGACTGCAAATGGTTTTGCATGAAAAAGCAAGGGTTGAGATGGCTGAAGATCGCTTATCATGTATAATGAGATAAGAACCCGATATCTCTGTTCAAACCAGGTCCCTCCATGGTTTTGAGCTTGGTGATAAGTTGCAATTCAGCAACTTCTCTTTCCAGTCTATTTCTGAAATTCTTTTGTAGTAAGACAGCTACTTTGAGATCTTGTATAGAGTGTCCTGGGAGATTGAAGTGTTCTCCTACTGGTTTTTCTGTCTTCTGGTTCCTGATGTCAGATTTATGTCCATTTATCCTTTGGCGTAGGGTTTGGCCTGTTTGTCCAATATAGAGAGCTGAAGGGCACTGTTGGCATTTGATGGCATACACAATGTTAGAGGATGAGCAATTAAATAGTCCTGAGATGGTATGTTGGATGTTGTTGGGGCCAGTAATGGTGTTGTCTGGGTGTATGTGGCAGCAAAGTTGGCATCTGGGTTTATTGCAGGCTCTGGTACCAGTGTCCATGTTAAGTCTGGTGGTTGTATTATTGTGGGTGAGGAGTTGTTTAAGATTGGGTGGCTGTCTGTAGGCAATGAAAGGTCTTCCTCCCAGAGCTTGAGAAAGGGAGCGGTCATTGTCCAGGAGAGGCTGTAGATCTCTGATGATGCGTTGTACTGTTTTAGCTTGGGAGCTGTATGTGATGACTAGTGGTGTTCTGTTATTTTCTTTTTTGGGTCTGTCTTGCAGCAGGTTCTCTCTAGGTATCTGTCTGGCTCTGTTGATCTGTTGTTTAACTTCATCAGGTGGATATTTTAGTTCTAAAAAGGTTTGCTGTAGATCTCTTAGGTGAGATTCTCTGTCTGTAGAGTTGGAACAGATGCGGTTGTAACGTAAGGCCTGGCTGTATACGATGGATTGTTTGGTATGTTTGGGATGGTAGCTAGAAGCATGTAGATATGTTTGTCGGTCAGTTGGTTTTCTGTATAAGGTGGTGTCTATACGTCCATCCTGTATTTTTATAGTAGTGTCCAAAAAATGTATTTCTTGCATAGATTGGTTCATTGTTAGGTTGATGGTGGGGTGAAAGTCATTGAATGTCTGGTGGAAGGTTTCCAGGGTCTGTCGTCCATGTGTCCAGATAATAAAAATATCGTCAATGTATCGCAGGTACAGGAGAGGTTTGAGTGGGTAGGAGTTAAGGAAACGTTGTTCTAAATCTGCCATGAAGATGTTGGCATACTGTGGGGCCATGCGGGTGCCCATGGCTGTGCCGCTGATCTGGAGGAACAGGTCATCACCAAATTTGAAGTGGTTGTGGGTAAGGACAAAGTGGCAGAGTTTGGTAGCAAAGTCCGCTGTGGTTTTATCTGAAATGGTGTTCCTTATGGCTTGTAAACCATCATTGTGTGGGATGTTGGTATATAGAGATTCCACATCCATAGTGGCTAGTATAGTATTGTTAGGAAGATTGTTCAAATATTGTATTTTCCTCAGAAAATCTGTGGTGTCACGTACGTAGCTGGGAGCACTGATAGCATATGGTTTCAGAACAGAGTCCATATAGCCGGAAACACCCACTGTAATGGTGCCAATACCTGAGATCCTGGGTTTCCTGGTTTGTGTATTTTGGGTAGAAGATAGAAAGTTCCTGGCCGAGGTTCCGCTGGTGTGTTTGTGAGGATCTGTTCTTGGATGTGTAGGGGTAGCTCCTTAATAATCTTGTTCAGTTCTTTTTTGTATGCTTGTGTGGGGTCTGAGTCCAATTTCATGTAAAAGGCAGTATTGGAAAGTTGTCTGTGGGCCTCTTGGATGTAATCAGTTTTGTTCATGATGACGACAGCTCCACCCTTGTCTGCCTCTTTAATTATAATGTCTGGGTTGTTCCTGAGATTTTCTATGGCTCTCCTTTCAGCATGGTTTAGATTTTGTTGTAAGCGATGGTGTTTTCTGGTCACATCCGTTTGGATTCTGTGGCGGAAGCATTCGATGTACAGATCTAGTGTGGTATTGCGTCCATCAGGAGGGGTCCATGTGGAGTCCCTTTTTGTGTAACTTCTTTTCGGTGGTAGTTGGTGGTCAATGTTCTGTTCATTGATGCGTTTGGAGGGTGATGGTTGTTCCCCAGTAAGTTGAGAGGTGTTGTGTTGTGGGGATGTAGTTTGTTCTACTTTGTCTTGTTCTTGTGTGTGATGAAAATACTCCTTCAGGCGTAAACGGCGGAAAAATGCTTCCAGGTCCCCGCAGAACTGAATCATGTGTTGGGATTTGGCAGGGCAGAATGATAGTCCCCGTGAAAGGACGGATTCCTCAGCTGGGCTGAGTGTTTGCTGTGAAAGATTGACAATGTTGTTGATCTTGTTTTGATTGGTGGCCTGTAGGTTGGAAAGGTTGCAGAGTTTTTTATTTTTCTGGTTCTTCAGTAACTCCAGTTGAGAGTGGTAAATGGTTTGTTTTTCCTTGTGGAACTTCTGCCAGGCCGGGTGATTCCTGATGGAGTTCTCCAGTGCAGAGAGTTCCTCCTTTATTAACTTCTGTTTGGAATACAGAACGCCGATAAGATGTTTCAGCAGTTTCTTAGATAAAGTGTGGCATAGTTTTCTGGCATATTCTGTGGGATAAGTTGATTGAAGAGGGTTCTTAATTCTAAGACCCTTAGGTACAATGTCCAGGTTTTTGCATTTAGATAGAAAGAGGATGTCAGTTTGTACCTGGGCAAGTTTCTTGGTGAGGTTGATGGACTTCCATTTCATGCGGCTCAATGTGGTGCCTTCCATAGTTCTGGTTACAGGTAGGTAGCCGTGTTGGTCTGGATCGAAGTAAAATAAAAAAATTCCTTCAGTAGCACCTTAAAGACCAACCAATTGGACTCAGACCCCACACAAGCATACAAAAAAGAACTGAACAAGATTATTAAGGAGCTACCCCTACACATCCAAGAACAGATCCTCACAAACACACCAGCGGAACCTCGGCCAGGAACTTTCTATCTTCTACCCAAAATACACAAACCAGGAAACCCAGGACGCCCCATCATCTCAGGTATTGGCACCATTACAGTGGGTGTTTCCGGCTATATGGACTCTGTTCTGAAACCATATGCTATCAGTGCTCCCAGCTACGTACGTGACACCACAGATTTTCTGAGGAAAATACAATATTTGAACAATCTTCCTAACAATACTATACTAGCCACTATGGATGTGGAATCTCTATATACCAACATCCCACACAATGATGGTTTACAAGCCATAAGGAACACCATTTCAGATAAAACCACAGCGGACTTTGCTACCAAACTCTGCCACTTTGTCCTTACCCACAACCACTTCAAATTTGGTGATGACCTGTTCCTCCAGATCAGCGGCACAGCCATGGGCACCCGCATGGCCCCACAGTATGCCAACATCTTCATGGCAGATTTAGAACAACGTTTCCTTAACTCCTACCCACTCAAACCTCTCCTGTACCTGCGATACATTGACGATATTTTTATTATCTGGACACATGGACGACAGACCCTGGAAACCTTCCACCAGACATTCAATGACTTTCACCCCACCATCAACCTAACAATGAACCAATCTATGCAAGAAATACATTTTTTGGACACTACTATAAAAATACAGGATGGACGTATAGACACCACCTTATACAGAAAACCAACTGACCGACAAACATATCTACATGCTTCTAGCTACCATCCCAAACATACCAAACAATCCATCGTATACAGCCAGGCCTTACGTTACAACCGCATCTGTTCCAACTCTACAGACAGAGAATCTCACCTAAGAGATCTACAGCAAACCTTTTTAGAACTAAAATATCCACCTGATGAAGTTAAACAACAGATCAACAGAGCCAGACAGATACCTAGAGAGAACCTGCTGCAAGACAGACCCAAAAAAGAAAATAACAGAACACCACTAGTCATCACATACAGCTCCCAAGCTAAAACAGTACAACGCATCATCAGAGATCTACAGCCTCTCCTGGACAATGACCGCTCCCTTTCTCAAGCTCTGGGAGGAAGACCTTTCATTGCCTACAGACAGCCACCCAATCTTAAACAACTCCTCACCCACAATAATACAACCACCAGACTTAACATGGACACTGGTACCAGAGCCTGCAATAAACCCAGATGCCAACTTTGCTGCCACATACACCCAGACAACACCATTACTGGCCCCAACAACATCCAACATACCATCTCAGGACTATTTAATTGCTCATCCTCTAACATTGTGTATGCCATCAAATGCCAACAGTGCCCTTCAGCTCTCTATATTGGACAAACAGGCCAAACCCTACGCCAAAGGATAAATGGACATAAATCTGACATCAGGAACCAGAAGACAGAAAAACCAGTAGGAGAACACTTCAATCTCCCAGGACACTCTATACAAGATCTCAAAGTAGCTGTCTTACTACAAAAGAATTTCAGAAATAGACTGGAAAGAGAAGTTGCTGAATTGCAACTTATCACCAAGCTCAAAACCATGGAGGGACCTGGTTTGAACAGAGATATCGGGTTCTTATCTCATTATACATGATAAGCGATCTTCAGCCATCTCAACCCTTGCTTTTTCATGCAAAACCATTTGCAGTCGTTTGCGGTCATCAACAGCTATCAGTCAGTCAATCACCCATTTCCACCACCCTTCTGAGTGATCCCCCCTCCCCATCCCCACCCCTCCCCACCCCTTCTCTACATAAGTGCCTGGAAACTTCCATTTCACTGTATCTGAAGAAGTGTGCATGCACACGAAAGCTCATACCAAAATAAAAACTTAGTTGGTCTTTAAGGTGCTACTGAAGGAATTTTTTTATTTTACTTAAATTCGTCTGTTTGCCTGGATCCTTGGGATCTCCCTGGGCAGGATCCATTTCTCTGGGTTCATAGGAACCAGCTTAAATTTTACTTCAACGGTGACCCCAGTAAAAACCAGAATCCTGGTCCCCCCCCCCTTATAGCTCAGTTGGTAGAGCATGAGACTCTTAATCTCAGGGTCGTGGGTTTGAAGCCAACACTGGGCGAAAGATTCCTGCATTGCAGGGGCTTGGACCTTCACGTTTGCACATTTGCAACTCTCCAATTCATTGGTTCTATGAAAGAATATGTCTTCTCCAAAGAACAGTTCTCAAGGGCACAAAGCCCTCGGGACCCACTCCTCAAAAATATATTTCCTCAATTGGATTTGCCGCAATCTTATTCATGTCCTATCAAAAGGAAATATACTGTGCTCTCTCCTCAGCCGTATAAATTATGTGGGAAAGTATAAATAACGCATACGGAACTGAACTAATGGAGTAGCCCAGAAGAATGTTCAAGGAGAATTTATTGCTGTCCCATCTCCGCCACAGCTCTTACTTTATACCTCATTAGCAGATCTCGCTTGGCCAAGGAGAGTTATCATATCACCCATTCCGAGCAGCACCCTTTGTGTTAAATTTGTGAGAGACAAAGTTAATGAAGATCTGGCTTCTCAGTCGGCAGTGGTGCTTCGGGCAAAATAAAATAAAGCCCAAGTAATAATGCTACGTAGAACAAGGAGGCTGAGTGAGGGTGGCTGGAAAGAACGCAGAGAAACAAAGGAGTTTTTCCACTAGAGTTGAAATGAATTTTGAGGTGGGTGGGTGGGTAGGTGGGTGGGAATCCCAAGTGTGATTTATTTATTTTTTGGCTTGCAAAAAGTTCACATTTATATTTCCCTGAATGAAGTTTCCCCCACGCATAGGAGCCTCTGGCAGTGATGCATGTCTGTAACAGCAGCCTAGCCAAAATTATTATTTAGAATAATAAATAGCAAATTATTGGGATAATTGAATTCAGCGAGTAATAATAAATCCCAAAGTGTTCCTTTGGAGCGCTCCTTTCGCTGCACCCTCAAGCGGTTCTCAAAGCAGCTTTCAAAATATTCATAAAATAAAATGGAGCTCAAATTTAGTGCAGGGAGAGAAAACCAGAATGTTTCAGTCTGCCTCCCATGGACTCCTTCCTTGTTCTTCTCAGGGGGTCGTACGAGGCAATGGCTCCCGCCAAGATTCTCCAAGCTCAAGCTCCGAAAAGGTTCTGTATACTCGGTATATTTATACGACACAAGAACATTATGAAGAGTCCTGCGGCCAACCAGATCGAAACCTGCAAGAAGGGTTCGAACAATGGGGAGCAACTCTCTCCCCCTGGGATGCTGCCCCAACTGTGGAGACAGAGCAGAGCCATCCTGGCTAGTAGCCAGCCCCTCCTCTCCTCCGTGAATTTGTCTGATCCTCTTTGAAAGCTATCAAAGTGGGTGGCCATCCCTGCCTCCTGTGGGAATGAGTTCCACAGGTTAACTGCGCTGCACAAATACGGACTTTGTTTCATCAGTCCTGAATCTTCCAAAACTCAGCTTCGTAGGATGCCTATGTTTTCTAGAGTTACAAGAGAGGGAGAAAAACTTCTCCATCCACTTTTCCCGAGCCATGTATGATTTTATGAACTTTGATCGTGTCATTTCTCACTCGACTTTTATCTAAACTAAAAAGTCCCGAATGCTGCAGCCTTTTTTCAACAGGGTGTCGCTCCAACCCCTTTTAGCGGCCCTTTTCTGAACCTTTCCCAACTCTGCAATATCCATTTTTGAGGTGAGTTGTCCAGGACTGTACACAGTATTCCAAATGCGGTTGCACCATAGATCTGTATAATGGGGTTATGATATAAGGGCAATGCTCACCTCGACATACAAGAGTGCCAAGCAGATCTCTCCGGTTTGCAAGACCAGAAGGAAGTCCAGCCCAAATGGAAGATTCCTCATGGTCAACCTTTGTGAAAGCTTCTCAGATCTCGGTTCTTAACCTGAGGTTCTCCTGAGTTTGATCCGGAATGCTTCCCAGTTCCTTGTGCAGCCGGGGGTGGGGGGTTAATTATGGGATGTGGAGCAAGTGCATCGAGCAATAGATTGCCCATGTGACGTGGGAGTTATTGCTGCCTTCACACACCCTTGCCTACAAAGGGCATCCCACTCGAGGAGCTTACCTTGTGGGCCCTGGTGAAGGTCAGGCATTTGCAAATTGGAAACAACCTTTTTATTATACCTCCTAATCCCTGGATCTAACAGCATCTATGTGCTTGGGAAATGTCAATCAGGCAAATAAGCATTCAGAATTTTTTGCAAGAAATTCAAGCTGCAAAAATATTCTTGCAAGCCACCCCCCCTCCCCGCAATTTATTTCACCTCTAATGAAATGTTATTCAGTTCCTTAAATTCTCCCTCCTCTTCCCCCCTCTTCGTGTGATTCTACTAGATCTGCCCCCCCCCCGAAACACAAGCCCTTGTGTTGCAAAGCCATCATTACTCTGTTCCTTGCAAAATTAACACAAATAGTGTTGCTGGGAATGACCATTCCCTTCATTTAAAGTTAAACATTGAGCTCAATTGCACCCTTGGGGCAATGATTGACCGAGGTGCCAAAGAGCAGCTCAGAAATACTCGTGGCTGGATCAGAGCTGAGAGCAAGAGTGGAACCTTTGCTGCTCTCTCTTCTTGGCCTGGATCCCAGCTACTCAAAAAGGGGAGGGTTTGGCGCTTGGGGCTCCTTCATCGCCCCCCAGCCACAACACCGGGAAGTCAAAGGTCACAGAGTGAATTTTCCTATCGCCCCCTCATGTCGCCCAAATATAATGCAGTCCAGTGGAAAGAGAGACTTGGGACCTTAGAGTCACAGAATTGTAGGGTTGGAAGACACCCCCAAAGCAGGTGCATCCTATTTCAAAGGGATTTCAAAGGTGGAATTGACATCTGGGGGGAATTTTCCACTTTGCCCTGGATCTTTTTAATGTGCGACATTTTAATGTATTTTAATCTTTGTTGGAAGCTGCCCAGAGTGGCTGGGGAAACCCAGCCGGATGGGCGGGGTACAATTAATAAATTATTGTTATTATTATTATATTATTATTATTATCTTAGAGAAGTCAGTCACTGATCTATAATGAGTTGAGGAAAATGTTTAAAATAACTTTTATTAAAAACCAGAAGCTTTCTTACTAGGATTGATAGGAACTGAAGAAAATATTTGTGTATGCCGCCCGAATATTGTTAGACCAGAGATGGAAAGAAGAGAAGACACAGACGAAAGAAGAATGGCAGATCAAGCTAATGGAGTATGCAGAAATGGCAAAATTAATGGAAAAGCTCAGAGAAGTTTTAAAAAGAGTGGGAATCCTTTATTGTTAATGTGCAAAAATACTGTAAACAAGATGATCCATTGGCAGGATTTTAAGGAAACGCTTGCAACTAGCAGAAAATTAGGGGGGGGGAATTAAGGGAAATAATAATTGGAAAAGTATAAGTATGGAAATGCAGAATAATTTGGTTAATATAAGGAACCAGAAGTGGATATGGAGGGAAGTCCAGAGATTTAAAGAATCTCAAAGATAATGTTTGTGAAAGGTGCTTGTATAAACTTACACTTTGTAGAAATAAGAGTTAATTACTGTTTTAACTTGTGAAAATGTAAATTTATTTACAAAAAAAAGAAAGAGAAGTCAGTCACTTTTTTGGCATTTTTGTAGGGGAAAAGCTCAATTGCTTTGGGGTTTGTCTAGTACACAAATCACAGCTAAAGAATCCCTCGTAGATGGATATCCAACTTCTGTTTAAAATGAAGGACAGGCCCCACCTTCCATGGCCATAGAATAGGAAGGGACCCTGAGTGTCATTCAGCCCCACTCCCTGGTTCTAGAATTCTATAGGGGATGTTGCCCCTGTTCACTTCAGTCGCCAACCCCACCCACCCATAGCTGCCAAGTTTTCCCTTTTCTCGCGAGGAAGCCTATTCAGCATAAGGGAAAATCCCTTTAAAAAAGGGATAACTTGGCAGCTATGCACCCACCTGTCATTGCCTTTGCCAACTGTCCTTTCCCCCACCCCTTCTTTAAACCTCCCCACTTGAAATATAATCAGAGTATTGATTTCACGGTCTTTATTTCAGCTCATGGTAAACAGTGAGTGAGTGATTTCCCCCCAAAACCTCTGCCTATATATACATTATTTACACAATGGGTCCCGTGTGATTGGCTGATTCAACTCCCCTCCTGGAGCCTGATTGGACTGTTCCTGCAGGCCAATCAGGTTACTGATTCACTTCCTCCTGGAGCCTGATTGTGCGGCTCCTGCAGACCAATCAGGTTGCTGCCTTCTAGGATCCTACTTCCCTATTGTTATAGGATCCAAGCTCAGTACATAACACCACTACTCTCACCCGTCCTCACAGCTCGCCCAACAGCTTGCCAACACAATCTGTGAAGCACATTCTCACACCCATTAAATAGCTCACCTGGGCCACCGGCCACCCATGCTGGTTGCTCACCCACCTGCCTGCCTACCGTTCATCAAACTCAACTCTCTGAGCCCACGGCAGGGACAAAGCAGGGCCACCAGGTGAAGCTGAGGCTCACCGAGGTCACCTGAGCCTCAAGCAACAGCAAAGGATCCAGGAGTACCCCCAAGGTACATACCTGCTCCTTCAGAGGAAGGGTAACCCCATCAAGGAGCAGGCAACCTCCCAGCCATCTGGTCGGGGGAACCACCCACTAACAATGCCTCCGTCTTTTCTGGATTGAGCTTCAGTTTGTTGGCTCTCACCCAACATTTCTGAGGCAAGATATCAGTCCACCACTTTCATTGCCTCACCTACAGGTGCAAAGGAGAAGTAGAGCTGTGTGTCATCAGCATATTGCGGACAATGTACTCCAAAACTCCAGATAAAGTGATGTGAAATGCAGCATGACGATGACCAGAGGAACCAGAGACCAAATTGCAAACATGCACTAGATTATGGAGAAAGCTAGAAAGTTCCAGAAAAACATCTACTTCTGCTTCATTGACTATGCAAAAGCATTTTCAACCACAGCAAACTATGGCAAGTTCTTAAAGAAATGGGAGTGCCTGATCACCTCATCTGTCTCCTGAGAAATCTCTATGTGGGACAAGAAGCTACAGTTAGAACTGGATATGGAACAACTGATTGGTTCAAAATTGGGAAAGGAGTACGACAAGGCTGTATATTGCCTCCCTGCTTATTTAAGTTATATGCAGAATTCATCATGCGCAGGGCAGTCTCCAGCAGGTCGCACGCCCTGGCGCTGAGGGGTGGAGATCGCTCCGGCGCCCTGGCGCACCGCGCCAACGGGGGTCTACCTAGAGCCGGCCCTGATCATGCGAAAGGCTGGACTGGATGAATCCCTAACTGGAATTAAGATTGCTGACAGAAATATCAACAACCTCAGATATGGTGATGACACAACCTTGATGGCAGAAAGTGAGGAGGAATTAAAGAACCTTTTAATGAGGGTGAAAGAGGAGAGCGCAAAATATGGTCTGAAGCTCAACATCAAAAAACCAAGATCATGGCCACTGGTCCCATCACCTCCTGGCAAATAGAAGGGGAAGAAATGGAGGCAGTGAGAGATTTTACTTTCTTGGGCTCCATGATCGCTGCAGATGGTGACAGCAGTCACGAAATTAAAAGACGCCTGCTTCTTGGGAGAAAAGCAATGACAAACCTAGACAGCATCTTAAAAAGCAGAGACATCACCTTGCCGGCAAAGGTCCATATAGTTAAAGCTATGGTTTTCCCAGTAGTGATGTATGGAAGTGAGAGCTGGACCATAAAGAAGGCTGATCGCCGAAGAATTGATGCTTTTGAATTATTATTTTTTTGCCTTCAAAGCAATGATACTAGCAGGAAAGGCAACAATAGCTTTAGGTTGGAAAGATAGAGAAAAATGGACAGTAGAGGTCTGGACTAATTATTTGTTTGAATTTATTCAGTCAGACATCGTGGCAGTAACGTCACAGGAAATAACATGGAGGGCCAAGTCTACTATTATAAGGACCAGATGGAACCCCTGTCTTCAATGGATAACAACTACTGGACCAAAAGACATTCAGTGGAAATTAAAGACATTGTGCCCGTGGCTGAGGACAACTGTTTTAACCCTTCCAATGGATTATGGGTGGGGGAGGGGGTGGGAAGGGAAAGAAAAAATGGTACATATAATGTATGTAAAAAATTTCGTACTTCAATAAAAAAATTTTTTTTGAAAAAAGATGCTTTTGAATTAGGACAGATCCTGAAGCTGAGGCTCCAAGACTTTGGCTACCTCATGAGAAGAGAAGACTCCCTGGAAAAGACCCTGATGTTGGGAAAGATGGAGGGCACAAGGAGAAGGGGACGACAGAGGACGAGATGGTTGGACAGTGTTCTCGAACATGGGCGTAGGCAGGGGGACAGGAGGGGGCAGTTGCCCCCCTAGAAGCAGGGCCGCTGGCCAGCCTGCCCCGCTGCCCGCCGCCGCCTGGTGCCGTCTCCCTTCTCCCTAGCTGGCTGTGGGGCGGGTGGAGGCAAAGCCCCAGAGCCGCGCAAAGCGTTTGGCTGGCTTTCCCTCCGCCTGCCTCACAGCCAGCTTTCCCTCCACCCACCCCGGCGATCGCAGAGGGGGAGGAGGGGGTCGGAGCAGCCCGATTTTGGGCTGATCCTGGCGCCCCCTCGCCCCTGCCGATCGCGGAGGGGGAGGAGGGGGTCGGAGCAGCCCGATTTCGGATTGATCCTGGCGCCCCCTCACCCCTGAACGACTATGGTTTTCCTTGCCCCACTGTGGTCCCTCCCCCCGTGCCTTGGCCCCACCCCTTGCCCCTTGCCCCCCCATTTTTATCCTGGCTACGTCCCTGTTATCGAAGCTACCAACATGAGTCTGACCAAACTGCGGGAGGCAGTGGGAGACAGGAGTGCCTGGCATGCTCTGGTCCATGGGGTCACAAAGAGGCGGACATGACTAAACGACTAAACAACAACAACAACAAAAGAAGGAAAGGGGGGTTATGTCCAATGATGGGAGGGGCCAGGCAGCAAGACCAAGAATAATAGCACTTGCTGCTACCATCCCATGTGCACCTCACAAGTCACATATTCTATCTCCATCTGTCACACACAAAGTTTCAAACTGCAGCCGTGGTGCTTTTTTAAACCAATTAATAGCGGCTCAAAAGTGAGCACAAGGAAAGGTCTGATGGGAAGATCTCATTACTGCTAACCATGTCTGCCTTTGGAAAAGTCTGTCCATCATGAGCTAATTCCAGATTGCTTCCCTTTTTTGCAATTATTTCGCCACAAGCAGCCTACTGGTTCTTCCACGAGATACTGCTATCTCAGATGCCAGCACAGAGCTCTCCAAATTGCTTCAATTAAAGGTGGTTCATGTATCATCTCTGGAAGGTGTTAGCAGGCAAAGCCAGTGTCCAAGAAACTGGAAAACAGATCTCAATCCAATGCACAAAACTATGTTTTTCTGGGCTGAAATAATCAGGAATTGACATTTTTGGTCAATTTGCAGGCCCAGAACTAGGCTTACTCAACTAGACTATCTGAAAGACAGCCCCTTATTATGCACCACAGATAAATAGTCCACTCCCCACTTCAGAAGAAAGAATTGTGGGGAAATCATTTGACCATGATCACAATTCCTTCCCACTTAGGGTCATCTTTTGAACATGATCCAATATGCCACAAGAGTTTTCCATGAAAGGCTTGATGGAATGAAGGGGAAATATCAAGAGGCCACCCATTTTCAGCAATTCCTAGAATCATAGACTTGTAGAGTTGGAAGGAATCCCAAGGGTCATCTAGTCCAACCCCCCTGCAATGCTCAAAATGGGGGTTTCTTTTTTAATATAAAAAAGTATGAAAAATCTTTTCTGAGAAATTACGGCTCAGTCCTTGCAATTTCTTGGAAGATTCATGACAGAAAAAAGAAAAAAGCTACCTACCTGTAACTAGAAAAAAGAAACAGGTAGGTAGCCGTGTTGGTCTGAGTCGAAGCAAAATAAAAAAATTCCTTCAGTAGCACCTTAAAGACCAACTAAGTTTATATTTTGGTATGAGCTTTCGTGGGCATGCACACTTCTTCAGATACAGGAAAACAGATCTCAAGAACATGCACACTTCTTCTCATATCTGAAGAAGTGTGCATGCACACGAAAGCTCATACCAAAATATAAACTTAGTTGGTCTTTAAGGTGCTACTGAAGGAATTTTTTTAGAAAAAAGAAAGTCCTTCTTCACACTATGGAACTTCCTGCCACCAGAGAGTCTCTCTCCCAAAAAGTAAAGAGGGAGTTTTTGTTTTCTTTTGATTTCGTTCTAACTATTTATTTGTGCTTTTATCTTGTATTTTTATCTTGCGACCCGTCCTGAGATCTCTGGGTGAAGGGTGGTATATAGATTTAATAATTAATGATGATAATAATGATAATGATAATAAATACTGTAAAAGGGTCTGTTGCCCTCAGGTCTCTCTTGTATCGGGTGGTTCAGTGGCTCTCCTGCTGTCCCCCATTTTCTTTTCAATACAGTACTTTAAAAATACATACAGGACTGCTTTCCCTCTGAAAGCAAGCCTAAATCTCTTTCTCATTTATACAAGTTCTTATATGCGAACTGCAGACTGATAAGAAGTCTGGGAGGTGACTGGACAGCCATCTACAAATACGCTTCCAAGTTCCTCCTTCCATTCAAATGCATTGTGCTTGAGATGGCTATTGCTGTGACAGAACCTCAGCAGATATTTAAAGTCACAAAATGTGCAGCAAAAAAATAAAGTGTGGAAATATAGGCTGTTGGACCTTTAATATATTCTCTTCCAAGAGAGTTCCAAAATTTCCCTCTTTTCCCAGCATAGGAAAAGATCAGACATTTGGTAAGTTAAAAATCGATTTACTTACAAACTCTCCAAAGGTCAGATTTATGTGCTTTTCCATGCACCAGTCAGAAAAGTTGCACGGGCGGTAAAAAATAGCTTAATTACAAAGAGGTGAAAGTTCTTAAATTATTGGTAGAGGAACTCGAGAGTAGCTTGAGTGAACGACACGGCTGAGCTGGAGCAACCACATCAAAACTCTTCAAATGCTGAGCTTCTCAGGTAGACTGAATACAACAGGCTTGATTACCTGGAAGGACACTCACTCACTGGATCCTCACTTTGTCCTGGTGAGTGGGCTTGCACATTCCTATGACCCCTGTGAGCGAAGCCGTCGAGAATCTCGTACTTCCAGCAGGGTCACCATAGCTGCCAAGTTTTCCCTTTTCTCGCGAGGAAGCCTATTCAGCATAAGGGAAAATCCCTTTAAAAAAGGGATAACTTGGCAGCTATGAGGGTCACCCAAGGCAGTAAGGTCAAAGGGAAGGAGCTAGACCAGGCTTCCTCAACCTCGGCCCTCCAGATGTTTTGAGACTACAATTCCCTTCATCCCTGACCACTGGTCCTGCTAGCTAGGGATCATGGGAGTTGGAGGTGGAAAACATATGGAGGGCCGAGGTTGAGGAAGCCTGAGCTAGACAAAGAATGATAAAAAAAACCTCAATGGCAGAACAGGCAGGTGATAACAAGCGGTATATTACATTTTTTTTAAAAAAATAATAATTTTTATTAGTTTTATATGATAACACAAAAAGACAAGACATAAGAAAAAACATTTCTGTCCACCTTCCCTGCCTCCCCCCACAAGTCCCCTTCTGCCACAAGTGGATCCTGCGGGTGTTGCGAGTCGAAGGTAGTCCATTTTAAAGCTGGGTTTGTCCTCACCCCCCTCTCCTTAGCTCCTGGACCCCCCCCCTGCCACCAGGAGGCCCCGAGACACAGGGAGAGATTGAGATAGGGAACCCCCCCCCAACCATTTATATCCTCTGGCATAATAACACAAACAAACAAACAATAAAATAAAATAAATAATAATAATAATAATATCAATTTCTTACTTTGTTAAACATTGTATTTGTGACTTCCTCAGATCCCTTCTTCCTGATTTTCATAGTTCTTAATATAATTATGGCGGGTTTCTTATTCATGATTCCAATTCTTATTCTTAAAAATCAACATTATTTCCCTCCTTCTTCGTGCCGCCTCCCCACAGGCCCCCTCCTGCCACAAGAGGCACCTATGTGGTGCGGCCATCCAAGGGAGGTCTATTTTGTAGTTAGGTTTCCTTCCACCCCTCCCTCCCCCCCCCGAGCCCCCCCTGCCACCAGAGGCTTCAGGTCGATAGAGAGGAAGATAGGTGGCTATCCCCCCAACTACCTAACTAGACATAGCATTACTATTCCACAAATCTAGGATTTCTTTCCCCAGCCCTTCCTCCACCCCCCATAAGAAATGTCAATTATTACATATTATTAATATCTCTAACCAAACATCTTAACATTATTCTCTTAAACGCCCTCTCCTCCCCCCCCCCGGAGTCTTTCCCCCATTTGGTCCAGCATTTCCTTCATCAAGCCAAAATTTCAGAACCGTTTTTCAACCAGCCTATGAACCCGTTTACCAGTTTTTCATCCCACACCAAATCTATCCCAGTTCAAAATTCCAGTCTCTGTCCTCCTCTCCCTCTGCCTTCTCCCCCCTCAATCTCACTTCTCCCTTTTCCATTTTCCCCAGTCTCCCCATTTTCAAAAATCATTTTCCATTGGGGGTGATGCTACTCCACAGAGATTGCCTTCTCAATTAAGTTCCCAGAACTGCTGATGTTAATACTCTTCTCTTCATCTTCTTCTTCTTGCATCTTTTGTTGAGCATCATCCTCTTCTTGATTTTTGAGATCCCTTTCATTTTCAGAAATAGCCTCTTGGTCCTGTCCATGGTCCACTGTACTTGCCAGCTGTGAACTAAATTGTTCCTGTCTCTTTAAGAGATCTCTCATATCTCCTAGAATTTCCAAGTAGTTCAACACAGTCTGCCGGAAGGCTGCTGAATAGGGTGTTGACATTCTTTCTTAACCACAAGCAGAATGAAGATTAGAAGACAGTAGACACTGGAAATTTCCTTCCTTAAAAACGGTTACCTCCATCTTGGCTCACTTCATGGTGGAATCTCTTCCTATAGTTCCAATTAAATTTCAATAGTTCCAATTAGAGATTTCACTTACTTTGTCCAGATCTTTTTGTTTCTTTGGAAGAATCTGCCGCTTGCTGGTAGAAGACTCGGGGCTTCGCTTCTCGGAGGTGACGGTGGTGCCCAAAATGGCTCCCGCGACTCCACTCCGCTGGCTCACGGCCGGCTCTACTGAACCTCCTGGGCAGCGGAGGAATCGCAAAATTTCAGAGCTCTGCTGGGCTGCTAAGCCCCCTGGACGCTCTTCCCGGGGTTGTTGTGGGGAATCCGTGCACCCCGTGGATTCCCCCCCCCCCTCCGCGATGCCAGAGACCTCGGAGCTCGAGGTCTCTGCGTCTTCTTGCCAGCGCGGCAGACCGGAAGTCACAAGCGGTATATTACAATGGCTGTGAAGGCGGATGAAGGCTGCAGCAGATAGGAATCTACCGTCATGACTACTCATGCCATCGGAACAGGGCCTTACTGTGAAGACGGTGTGTTAGTCAGACTGCACACTGATCTACGCACATAAAACAAATTCATGCACAGACGTCTTACACTTGCCTGCGAGCGCTCCAGTTGGAGAACAGCCTTTACCAAAGGTGTCCTGGGCTTTGAAGACACTCAAACTCAGGACTCAAGGGAGAAACGTGCCAAGAGGAAGGCACGCTTGGCAAACCCTCACCGTTATCAACTCCCACCCGGAAACCAATGTCCCCACTGTGGAAGGAAGCGTGGATCCAGAATTGGCCTCCAGAGTCACTTACAGATGCACTGTTAAAACTGTGTTCATGGAAGACAATCTTACTCAGCTACGAGTGATTGCCAAAGAAGAAAAAGAAGATAGGACAGCTTGCTCTATCATATTAACCCCTTCCTGCATTAATTAGACTTAAGCATGTTGATTATATGATAGGACAATATGAAAATTTATTTGCAGGGGCTTGGACTGCGTGACCCTCTACAATTTTGTGATTCTATGCATGTGATTCTATGCCTGGGACCCAGGTGGCGCTGTGAGTTAAACCACTGAGCCTAGGGCTTGCTGATCAGAAGGTCGGCGGTTCGAATCCCTGTGACGGGGTGAGCTCCCATTGCTTGGTCCCAGCTCCTGCCAACCTAGCAGTTCGAAAGGTCGTCAAAATGCAAGTAGATAAATAGGAACCGCTACAGCGGGAAGGTAAATGGTGTTTCCGTGTGCTGCTCTGGTTCGCCAGAAGCAGCTTTGTCATGCTGGCCGCATGACCTGTACGCCGGCTCCCTTGGCCAATAACGAGAGATGAGTGCCGCAACCCCAGAGTCGGTCACGATTGGACCTAATGGTCAGGGGTCCCTTTACCTTTACGCATGCTATATTTTGTTGTGAGCCAATACTCCAAGTCTTTTGCTGACCTAGCAGCGCCCCCTGTTGGCCACTGTGGGAAATAAGACGCTGGACTTGATGGACCACCTTGAGTCGATCCCACAAGGGATCAATGCTCTTGCATCCTCCATTCTAGATCTAATGGAAGCAGAGGTGACTTCAGGGTTCGGCCGCATATTCCGTCGAAGAGAAGGTACAGGAGTTTCATCGCAGCAAGATTGGGCCGCTCCAGGGCACTGAAGCACCTCTTCATTTCCCATTCCTTCTCAAGTGCTAATTGCTTATTTACATCAAGCCTTCTAGGCTTCTAATGAGTTGAGCTAATTTGGAGCCTGCGGGGGAAACAAGCGTTCAGTGGGATGCACATCCAAATTGAGCTTGAAATGGCAGGTGCTAGGGGTGGGGGGGGGGTGGCATTTCTCCAGCTGCTTCTGAAGGTTGGAAGCACCAGCGGTGGAGTTTGGAGTGGGCTGACACTCATCCCATCCTTCTGCAAACCGTCGTGGCGAGGTTGATCCCAGCACCGGAAAGCGAGGCCTTGCTTTGCAAAATGTAAAATGCAATCTGCAAACCGCCGTAGCGAGGTTGATCCCAGCACCGAAAAAGTGAGGCCTTGCTTTGCAAAACGTAAAATGCAAAACGCACAACCCGCTGGCGATTAGGGAGTGATGATGGTGTTTGTAACACTCTTGCTGCTGCGGAAATAAAATGGAAGAGGGAGAGCCTTGCGCTCAGCTTCTCATATCATTCCTGAATCAGAGTCATCCCCCTCCCCTGTTCTCATTAACAGGGCAATTGGGGACAGGACATGATTGCACTCATTCATACATTGCTATTTCCTGTCTGGTTATTTCCTCCAGTGTTGCTGCTTCTAGATAGGCTTCTGCTAGCACACAAACAATTAATAAACTCTCTCTCAGACAATTTAAAAGCAATTTACAGTGATTAAAATAGAAAAGCAACAGCGTTTTTGGGTGGGTGGGTGGGTGGAATTCAACAGTGTACTAAACAATTGTTTAAAATCCTAGGTAAAGGGGAAAGACACCAGGCAAGCCTTGCTGGGGGTGGGGAGTATCCCATAGATGGAGCACCCAGAGGGAGAAGGTCCCCTCTCTGGTCCTCAACTGCTTAACCTCTGAGGACCAGAAGGGTGCCTCCAGAACTGTGATCTGAGGATGGCTTGGGTAGGCAGGAAGGTCTTCATGGGAGGAGTGATCCACCTGTGCTTGGAAAGACATGGGACTCACTATACAGCTGCAAGTAAAACGTTTTAAGTGAGTTGCAAAGTGCATTATACAAATGTGACACTAGAGGGCGATGGTGAGCTATGGCAAATTCAATATATTTTTCACAACTTTTTTTTTAAAATCATTTTCACAACTTTTTTTATATGTGTCTAGATTCCACCATGAAGTGACCCAGGGTCTTAGTGGACCACAAGCCTAACCTGAGTCCACTGTGTGATATGTGGCAGCAAAAAGAGCTTATGCTATTCTAGGCTTCAGCAGCAGAAGTTTTGTGACCAGGTCAGGGGAAGTAATAATACCACTCTATTCTCCCTTGGTCAAACCACACCTGGAGTCTCGTGTCCAGTTCTGGGCAACACAATTTAAGAAGGATATTGACAAGCTGGAAACTGTGGAGAGGTGGGGGACCAAGATAATTGATGATGTGGAAGCCATCCTTAAATATCTCAAGGGCTGCCACATGGAAGATGGAGCAATAATGTTTTTGCCTGCTCCATAGGGGAAGGCCCAAAATAACGGATTCAAGTTACAAGAAAGGAAACGCTGACTAAACCTAACAAAGAAATGTCTGATGGCAAAAACTGGTTGACAGTGGAACAGAGTCTCTCAGATAGTGGTGAACTCTACTTCATGGGAGGTGTATAAGCAGAGGTTGGATGGCCACCTGTCGGGGATTATTTAGCTGTGGTTCCTGCATTGCAGGGGGTTGGACTAGATGACCCCTGGGGATACCTTCCAATTGTAGAATCCTAGGATTCTAGGACTAAGCATCATGTCCACACCTGTCCCAGGTGTGCATACCCCACTACTCACTTGTCCATCTCGCTTTCACAATATCGAGCTTGATGGGCCAGTGGACTAATTTGGCATCCGTTTGCCGTACATTCCACATAAGTTATTCTCCACAGCAGAGCCTGGACATGTGCATCTGATATGGTATCTGAATTTGCTTAGTGAATATATTGCCTTGGGCAATATAGAAATCGTCCGCTTTCCACAGCACTCAAGGAAGCAATCTGAACTGCCACTGTCAAAGCGAACCGGAATTGCTGACAGATCCAGAGCGGAGGCTCTTTATCGATTCTCGACACTTCCCTCCCCGCCTGTTGTAACCAGCAGATTAATTGCTCATGTCAGAGGGACCTTGGCTGTGATGAGGAGCAGCCACAGGAGGCCTGGAGGGAGGACAGAAGCCTGTAAACCTCAGCACCGTTTCACGACTCTCCTCACCAGACAGTGGCCAGGATGTCTCAAGGTCCTGGGGAAAAGAACACAGGCAAAGCTGAACCCACTGGGGTGGTTGTTATCTAAATATTAGCTCTTATGGTTTAAATTAAAGCAGAAGCTACAATTCGTGCACCAGCCTCCAAAGAAAATAGGCATAATGATTCGTTTTGTTTTAGGTCCTACCGTCACTGTCAAGGGTGATGAACAGTGCCGGATTTACATATAAGCTAAACAAGCTATAGCTTAGGGCCCCACACTCTCCCACCCCCCCAAAAAATAAAGAAAAAAACCTGGATGTACATTTCCAAAATATAAGATAAAAAACAAATAAAATAAAACCTACATCCAGCAACCGTGTTTTGTGTTGTGTAGTCTCATGGGCGTAGGCAGGGGGGGCAGCCCCTCCTAGAAGCAAAAAATTAATGTATTTTACAGACCATAACCAGCACTTTTCACCTCCAAAAACTGAAGTGGAAAGGGCTTTGCTTTAGCGAGAGCAGCTCGGTCTCCGCTTGCTGGGGGGGGGGGGAGGCGGGCACACAGCTGTAACAAGAACACATCAAATAAATAAAGCAAAGTGGCTACCAGTACTTAAGCAGTTAAGACAATGGAGCAGATATCCCCAGGCAAGATTCAATAGCTGACCACTTCACCCTATTGTTCTTCAGTGGGAGTTGTTAATGAGCATTCAGGGATCACATTAAGAGTTCTATTGGCGATTTAATGAGGTGCAGAGGATTCAATTTGACTAAGGTGGCTCTGCAAGACTAAAAGGAAGTGATTAAGAAAGGGGGGGCTGTAGCTTTGATAGACACAGTGATGTTTATAAAAAGCAGTGGTGTTCCAGTCTGCCCCTCCTCCTGCATCTATATACTGTAAATCAGGGGTGGCCACCTCCCAAGAGACTCTGATCTACTCACAGAGTTAAAAACTGGGAGTGATCTACCCCCTTTGGAGGGGTCCAGGTCAAAGCTGTTGAGTTTTTTAAGGAAGGGAAACCCTGTTTGGGGGGGGGTTAGGTCAAACTTGTTGAGCTTCTTTTAGGAGGGAGGGAGGCCCATTTTTGTTTAGGGCTTCAGGTCATAGTTCAGCTTTTTTTAGGGAGGAGGAAAATTTGGGGTGCTTTTTTTAGGGGTGCCAGTGATCTAGCAGTGATCTACCACAGACATCCAGTGATCTACTTGTAGATCACAATCTACCTGTTGGACGTGCCTGCTGTAAATCAAGCAGAGAGAAAGCTGCTTACAAGGTTCCTTCCTCTTGCTGCAGAGTTCCAGCATCACAGCGTCACCCAGAGGCACCCACAAATATGAGTTATCGCTCTCTCTATTTCTTCCTTCCTTCCCTCCCTCTTCCATCCTTAATAAAATACTGGGGGGGGCAGATAAGCCCCACATAGAAAGCCCATCAACATGGGGGGATGACTGTTTCAAATACAGTATTTACCAGTAAATGGGGGGGGGGGAGAGGCATCTAGGCCTCTAGTAGTTGGCTGCTATGCCTAGGACAATTCAAGAAAGCAGAATGATGCATATGCTATGGTAATAAATATATCAATGGAATCATAGAATTGTAGTCGGAAGGGACCACAAAGGGTCATCTAGTCCACCCCCTGCAATGCAGGAATTTTTCCCCAAGGTGGGGCTTGAACCCACGACATGGTTGAAATATTATGCTGATATGCAGCAATGCCTCGGAGCCGTTGTGACTGCGGCCGTGCCTTGCCTCGCCCTTGCCCGCCCTGCCACCCCCTCTCGCCTGCCTGACCCTCCCGTCCTCTCCAGCCAAGAAGGATAGCCGCCAATGCTGCCAGCCCCAGAAGCACAAGGTGGCTGCTACCGCCGCCGCCACAATGTCGTCAGGCCCGCTGGCCCTGTAGCTTCGCCCACGTTCCCACTTCGTGGCCCCGCCCCTCCCGTGCCTTGGCCCCGCCCGTGAACAACCATGGCTTGCACCCCCCCCCCTAGTTTTGATCCTGGCTACGCCCCTGTGTAGTCTCCTAGGATGTAAGTCATGGGCCCCGCCTGCTAGCCTCCTCCCTCAAATATCCCTGGTTTGCTCCTTTCTATATATAGGGTGCCTACATTCTGCATGTGCAAATGGCCTGAGATACCTATGAGGTCCATCAATGAGCATATAGCATATATTCAACACGAAAAACAGCAACAATTTGTTGTTGACAAAGGACAGCTGGACATAGAAAGGGCCCCATTACCTTCTGGAGCTCAGGGCCTCATCCAACCTCAATCCGGCCCTGGTGGTGAATTACAAATAAGAACATAAGAAGAGTTTGCTGCATCATAGAATCATAGACTCATGAGCACCGCAACCCCAGAGTCGTTTGTGACTGGACTTAACTGTCAGGGGTCCCTTTACCTTCACCTTTAGCTACGGAAGGTAATGGGGCCCTTTATATGTCCAGTTGTTCTTTGTCAGCAACAAATTGTCGCTGTTTTTTGTGTTGAATATATGCTATATGGTCATTGATGGACCTCATAGATATCTCAAGCCATTTGCACATAACAAAAGGCTAGCAGGCAGGGCCCATTGTTTACATCATAGGAGCCTACACAACACAAAACACTGTTGCTGTATGTATGTCTTATTTTAGACTCATAGAGTTGGAAGAGACCACAAGGGCCATCCAGTCCAACCCCCTGCCAAGCAGGAAACACCATCAAAGCATTCTTGACATATGCCTGTCAAGCCTCTGCTTAAAGACCTCCAAAGAAGGAGACTCCACCACACTCCTTGGTAGCAAATTCCACTGCCGAACAGCTCTTACTGTCAGGAAGTTCTTCCTAATGTTTAGGTGGAATCTTCTTTCTTGTAGTTTGAATCCGTTGCTCCGTGTCCACTTCTCCGGAGCAGCAGAAAACAATCTTTCTCCCTCCTCTATATGGCATCCTTGTATATATTTGAACATGGCTATCATATCACCCCTTAACCTTCTCTTCTCCAGGCTAAACATACCCAGTTCCCTAAGCTGTTCCTCATAAGGCATCGTTTCCAGGCCAATGGCTCCTCTTGCCCAGCATCCTGTTCTCCCAATGGCCAGATAGATGCTCCAATGGGAACTATGCAAGCAGGATTTGTGCACAAGAGTGCTCTCCCCTGCCATCCAATACCTGCTTAAAAACCTCCAACGAAGGACCACAACCACGCCAACTCTGCCGCCCACAATATGTCTGAGTTCTGTCTCCTAGTCTCCTGTTGTTGTGACTTTGAAAGGGGGCAGCACCTCTTGCTACGAATTGCTAAAGGGGGGGCAACTTGTGTTGCTTGAGCAGCTGGGCCAGCCCTGCTCCCATTTCTAAGCGGTAGAGGAGATCAATCAGCATTAAAACGGTTGTCAACCCCTTTAAAAATGATGGAGTTGGCAGGTGTGAATGCCCTGGTCTTGGCTGCCTGAAAGCTGGCCATTCTCGATGCAAGAAACCGCTTTCCTTTCAAAAGAAGCAGCCACCTTGGCATCCCTGATGCTGAGCGCATCTTGCAAACCCGCCTCAATAAAGGGCACCGAAAATTAATCTCGGCTGGATGCCCCCCCTCTTTTCCGAAAGCACCATTTATCAGCACAGTTTTTAGCATTCCTTTGGCTCCCGCAAACTAACTAAAGCAAGAAACCTGCATCAAAGGCAATTGGGATGCTTAAGCGGAGAGATGTTAATTTGGAAGAGTTATTGGGAGTCCTGAGTTGAGGTCACCCCTCCCCGACACATTATAATCAGAGCATCAGAGATGCGTCCCACTTTGCAGGAGAACAATGAGGTGACGTGTGTAATCGGGGACCAGGGCGAGAGAGACAGCAAAGGGGCCGACCCGGCTGACTCAGAAAATGTTGTTGCACAAGGTGTTGGCTGCATGAGATGAAGGCTCCTTTGCTTGAATCTCAAGGGTAATCAGGGTGCGACCCAAGAGGTCTGCAGAATTATCTGTGGCGTGAAGAAAGTGGGAAGAGAGAAGCTTCTCAGGGGAACATTAGAGCTCGTGGACATCCAAGGATGCTGAATGTTCGGAGGTTCAGGACAGATGAAAGAAAGGAATTCTTCATGCAGTGCAGAAATTTGCAGTGGAACTCACTCCCAAATGTGGAATTCGCCCACAATGTGGTCTCAAAATTTCCTTCCAACATAATCAATAAAACGCCACTACGTTTAAATAAATTGTGAAACACAGCCAAGGTGCAGAAGTGCAGAACAAGCCTGGGATCCAGAATGAGCTTAACCGAATCCTCAAAAACTGTGATCCTTCTCTACGGGGAGCTGGCTTCTGGCAACAGGACCATTGGCAGACCAACTCTGCGCTAAAAAGATGTGTGCAAATGCAGGGCCGGTGCTAGGGTTTTTTGTGCCCCAGGCGAGATCACCTTCTGGCGCCCGCCCAGGGGGTGAAAGGGAGAGAGAGAGAGTAAGGGCAGGAGGGAGGGAGGGAGGGAGGAGGGGTGAGAGGGAAATAGCGAGAGAGAGGGAGGGAGGGAGGGAGGGAGGGAGGGAGAGAGAGAGAGAGAGAGAGAGAGAGAGAGAGAGAGAGAGAGAGAGGGAAAGGGGAGAGCCAGTGCCCCCTCCATTTTGGCGCCCTAGGCAACTGCCTAGTTCGCCTAAATGGACACACCGGCCCTGTGCAAACGTGGCCTGAAGCAATATCAACCATGTGGGAATCACTTGCAGATGACCACGGTGGCTGGAGACAGACAGGTTGTGCATCTATAGCAGTAACCAGAGGAGGTAAGGTAAAAGGTAAAGGACCCCTGGACGGTTAAGTCCAGTCAAAGGTTGTGGCGCTCATCTCGCTTTCAGGCCGAGGAAGCTGGCATTTATCCACAGACAGCTTTCCTGGTCTTGTGGCCAGCATGATTAAACCACTTCTGGCTCAACAGGACACTGTGACAGAAACCAGAGCGCACAGAAATGTTGTTTACCTTCCTGCTGCTCCCACTGGTGGGCTTTCGAACTGCTGGGTTTGCAGAAGCTGTGACGGAGCAACGGGAGCTCACCCCGTTGCGTGGATTCGAACCGCCAACCTTCCAATTGGCAAGCTCAAGAGTATGACTGCCAGGAGGTGCACAGAGAGAAGATACGCCTGGTGAATCTGCAGCGGCACAACCGAATGCCTTCCTCTGCCCCAGCTGCAACAAAACATGTCTCTCTCCTATCGTTCTCTACAGTCACAGCAAGCGCTGCAACTCTCCAACAGCCTGACTTCACCACCAAGGTGCACTCCTCCACTGTCTCCCAAGACAGGCGGACGCCAACCTAGTTCAACATGATTTTGGACAAGAAATTCCAGAATAGGCGAATTTGCTTGAAATTAGTTTTTAAACTTTCCTCCCAACACTCACAGGCACCCACGCATTCACAAATGTGCACATATTTGGCTGCTCACACACTCAGACACTCGGACATCGACACATAAGTCAGAAACTCAGACACCCACACACGGAGACTTCAGCACACTCAGACTTCACACACTCAGACATCTGCAACCAGACACCCACACACTCTGGAGACAGAGCACAAGAAGGAAATAAGCAAATCTTCCAGGCCACAATGCCAAGGAGGACATGTGTCCACTTTGTGATGACAGAATCCTAGAATTGTAGAGTTAGAAGGGACCCCGAGGGTCATTAGTCCAAGCCCCTGCAATGCAGGAATAGAATCAATGCAACCTTGATTTTAAGCAGGTCCTGGGATCTTCACAACTTTGCTCCCAGCAATCCCGCAAGATTCTTTTTCTTTGGGGGGGGGGGATAAAATCATATCCCTTAATAAGAAATGGTGTGTGACACAAATGCACCCGTTCCACACAGCGCTGCTTTCATCTTTCAGCTCGGGAGGAACAGAAAAGGTAATTACAGAACACATCCTTGGTAATTGCGGAGTTCTATTTTGGAGGTTTCTGTTTGTTGCCGTAACGAATGTTAATCTGCGGCACCATTTATCATGTGGGGAGCCAGAGTTGAGGCGGGCCTTCTTTTTAATCACGAGCACCCTGGCCTTTTCCCCCGACGTGAAAACTCTGCTAACGAGGCAGCCTCCGTGGGGAATGAAATCCCACTGCCAAAAAATTAATGGGCCTGGATATAATTGAAATGGAACTAAGGATATTTCAAGGGGGAGGAGCCTTTGCATCTCTCCCCCCCCCCCGATCCCCTTTGCCGCTTTGCAGGATCTTTAGAAGTGACTTGGTGCCCACCTACCCACAAACAGGCAAATCAGCTCACAGCATGAGGACTCTTATATTTCCTGCAATTATTTTTTCTGCAGGGCTGAAATCACATTGGAGGGGTATTTGGTCACCAACCAAGGGCAAACATAAACACACCCAATTTCCTTGCCCCCCTTCTCAGTTTCTTTTCCTATTTGTCCTATGCATGAAAAAATGGGCCCCGTCCAGATTCAGAGGTTCCTCCTAGTGACCTTTGTTGCATTGGGGTGAGACACAAAAAAGGTGGCTTTCTAGTTTGCCATTCAGGAGGGCGTGTGTGTGCTATTTTCAAAGCCAGGGTTCAGCCATGGGAGATATGGACTCCTAAGTAAATGAGCAAGCACCACGGACCATGTGTTTCCATCCTCTCACAACTGAGAACCTGCCCACATGCAAATGAGATGGATGCAACCACCTTGGCAAAATGTAGCAACGTGTATGTAAGAAGGTGGGATTTGAACCCACATCTTTAGCTGTTTCCTGTATCGCAGGGGGCTGGACTAGATGACCCTTGGTGGCACTTTCCAACTCTGCAATTCGATGATTCCACTGTGCCTCTCGCACCAGGCAAGCCCTCTGATCTAGTTATATGGTGCGGTGGGCTGAATACTGCATGTGGACCATGGAGCTCGGGATTCAAATCCTCCCTCAGACACGATACCTACTGGGTGACCCCAAGCCAGAGTCATAACCTCTCTCGGCCTAATCTACCTCGCAGGGATGTTGTCAAGATAAAATGGGATAATCTTGTGCACATTCTCCGAGCTGCTTGGAAGAAGGGTGAGGTGCAGCTGTGGTATATGAAGCAGAATCTCTACAAGGATAAAAACTTTAGTCCTAGCGTAGAGGAGATAGAACAGCGATTGAAACAAAGCTAGCTCTGAGCAGCAGAGGGCGATATTGTATCTGCATCAGAATGAACCCCATCTGTCTCTTGGAACACCCCAGAACATTTTCTTTGTTTTTTTCCAGAGTTCTAGGGCAGAAAGAAACTTTCGGTGTAAATTGTTTGCGTGCACAGTGAACAGAAGAACATGTGAGAACACAATCCTTCAGGCGATATGAATTTCTGCAGTTATCCCAGTGAGCCAGTAGATAGATACATTGATCAGTGAATTCTTACATTTGGCATTGTGCAGCCTTTGAATAGAAGAAACTGTGATCAAGTGTTTTGTGGGGACAAGTCACAAAAGTGATTGTGATGATTTTGGTAGTGGGCTGCATGTGCACGATATCTGCTGGAGGGCAAGGGCGTAGGAAGATAAGGGCGGTGGGGGCGGATCGCCCCGAGAGACGCAATCCTAGGGGTGCCATTGCCGCTGCCCGCCCCACCCCCAAAATGCGGTGTGCCCTGCCCCAAAACATGTGCCAGGTCATTGCACACGGTGGCGCGCTCTGCCCCCAAAACGTGCACCCCGCCCCCAGAACATGCGCCAAGGCAGTGGGGGCAGCGCACCTGCTCTCCGTCCCCGGTGGCGGAGCATGAAGCTCCGCCGCTGCTGGGGGGCAACCCCCCCAACCTAAACATAAATTCTTGCAACAGATAGAGGAGGGGAGAAAGGGAGAAAAGTTGTTTTCTGCTGCTCCAGAGAAGCGGACACAGAGCAATGGATTCAAGCTACAAGAAAGAAGATTCCACCTAAACATTAGGAAGAACTTCCTGACAGTAAGAGCTGTTCGGCAGTGGAATTTGCTGCCAAGGAGTGTGGTGGAGTCTCCTTCTTTGGAGGTCTTCAAGCAGAGGCTTGACGGCCATCTGTCAGGAATGCTTTGATGGTGTTTCCTGCTCGGCAGGGGGTTGGACTGGATGGCCCTTGTGGTCTCTTCCAACTCTATCATTCTATGAACAGTATGTAGATAGATATCACAGTCACATTGCACCATGGATAATGTAGTTTCAAAGCTCTGTGAACTGTATGCTGTGTGGATGCAGGGTTTTGGGGGAACAGCGAAAAAGGGAAATGAGCTATACAGAGTCAGAGCATGAGTCCAGCCTCGTTCTGTATGGCCTCCACTGAAGCACAGCAACACTGCAGTGTTTCAAAGAGGGAGTTTTTACGTGGAGATCTTGCCAAGATCTCAACCCGGGGGCCTTTTTATGCAAAGCAGCTATGCCACCCACAAAGACATGGCAGGGCTTTCTAAGAAGTAATTTTGACAGGGGAGGGAGGAATTTACTCAAAGGAGCACTTTAAACTCGGGGGGTGGATTTTTAATCTTCCTTCTAAATAATTAAACATACATTTATTTCAGTAATGTCTTAAAACATGCATTCTAATAATAAATGACTGCAATTGAGAGAAACTTGGCATTCAAAAATTAATTTGTTTCTCGCCCCGCCCCCGCAAAGCACTAGACCTCGTGGACTTCCTTTGAAGCCAAATGGTGGAAGATTTGAGAAAGAGAAAGAGATGCACTCGGCAGATAAATGATGGAACTCCCTCCAGCAGGAGGCAGTAAAGACATCAGGCTTTAAAAGAAGAGGGCTATTAGCCAGGATGGTTACGCTCTACCTCCACAGCAATAATTCAGAATCCCAACTGCTGGGGGTCATGAGGGGAGAGGTCTTCTTATGCTTAGGATCATAGAGTTCTAGGCTTGCAGAGTTGGAAGGAACCCCCAAGGGTCATCTAGTCCAACCCCCTGCAATGCAGGAATCTCAGCTGAAGAATCACTGATGGGTGGCCACCCAACCTCTGCTGAGAAACCTCCAGTGACGGAGAGAGTCCACCACCTTCTCGTGCAAGTCTGCTCCCTCCACTGTTGAACTGCTCTTACTGTCAGAAAGTTCTTTCTGGTGTTTAGTCGGAATCTCCTCTCTTGCAACTGGAATCCTTCGGTTCGGTTCCTGCCCGCCGAAGCACCAGAGAGCAGAGAGCAAGCAATCTTCTGTGCAACAGCCCTTTAGGTGTCTGAAGGGGGCTCTCGTATCATCTGTGGTGGTGGCCTCATATTATAGCTGGTAGGTCAGGTCCTTCATCATGCCTAAGAGAGCGGCAGCAAGAGGGGTCAAGGATCTCGAGGGCTATGAATATGCAGGGGATCTCTCAAAGCTAATCACTGCATATATATCAGGAAGGCCGGATTTAGGTTTGATGAGGCCCTAAGTGAGGGACACGGGTGGTGCTGTGGTCTAAACCACTGAGCCTCTTGGGCTTACCGATCGGAAGGTTGGCGGTTCGAATCCCCGCGACGGGGTGAGCTCCCGTTGCTTGGTCCCAGCTCCTGCCAACCTAGAAGTTCGAAAGCACGTCAAAGTGCAAGTAGATAAATAGGTACCTGTCCGATGGGAAGGTAAATGGCATTTCTGTGAGCTGCTTTGGTTTCGCCAGAAGCCGCTTACTGGTAGTCATGCTGGCCACATGACCCGGAAAAGCTGTATGTGAAAGTGTGCAAACACCGGTTCCCTCGGCCCATAAAGCGAGATGAGCACCGCAACCCCAGAGTCGTTTGTGACTGGACTTAACTGTCAGGGGTCCCTTTACCTTCACCTTTAGCTACGGAAGGTAATGGGGCCCTTTATATGTCCAGTTGTCCTTTGTCAGCAACAAATTGTCACTGTTTTTTGTGTTGAATATAGTTGAATATAGTGGGACCCAGGTGGCGCTGTGGTTAAACCACTGAGCCTAGGGCTTGCTGATCAGAAGGTCGGCGGTTCGAATCCCTGCGACAGGGTGAGCTCCCGTTCCTCGGTCCCAGCTCCTGCCAACCTAGCAGTTCGAAAGCACGTCAAAGTGCAAGTAGATAAATAGGTACCGCTACAGCGGGAAGGTAAACGGCATTTCCGTGCGCTGCTCTGGTTCGCCAGAAGCGGCTTTGTCATGCTGGCCACATGACCTGGAAGCTATACGCCGGCTCCCTCGGCCAATAACGCGAGATGAGCGCCGCAACCCCAGAGTCGGTCATGACTGGACTTAATGGTCAGGGGTCCCTTTACCGTTATATGCTATATGGTCATTGATGGACCTAATAGGTATCTCAAGCCATTTGCACATAACAAAAGGCTAGCAGGCGGGGGCCATTGTTTACATCATAGGAGCCTACACAACACAAAACACCGTTGCTGTATGTTTGTCTTATTTTATTTGTTTTTTATCTTCTATTTTGGAAATGTACATCCAGTTTTCTTTTCCTTTAATTTTTTTGGGGGCCCCCAAGATAGTGGGGCCCTAAGCTATAGCTTGTTTAGCTTATACATAAATCCGGCACCGTACGTCAGGTGCCAAAGTGACCGGGTCTCTGGCATTCGCTGCATTTTGTGGCTTCAGTATTTCCAGCCGCAGATGCTGATTTTTGCTGTTCTCCCAGTTCCATTCTATGCTGAGCCTCTACTTTCCTGTGAAGTTTTACTAAGTTTTATTATTGTTCATTCTATTTACACTCGTACCTTGACTCCCGTACGCCTTGGGAGTCGAACGTTTTGCCTCACGAATGATCGAAAACCGGAAATGAGTGTCCAGCTTCCAGATGTTCTTTTGGAAGCAGAACGTCCGATGGGGCTTCTGATTGGCTGCGCTTTGGAAGTCGAACGTTTTGTAAGTCGAACGGACTTCCGGAACGCATTCTGTTTGACTTCTGAGGTACGGCTGTATTTAAAACCTGCCTTTTCCCAGGCAGGGACTGAAGGGGGCTCACATGAATTAAAACAACACTGGTAAAATAGGAAAAGCTACAAACATATGAAAGAAAATCTAAGGGGATTAATGCAATGTTGTTGTTGTTGTTGTTGTTGTTGTTGTTTTTAAAAAAACCCAAATCTATTAAAAAATAGAAAATAAAAACAGCACTACTGAAAGCCCTTTCCTTAAAAGAAAACACACACACACAAAGAGAGAGAGTCAGTTCCAAAATGCCTGTTGAAATAAGACAGTCTTCATCTGTTGGTGGAAAGAAAACAACAAGGAGTTTGGGAGCAGCCACCAAGAAGGCCCTGTCTCATGTCTCCGTTAAATAGTGCCTCCAAGGGTGGCAGGACTGAGAGAAGAACCTTCCCTAAAGATCTCAAAACCTGGGCAGGTTCATATGGGAGGAAACAGTCCTTCAGATGGTCTGAGCCTAAGCAGTAGGATGGTTGGAGGCAGAATGCCTCTGAATGCTAGTTGCAAGGAGAGGGTTTTGAATCCAGAGGGGGGGATTCATGAGGTTTGGAGATTTCTTCTCTTATGCTGTATGTTAAAAGTGCCATGAGTTTGTATGAGTTATGGACCTGTCCCAGGAAGAGATTTGGCCCCAAAGACTTAACCGTCTCAGAAGAGGGCAGTTACGTGTGGTTGCAAAGAACAGATATGTAACTCTCTCATGTTAGCATGACTCAAATACATGGCAAAATTCTGGATGTTCCTCCACGATTTCACAACCAGGGCTGGGAAGTGATAGGAGGCCGGCCTTCACATTTCCTCCCCGCTCTGTTCTGTTTGTTTTTAATAATTTGGACCTCGAGTGTGTTTTGTCTCCAGAGAAGGAGCTGAAATGAGAAAGCAAGCAAATAATCAACAGGATTATTTTTCTATATTTCAGCCTTCTACTTCATTTCATTGAAAAGAGGAGGAGATTCTCAATGGGGGGGAATAAAACTTTAAGAGAAAACATGGAGGTGGCCCCGATACAAAGCTAATTTTTTGGTACATGGATCTGCAGGCAAGGTTCTCCATCAACAGAGCATCCTGAAATAAATGTTTCCCAAACAACAGCAGGATGCAACTATTTTAATAAAACAAGGCCTTGTGTCAACATATAACACCTGCACTCAGAGATGGCACCGGTTTCCGATTGGCTACTGGGCCAGGTTCAAGGTGGGATCACTTTACCTACAACATCGCCTCACCCATATATGCGTAGCTTCTAGTGTGGCAGCACAGAAACTTTGGGACTCCCTGCCTCTTGAGATCAGGCAGGTGCCTTCGCTGTACTCTTTTCGGCACCCGATGACAAGATAGTTGTTTTGACAAGCCTGCTCAGATGTTTAGAAAGTTCACTCAAGTTTGAATATGTTTTAGTCTACTGTTATCTTCACTTGTTGAAAGTTTTGAACCACTGTGCTTAATTCTTCTTACTAGCAATTTCATTGCATTATCTTTTTTGTAAACCACTTTGGCATGCTGTTGTTGTTTTCAATCAAATGCTTTGTAAATTTTATGAAATAATGATAATTGAAAAATAAGTGTTTCTCTTCCTCTGAATTCAATTGCCCAAATAGGGTATTGGCATGTGTTTGTGAAAAAAGTAGAGAATAAGGGGGTTAGTTTCTAAAGGCAACAGTGTGAAGTAACAGCTTGCCAAACTTTGATACTTCACATCCTGCTTCCTAAAACAAATAAGCATTTCCAAATGCAGCCTCTTTGCCTCCCCCTGCCCACCAATGGGAAGTTAGCAGAAGTTTGAGGGGGGAAATCCCTCTGAGTCTCATTTGAGCTGTAGTTATGACACACCACAAGAAACTCTTTCTCTTCCACTGTTCCAGATAACAGGGGAAATGGGGGACGGCAGTCTTGCAAAATGATCAAAAGCATTGCATATTATTATACGTAGAGGAAAGTGCGGAGAAGCAACGGCTGTCAGTCCTTTGGGGGAAAGAGTGAGCGGATCATTAATGGTGCCGGCAGAGACACATTTTGGATGCCTGGGATTAATTGATGCCTTCACTGCTTTTGGCTGTTTCAGGAAGGGCGCGTGTGCAAAAACATCTGCCCACCTCTGGATCCAGTAGCTAGAGCCTATGCTTTGCATGTAGAAGAACATCTCAAGTTCAGTCCTCAATGGCATCTCCCGGGAGGGCTGGGAGAAACCTCCACTGGAAACTCTGCAGAGCCAGATAAAAATAATGATAATTTATTATTTATACCCCACCCATCTGGCTAGGTTTCCCCAGCCACTCTGGGCGGCTTACAACAGGAAAATGAAATAAAATAATCTATTAAACATTAAAAGCCTCCCTAAACAGGGCTGCCTTCAGATGTCTTCTAAAAACCTGGTAGCTGTTTTTTTCTTTGACATCTGATGGGAGGGCGTTCCACAGGGCGGGTGCCACCACCGAGAAGGCCCTCTGCCTGGTTCCCTGCAACTTGGCTTCTCGCAACGAGGGAACCGCCAGAAGGCCCTCGGTGCTGGACCTCAGTGTCTGGGCAGAACGATGGGGGTGTGAGATGAGCATTAGAAGAACGTCTTCTGGGTCAGGCCAGTAGTCCATCAAGTCCAGCTTCCTGTTCTCACAGTGGCCAACCAGATGCCCCAATGGAAAACCTGCGGACAGGATCCAAGCACCAGAGCCCTCCTCTCCTCATCAGTGGTTTCCAGCAACTAGTATTCAGAAACATTGCTGCTTCCAAGCCTGGAAGCAGAGGAGAGCCATCCTGGCTAGAAGCCACTCATAGTCCTCTCCTCCTTCACAAATTTGTCCAGTCCTCTTTTGATTCAGGATGGTGGCCATCACTGCCTCCTTGGGCGTTGGCGGGGGGCAAGGGGGGCAGCTTCCCCACAAATCAATACAAATCTGAGGTTCTGCCCCCCCCAAACAAAAGCCTGCCCCCCTAACAAATTTTCTGGCTATGTCCACAACTGCCTCCTACAGGAGGGAGTTCCATAGTTTAACTACGATCTGTATGACAACATACTTTATTTTGCCTGTCCTGAATTTTCCATTTTTCAGTGTCCTTGCATGTCCACATGTTCTAGTGTTAGGAGGGAGGAAAACTTCTCTCTAAGCACTTTCTCCATGCTATACCTAACTTTACACATTTCTTTCTGCTGCTTTCAGTGTACCGGTAGAAACTCTACTTCAAGGCTCCTGGTTGAGCGTTCATTGGAAGCTGCCTCTTAGAGGACTTCTGGCGTCAGGGGGAAGTGGCCTTGTGGGCCAAACTCTGACCCAAGTTTGTCCCATGGGCAAGCTATAGCTTAGGACCCACTCTCTTGGGCCCCCCCCCCAAAAAAAATAAAGAAAAAAATACTGGATGTACATTTCCAAAATATAAAAACCAAATAAAAAAAACCTACATACAGCAACAGTGAGTTGTGTTGTCTAGGCTCCTATTCTGTAAGTAATAGATACCTATTAGGTCCATAAATCACCATATACTAACTATAGCATAATTCAACAGAAAAAAACAGTGACAATTTGTTGTTGACAAAGGACAGCTGGACATATAAAGGGACCCATGACCTTCAGGAGCTTAAAGGTAAAGGGTAAAGGGACCCCTGGCCATTAGGTCCAGTCGTGACTGACTCTGGGGTTGCAGCGCGGGGCCGCGGGCCTCATCAAACCTAAATCTGGCCCTACTTTTTTGGTCAAGCTAAGCTTAAGTACATAAATAAAAAGCAAATCTAGAGTTCACTGACAATAAGTTTCTGCTCCTGCGGGCCAAGGAGCCAGGTTTAAATAAAGCTCAGAAGACAGGGGCAGATGAGGAGCAGCAGATCCCATATACTTACTCCAGAGGAGGCTGACAGCAGCAAAATTTAAATATTGTAGGGGAAAACGCTTTGTACTTAGTAATTGTTTTTTATTTAAATACAATAAAATCTGCATGTTTTTAAAAGGAATGCACTTAGCAGGTGGGTCGCGCAATCAGAGTCTCCGCGCTGGGCACATCAGAGAGGAGGATCTCGCCCTCCGGGGTAAAGGCGGGCCGTGCCGCGCACCTCCCCTTCCCCTCGTGCATCTGGAGGAAGGCGCCGCCCCGGCCTCCGCCTCCCCGGCCGCCTGGAGCGCAACCCCGGCCCGGCCCGGCGCCGCCGCTCCGCCCCGCCCCTCCAGCCGCCCGCTGCTTTGCATACCTCCACGTCACGGCCTATCAGCGCGCCGGCGGGGCGAGGCGTGGGGAGAATGGGGGGCCGAAGGAGGCGCCGCCGCCGCGGAGCGAGCGAGGCGGACCGGCCAAGGGAGCCTTCCTCTGTCGGCAGCGCGGCAGCCGCGACGGCGCCCCCGGAGGGCGAGGTGAGCGAGGCCGGGAAGGGCGCGAGGGGGACGGACGCCCGCTTGGCCGAGAGAGCCTTGCTAGCCTCCGGGCCAGGGTGCCTGCCGGGGCGCCTTGCCCCGCTGCCTCTAGTCGGCGCGGACTCCGGGCAGGCGAAGGGGATCCGGACCGCGTTTGTCAGATCCTTCGTGCGGTACCCCGGAGGAGTTAATCCGGGGTAGCCCCCGAGGTTCACACGGGAAGGAAGCAGGGTCCCCCGGGTCGTAGCTTCGTGGCAAAGCGCCTGCCTTGCAAGGTCCCGGGTTCAAATCCCAGTTGTGTCTCCGGAAGGGTGGGGGGAGAGGCGCCCTGCCTGGGATCCCGGAAAGCCGCTGCCGCCCCGTGCAGGCATTACTGAACAAGGCGTAGCAAAGGTCGGTGGTGTAAACGGCTCCCTGTCGCGCGGCGCTCGGAGGCTTCCAGGCGCGGCGTGGTGGTCCTACCTTTCCGGGCTGTCGTCTCGCCACACCGCGCGAGGCTCCAGTTCCGTCCTTGCGCCCTTCAGAACACATTAATTTTTTTCCAAGAAAACCAGATTGCGAGCGCAGTGGCTCCGATCCGGAGAGGGTAACGCGGCGGGGGAGCCTTTAACCCATTACCTTCCCACGAGATCGGGATCCGGCCCCCTTTTCAGCTGCACTTTGGCAGTTCTGTCTGTTTGGGGGCGGGTGGGCAGCCCTACCGGAGCGCCTGGCTCCTGCTGCGCCAACTTGCCGAGAGCCTTCCCCGCCTCCGGTTCTTCCTGGTCGGCGGCTCGGAGCTTGAGCGCCGCGCGCTGGAACAGACACCCGGAGGATTTGAGAATGGAGTCGGCAGCTGCGCTCGGACGATCCCTGCTGCTTGGACAGCTGCCCGTCTTCGCTTCTCTCCCAAATCGCCTCGGATAGGAAGGGGAATGAATGTTAACCGAAGGAACGCCTGGCTGCAGGGTCCGATCAAAGGGGGCCTTCTGGGTAGTGGCGCCGAGCCCTCCCATCAGATGTCAAGGAAATAAACAACTATCTGACTTTTAGAAGACATCTGAAGGCAGCCCTGTTTAGGGAAGTTTGCAATGTCTGGTGTTTTATTGTATTTTTAATATTTTGTTGGAAACTGCCCAGAGTGGCTGGGGAAACTCAGCCACATGAGCAGGGTATAAATAATAAAATATTATTAATTATTATTTTTATTATTAATGCCTGGCTCTTCCAGCATCCTAGTCTGACAGTGGACAGCCAGATGCCTCCCCACCCACAGGCAGGGCAACCCCCAAGCAGGATCCGAGCGGGACAACAGCTCTCATTTCCTGCAACTGGGGGTCATCTCGCCTGTAATTCTGACAAGCAGCTTCCTGGGAGCAGTGCGATGTTTGTAAGAACCTAAGTGCTTGCACTTAGGGACGTCGGTGGCGCTTAGGGACATCGGTGGCGCTGTGGTCTAAACCATTGAGCCTGGGGCTTGCTGATCAGAAGGTCGGCGGTTCGAATCCCCACGATGGGGTGAGCTCCTGTTGCTGGGTCCCAGCTCCTGCCCACCTAGCAGTTCAAAAGCATGTAGATAAATAGGTACCACTCCGGCAGGAAGGTACTGCTCCAGCGGGAAGGTAAACGGCGTTTCCGTGTGCTGCTCTGGTTCTCCAGAAGCAGCTTAGTCATGCTGGCCGCATGACCTGGAAAAACTGTCTGTGGACAAACGCCGGCTCCCTTGGCCAGTAAAGCGAGATGAGCGCCGCAACCCCAGAGTTGTCTGCGACTGGACTTAACTGTCAGGGGTCCTTTACCTTTTTAAGTGCTTGCAGGATGAGGCCCAGCATCCTGTTCTCAGCCAGATGCCCATGACAAGCAGGATCCGAGCACCACAGCAAACCCCGCCCCCTTACTGGCTTTTCCAGCAACTGGGACTGAGCAACATTTCTCCCTCCTTCCATGGGGGCAGAGCAAAACCATTGTAGCTGGTAGACATCAAAAGCTTCCTCCTCCTCTCATCCTCTAGCGCAGTTTCCATCACTGTCTTCTGCGGGAGCGAGTTCCAGAGTTTCCACTTTTGAAGGCAGGCAAATGCTCTTGCCGTCCGAATAATGCCACATGGGGAAGACTAACGCCCGTTGCTTGCCTTTGCTCCAGGGTGGAAGCGGGAGGCCTGTTCAGAAACAACAGCAAGGCTGCAGATGACCCCCTCTCTGTGGAGGAGCATTTATATCATGCTTTCAAGCACTTGGAGGGTTTGGTGTTTGTGACCACGAGGTTCTTCAACTGCAAGGTAGGCCAGTGTGATTATTGTCCTGTTACAGGTGGGGGGGGCAGGTGCTCTGGGGGCAAGAGGGCAGCGGCTTGCTTAAGGGTGCTGCCCAAGAGAGATTTGGTCCCGAGGACCTTAATTCCAACTCCCCTTTCTTAGCTGTGTCTCTGCGCCACCAGCCGCTGGACTCCCGTCAGCTTCTGAGTACCAAAATGGAAAACTCTGCAAGGATGAGGAGCAGGTGGTCCTCCAGGTGTTACTGGAGCACAACTCTCACCATCCCTTGAATTTAGCTGTCCGGCTTGGGACGAAAAGGATAACCCCAAATAAAACCTTCCTCTCCGCACTGATGGCGAACCTATGAGATGCTGGCACGCGCCCCTTCAGCCCCTTCAGGCTGTTGTTGTTGTCCCCATTTGTTCTCCCACTCCTCCTCACGTACAGCTTGTCTCCGCTGTTAAAACCCGGATTCTTTTTTTCTTGTTCTTGTTGCTGGTTGCCAAAGATTGTTTTTTTAACCCTTTCTGTGCTGTTTTTTCTGGCGCTTTGGCAGACTATGTCGGTGCTGTATGTTAGTTCCAGTGAAGGTATTATTCGTCATTTATTTCTGTTCTCTTTCCCCCCCCAAAAAAGTGCAGCAGCTTTGGGGCACCCCCCCCCAAAAAGGCAAAACAACTTTTGCACCCCCAAAAAACCTCCAAAACTTTGGTCAGTAGCTCCCCCCAAAAAGCTCAACAACTCTGGGCACTTTGTGATAAATAAGGGTTTTTTTGGTTTGGTTTGATTAAATAATTAGTTTTTGATTTATTAAATACACTTATATATTACAATTATACATTTTTGTTGTTTAAACTATAAATATTGTGAAATTATGGTTTTTTTCTTGAAGTGACACACCACCCAAGTTATGCACGTTTTTGGGGTGAATTTTGACACACCAAGCTCAAAAGGTTGCCCATCACTGGTGTAGATCTTCTGTGTTTTTTGTCTTCTCTGGCAATGTTTTTACTATCTCACCGATCCTCGTGCAGATTGCCTTGAGTACCTGGTTTATTGCAAAGGTGATTCCTAAGTTTTGAAAACAAACAAACATGCACGTTTTTCCAGCTGCCTGTGGAGAGCCTTCCAAGTACCTGCAGGGTAGCGGCTTGAGATAAACAATGAACCTAAGAACTGACCGAGAGTAGAGTCGCTTCTGACTTCCTTGGGATTAATTTGCACTTTCCTTCTGAGCAAACACAGGCTCCTTACCACTGGGTTGTTTTAAACTTTGTATCATTCGATGTTTGTTGTCCTGGGTTCGTTTCGGAAGAACGGTAGGATAGAAATTTAATGCATAATCACAAATAACGTCCCGTCCCCTAGAATCAGACTCTTCCCCCCTCCCCCATTCCTACCTACCTTTTCTCTCCTAGCTTTTCTTGATTGACCTTCATTTGTACAGCTTACAGGCAAGGCCTGTTCCGACTTTCAATTTTTCGCACCTAGCCATTTCAGACACATTAAAAAATGCCTGGTTAGGATCATGCAGAACTTGATCTTTTGAAGAGGAGTGAATGTGATAAGGAGGTAGATTGCTATCTCCCAACCTAATCAGCCCTCTAATCAGAAACAAAGTCATTTCCCTTTCTAAAACCTGGAAGCTCACTTCTTTAAAAAAAAAAAAAGTAGCCTTGTGGGCTTCAGAAGCCGAGCAACTCAGACAATTTTGTGTGTGTGTGTTTGTGTGTGTGTGTGGCACAAGGAAAGGAGACCATCTTCACTGTATCTATAGCTTTTCAGGGTGAGTTTAGGCACTGCTGAATGTGACTCGAGTATTTATATACTTTATAAATTTATATGCTGCCTTTACCCCGGACTGGAACTCAAGGCAGCTTCCACAAATTAAAGCAACACGAATAAAATACTGCGCTACTGCAATGTGCTCTGTGTGGAGCTTCCCTTGTGCTTGCAGTTAGTGCAGAATGCTGCAGCGCGATTGCTGACAGGAGGGCGGCCTTATCAGCAAATGACACCTGCGCTCAGAGTCCTCCTGCGCTGGTCATCGAATTGCTCCCGGGCCGAGTTCAAGGTGTTGCTATTGGGGTATAAAGACAATATCCCACATGTGTCTACCGCACTGCTTGGATGGGTGGAATTAGCACTGCCACAGCTGCCACGTAATACCCTGTTCCACATCTGTAAGGAACTTGTTCTTTTAGTCTGGCAGCCCCTGACTATACTCTGGAACTCCCTGCCAATTGATATCAATCAGGCACCTTTGCTGTACTCTTTTTGCCACCTGCTTAAAACATTCTTGTTTAGACAAGCCTACCTTCAGCTTCAGCTTCACGATCTGTCTGTCTGTGAAGCTGAGGCTCCAATACTTTGGCCACCTCATGAGAAGAGAAGAATCCTTGGAAAAGGCCCTGATGTTGGGAAAGATGGAGGGCACTAGGAGAAGGGGACGACAGAGGACGAGATGGTTGGGCAGTGTTCTCAAAGCTACCAACATGAGTCTGACCAAACTGCGGGAGGCAGTGCAAGACAGGAGTGCCTGGCGTGCTCTGGTCCATGGGGTCACGAAGAGTCGGACACGACTAAATGACTAAACAACAACAACCCAAAGGCTTAGAAAGTGGAGGCAATTTTAATCTGTTTACTTTTTTAACATATGTGTGTTTTAAAATGATTTTTCTTCTTGGTTTTCATTTTTCTTTGAAACAAATGAATGCCAGCGCTTCAAATTGTGCCCGGAAACAGGTAGCCAGTGAAGCTTTTGCAACAGGAGAGTTATGTGCCCCTTGTAATGAGAGAAGGAGCAGGTCTTGCTGTGGCTGCGTACCTTTGCATGACTTAATAATAGTGTTCTGCATTTTTGGCATTTCTGCCATGCTGCTTGCGTGCTTGAAGTGCTCTGCGCACAACTCCCCAGATTCCAAAGTGATGGACGGTGGTTGGTTTGGAGCGAAAGCAGCCGGAAACGAACCTCGTTCCTTCTTAGTGGATTCCAAGTTACTCTCCCAATGTGTTACCATTAGATTTCATTTGTGTGGACCTGGCTGGGTCTTGCATTAGCTCTGCCAACGGGCCGTGGCTCTCTCTTGCTGGTCCTCATTTTGCATGTGAGATTTTCCGTCTCTTGGTATTCACAACCTACCATACTTTTCAGTGCATGAGACTAGGTTTTTTCCATTAAGAGTCCTGCTAAAAATGGGGGCCGTCTTATACATGGGTAGTGCATAGGGTGGGCGTTTGATTGGTTGCTGCTAGCGGCTATTGTGCGTGTTATTGGTTACAGCGCCAGTGGGTGGTGTTGATTAGCTGACGCTGCGGCAATTGGGCTTGCGATGTGCAGCTTCTTCTGATGAGGGGACAGCCGAGAGGCAGATTTAGTGACACGTGCGGTTGAGCGATTTCCAGCAAGCTCCCCTAAGAAAAGCTCAACATCCCTTGGTAACCCCCCCCCCAAAAGCTCAACAACCCTGGGCAATCCTCCGCAAAAAAGCTCAACAACTCTGTGCCATCTGCCCCCCCATTTTCTTAAATTTGAGTCCCCAAAAAGAGGGGGCATCTTATACATGGGGGTGCGTGTTATACAAGGAAACTTATGGTATATATTTAGTGTCTGCTCAGTGCTGTCTCCCACTTGATCCATGTGATGAAGAGGACTCTGGCCTAGAAAAGTGAACTACCGGAATAGATTAGTTTATCTTTAATGTGCCTCAATATACTTTTTCTCTTGGATTATGTATAATCTCATTAGCCTTTACAACAGGGGTCCCCAAACTAAGGCCCAGGGGCCGGATGTGGCCCGTCCGTGCGACCCAATTGTGCGGCCCCCGACGACCCCTGCTGCTGCCCGCTCTTACCGGCGTGCCACGGTGCGGTCGCCCATCAAGTTGCGCACAAGCTATTTTTGGTGCCGCACTGACCCGGAAGTGCACCGGAAATGACACCTGCGCATGCACAGAAGTCATTTCTGGTGGCGCCCCACACCAGAAAAAGCGAGTGAGTGCACGTATGGGAGCGCGTTCCCCCACCCTCCAGCCCACCACGCGATCGGCGCCGGAGGAACCGACCCGAAGCTGGGTAAGTTGGGGGCCCCTGCTTTACAACGAGCCTGTGAGGTGGGCCAATGTTATCCTCCTCATTTCAAGTTGGGGGACTGAGGCAAAGGTGACTGGATTAAGACCCTCTGAAGAATTTATAGTTAGCAATACTGTACATATCTGGAGAGCTCTTGACCTACGGTCTTACGGTGTGGGTGCCTGCCTAGGCATGCAGAATGTGGATGTACGTTTTAATTCAGTTTTTGGTTTATTGGTCAAGTTCTGTTTTGAATCATTTAAATAGTTTTTAAGGTTTTTTGCTGATAATTATATTGTTCTCTTTGTAAACCACTTTGAAGGCATTTGCTTATTTTATCAATAAAGCAGTGTATAAATTCTTTAAAACAAACAGATATTGTGTAAGTTTGTAAGTTTTATGCATGGCATAAACTCGAACTGGGGGAGATGCAGTGAAACTGAATGCTTGAAGATTCACATAAATGAGAAGTCCTTCATGGAGTGCGTACTTGAACTGTGGAACTCCCTCCCACAGGAGGCAGTGATGGCCACCAACCCAGAAGGCTTTAAGATTATACCTAGGTCTGCCTTTGAAGACGGCTCGCAGAATTCAGTGACCTGGTTGCTTACTGGAGCAAGCCTATTCCACCAATCCTGCTCCAACTGCAATGGCTACCAATTAGTTTCCAGGCGTAAGTAAGTAAGTAAGTAAGTAAGTAAGTAAGTAAGTAAGTAAGTAAGTAAATAAAAATAGTAATAATAAAAGACACATTCACAAGGGACAAGAGGGCTATCCATGGTTCCTAGCCAGCCTGACTCTGCTCTGCCTCCAGAGGGCTCTCCAGAGGGGAAGAGGGGAAAAGGCTCTTGTGCTCAGATCCTGCTTGTGAGTTTCCCGTAATGGGCATCTGGCTGGCCACTGTGAGAACAAGATGCTGGACCAGATACCATAGGCCTCCATCAGGTTTCATCTTAAGTTCTTATGTTAGTAAAGGTAAAGGGACCCCTGACCATTAGGTCCAGTTGTGACCGACTCTGGGGTTGCGGCGCTCCTCTCGCGTTATTGGCCAGCTTCCAGGTCATGTGGCCAGCATGACAAAACCGCTTCTGGCGAACCAGAGCAGCACACAGAAACGCCGTTTACCTTCCCCCTATTTATCTACTTGCACTTTGACGTGCTTTCAAACTGCTGGGTTGGCAGGAGCTGGGACCGAGCAACGGGAGCTCACCCCGTTGCAGGGATTTGAACCGCCGACCTTCTGATTGACAAACCCTAGGCTCTGTGGTTTAACCTGCAGCGCCACCCGTGTCCCGGGTGTTAGTATACACTGCTTATTTTATGTATGCATCCTATGTTAGTATACACCGCTAAAAGCTTCAAAAGAACTGCTGTGCTTGCCTCATATTTCCTTGCAGTCAGCATCCATTCCTCTATCTGCTCTCGACATCCATTCATTGTTACTAAAGAATGAATGAAAGGGCAGGTTTCATGCAGGAAAAAACAAAGCACTGGGGGAATTTTGCTGGCTGAGGGCCACTCAAGTGGAGGAGGCAGGAAGACAAGACTCTGGCACAGTAGAGGCGAAAGGCAAGTCCCATCCTCCAGAAACATTCATTCTAAATTTAGAGTGGGTCAGGCAGCAGAGAGGCAACTGTAACAAGCGATTGTGTACGGAAGGAGAAGCCGCTCCAGGCTCTCATTGAGCATATATCCAGCCTGACAAAAGCAGCCCATTCAGAAACACTGTCGTTACTAAGCAATATACCTGCTTCTTTGAAAGAGGGCAGAGGGAGAGAAATGAACTCGTCCACAATGCACATAAAAAAGACTCCCGAGAGGATGAGTTTGTTGCTATTGGGCCGGTAGGTGTACAAATTCAAGAGCTGCAAATTCTGGGCTGCATTTTGAGCAGGCCTGGCAGTGTCTCTGCCTCTATGTTGGGTTCAGGGTTGTATTAGGGTGGCGCTGTGGTCTCAACCACTGAGCCTCTTGGGCTTGCTGATCAGAAGGTCGGCGGTTCGAATCCCTGCGACGGGGTGAGCTCCCGTTGCTCGGTCCCATCTCCTGCCAACCTAGCAGTTTGAAAGCATGTCAAAGTGCAAGTAGATAAATAGGTGTCAGGAAGGTGAACGGCATTTCTGTGCGTTCTGGTTTCCTTCACGGTCCTCCGTGCGCCAGTAGCGGTTTAGTCCTGCTGGCCACATGACCCGGAAAGCTGTCTGTGGACAAACACCGGCTCCCTCGGCCTGAAAGCGAGATGAGCACCACCACCTCATAGTTGCCTTTGACTGGACTTAACCGTCCAGGGGTCCTTTACTTTTACCTTTACCTAGATTTATTTTTCATTTCCATATGCTAGGAAGCGAACTTCTTCTCGCAGCACTGTTAAACTATGGAACTCCCTGCCACAGGAGTCAGTGGTAGCCACCAACTTTGGAGGGCTTTAAAAGAATTGATGCTTTTGAATTATGGTGCTGGAGGAGACTCTTGAGAGTCCCAAGGACTGCAAGAAGATCAAACCTATCCATTCTTAAGGAAATCAGCCCTGAGTGCTCACTGGAAGGACAGATCTTGAAGAAGCTGAGGCTCCAATACTTTGGCCACCTCATGAGAAGAGAAGAATCCTCGGAAAAGACCCTGATGTTGGGAAAGATTGAGGGCACTAGGAGAAGGGGACGACAGAGGACGAGATGGTTGGACAGTGTTCTTGAAGCTACGAACATGAGTTTGACCAAATTGCGGGAGGCAGTGGAAGACAGGAGTGCCTGGCGTGCCATGGTCCATTGGGTCACGAAGAGTCGGACACGACTAAACGACTAAACAACAACAAAAAGAGGACAAATCAATGGAGAAGAGGTTCATCAGTGGCTCTTAGCCAGGATGGCTTGGCTCTGCCTCCACAGTTGGAGGCAGCCATGGTTCTGAACACCAGTTTCTGGAAACCCCAGGAGGGCAGAGGGCTCTTGTGGGCTTCCCATAACGGCATCTCTTTGGCTACTGTGAGAACAGGGTGCTGGATTATGTGGTGCCCCCTTGGGTCTGACACAGCAGTTCTTATGGGGACTCCCTCCCCACTTTTGTCCTATCTGGTTTGTGTGTCTGTTGCTTAATGTGGATATGTGATTTTATTTAATAGATAGATAGATAGATAGATAGATAGATAGATAGATAGATAGATAGAGAGAGAGAGAGAGAGAGAGAGAGAGAGAGAGAGATGTGGGAGGGTAGGTTTAAATAGCCACATTTTCCCTTATGTTGCAGTTTGAATAAAGTGAATGTAATAATACAAGCAATCCCGATACTTTCATCTCGGAATGGTTGATCCCATGGCAAACTACTTAAACAAGCACGTTTGAACATTGCTGCCTCTTGCACACATTCTGATTTGTTTGGGGAGAAGTGGAGGTTTATTTTTGGGGTGGGTGGTGGTTGTTTTGTCTGCATTTTTTTTTTTTTTTGCAATTCTGCAGCCCAAAACTTCATGTGTGTCTGAGCATCCCTGACTCTGAAGCAACCCTTATGTGCGGAATTATTATGCCGAGCAGAGATGTTTTGATGTTAACGAGTGGCGACGGACGCCTCTCTGAACAGTACTCTTTCATTTCCCCTCTCTCTCCCAGCTACATTTACTGGAACCCCGAGACAACTGATGAATTCCAACTTGTGGAGAGAAATAGGGTTAGAGTTTTGGAGCATAACTTCTTTGGGATGATAGGTATTCAGGCATGGAAGAGGCTATAAATTCAGTAGAGTGCCACAGTTAATGAAGGGGGGGGGATACTTCATTCTTTCTTCTGCTCCTCCCTTTCAATGTGTTTTTTCGTCAAATATTCTTCCTTCCTTTGAAAGTTCTGTTTTGTTAATAGACCTGAGATTTCAGACATTGCTTTTCATGACCTTTTCTTTCTTGCCCTAATTCCTTCGTCTTGTTGCTGTTTTTAAATCTCAGTCCTGGTTCTGTTAAGCCAACTTGTGCCTGGAGGTGCCATTTAGGTCCTGCACCAGGTCTTGCTGCGAAGGCTCAGTGCTGTTATTATTTATCATCCTTGCTGAAGGCAATCCTCAGGTCCTCGTCACACCCATTTATAGCGCCGCATCTTTGAGAGCCCAGGGAGAGTTTGTTTATTAACAAGTCTTGTCTCAGAAAAGAAGCCGTTGCACACTCCAGTTGGTGAGTGTCGGGCCTTGGACAGTCACCTTCCAACAGGTCACCTTAGGCCAAACTCATCCCCTTTTGGCCACATTTGAGAGCCAGTTAGAGCTTCTTAACCCCACTGGTTTGGTTGATTACCTGAGACTGAAAACCAGGGGGGTTGCTGAGCGCTTGCCAGACCAGAAGCGATGGCCGGTGGTGGTCTTCCAGACCGGTGGGGTGCCCATTTGTACAAAGTGTATTTTTGGCTCTCTTCGTGTCCAGGTGCTGGTTCTGCCATCTGTTGCCTGGGGAGAACGGCCCCTGCTCTCCACCCTCTGATTTGTGCAGCTGGTCTGTTTTGGCCCCTGTGCCCCAAACCGAATCCAACGTATGAGCTCATGCCTCTTCCACTTGACTGTCCTCTTACTGTCCCCCCTGTGTCTTGCTGCGGCTTTGTGTCAGGCCTGTGGAGATGGCAAGTAGGCAGGGAGGTCAGGCAGGCAGGCAGCAGGAGGCTACCTTGAAGGCTGAGCCAGGAGAAGACGTTTCATTGTAGGTGTGTATTGCAAACTGCTTGCCTGCAGTCCTAGGAAGACAGGAAGCTCCCTTCTACTGAGTCAGGCCACTGATATACAGTGGGGAGGTTGGTTTCCGGGTGGGAGTTGATCACAGTGAGGATATGCCAAGCATGCCTTCCTCTTGGCACATTTTCCCCTTGTGCCCTGAGTTCAAGTGTCTTCAAAGCCCATGACACCTTTGGTAAAGGCTGTTCTCCGATTGGAGCGCTCACAGACCAGTGTTTCCCAATTGTTGGTGTTTATAATACTTTTTTTTTTAAAAAAAATGCCTTGAGAGAGTATTTAAACCTCTTTTGTTGACACCAGCATTACGCTTTCCCATAGCAAAAATAGCAAGGGAGTTTGATGGTTTCCCTGTGGTCCTGGAAATACCCTCTCCCATGATCATACACCTCCATCACTAGGCGTCACTTAGTTACTGCATTGAGGAGATGCAAAGGGTGAGCAAGAGAACAGAGCCATGTGCAGACATATGCGCTCCCACAGCCTGGGTCTCGAATTGGGAAGTGATGTAGAATTTCTGCAAAACACATTATCAGTGGGGCCGGACTGGGAAAACTGGTAAGATCCAGTTAAGGAGGAACCTTACAGTTGAACGTTAAAGTGGAAAACAACTCCATGCAAAGTACAAGGAGGGTTCTGGTACGTACAGTGGGAATGGGGGTCAGTAAATCCTGTTGAAATTTGCACCTAGCAGTAACCTTTGAGTTTCTGTCAAACCAAGAACGATGAGCACAGACCCAGTTTTCTTTGGTTTTACTCATGTGTAAAAAGTTACTGTTCAGGGCTGGACTTGTCAAGGCTTTCTGTAAACCTTTGCAGGACCAATGATGCAGCAAGCTTGTACCACGAATCCCATCAATTTCCCACTGTATTTCCATTCCGAATGGCATCCTTAGAGGGACCATTATCGGACAGGGCATTGCGTTTCTGAAAGGTAGGAAATGAATCCCATCCACTCTAGTGGCCGCAGTATTATTTTGCACAATTGCCTCGTGACTTAGACAGGGGCCCTGAAGTCCTGCACTTTGATTAAGGCTCTTCCTGCAATTTTTAATCTGGGTTTGATCATTTACAAATCCAACGAAATTGTGTGTGTGTGTGTGTGTGTGTGTGTGTGTAGAATCGCTGCAAAGACCAGTCACAGCTGACTTAATATCTTGGAGCACAGTCCTCCTCCATGTTGTCTTCTACGGAGAAACAGGGCAGGGGTTGAACACAAGTGTATCTATTTTCTGCACAGCAATAAACTGCATTTGTGTCTCGTGCCAAGGCTTTTCCCACCTCTTTAGCTGGCAGCGGAGGAGGTTGCTTGTCCTACGGTAGCTGCTAAATCAATTACCTTAAAACCAACTGGGATTTCAACCCTCTCCTTCAAGGGGGAAAGAGGAGTTTTCCACTTTGCAAGACACTCGCTTAAATTGCAGAGATTAAGAGCACATTGACATTGCAACAGTTCGTTCCATGGTTTGGCAGCTCTGGTGGAAATTCACAGAATTGCACAGTTGTGTAGATGACCCAAGGGTCATCTACTCTAACCCCCTGCAATGCAGAAATCACAGCTAAATTTAGAACCAGGATCGGATCTGTCATGAAGCAAGGTGGCATGGCTTCTTCGGCAATGGAGGGGAGGCAATGTTAAGGGTTGGAGAGCATGTGAAAAGGACCTAGGAGTCTTGGTAGACCACAGACTTGACATGAGTCAGCAGTGTGATGCAGCAGCTAAAAAAGCCAATGCAATTCTGGGCTGCATCAATAGGAGTATAGCATCTAGATCTAGGGAAGTAATAGTACCACTGTATTCTGCTCTGGTCAGACCTCACCTGGAGTACTGTGTCCAGTTCTGGGCACCACAGTTCAAGAAGGATACTGACAAGCTGGAACGTGTCCAGAAGAGGGCAACCAAAATGGTCAAAGGCCTGGAAACGATGCCTTATGAGGAACGGCTTAGGGAGCTGGGTATGTTTAGCCTGGAGAAGAGAAGGTTAAGGGGTGATATGATAGCCATGTTCAAATATATGAAAGGATGTCATATGGAGGAGGGAGAAAGATTGTTTTCTGCTGCTCCAGAGAAGCGGACACGGAGCAATGGATTCAAACTTCAAGAAAGAAGATTCCACCTAAACATTAGGAAGAATTTCCTGACGGTAAGAGCTGTTCGGCAGTGGAATTTGCTACCAAGGAGTGTGGTGGAGTCTCCTTCTTTGGGGGTCTTTAAGCAGAGGCTTGACAGGCATATGTCAGGAATGCTTTGATGGTGTTTCCTGCTTGGCAGGAGGTTGGACTGGATGGCCCTTGTGGTCTCTTCCAACTCTATGATTCTATGATTCTATGAAAAGCTGAGCAGATCTCTCTAAGTGATCTTAATCCACTGGGAAGTTCTCCCGCCAAAGGAAGGAGCCCACTTGTTTTATGTTTCTTCAAAGGGTAGGACCAATGGATTAAACCAGGGGTCAGCAAACTTTTTCAGCCGGGGCCAGTCCACTGTCCCCCAGACCTTGTGGGGGGCTGGACTATATTTTTGGGGGGAAATATGAACAAATTCCTATGCCCCACAAATAACCCAGAGATGCATTTTAAATAAAAGGACACATTCTACTCATGTAAAAACACGCTGATTCCTGGACTGTCCACGGGCTGGATTTAGAAGGCGATTGGGCCGGATCCCACTCCTGGGCCTTGGTTTGCCTACCCATGGATTAAACTGAGAAGAAAGGATTCTGGCTAAACATTCAGAAGGGCTTTCTGATGGCAAGAACTGTTTGACAGCAGAACAGACTCCCTTGGAAGGTGGTGGGTTCTCCTGCACTAGAAGTTTTAAAAGAGAGTTTGGATGGTCATTTGTCAGTGATCCTTTAGCTGTCACTCCTGCATTGCAGTGGACTGGGCTAGATGACCCCTGGGGTACCCCTTCCAACACCATAATTCTGTGTTTCTCCCTCCCTGCTGTGAAAAGCTTCACCTGCTTTCTGAAGTTCAAGCTCCAGTTAGAAGGTCAAGAGGCAAGCCAGGCTGGCTTCTGGTCAGTTGGCAACCTTTGCTTGGTCTTTCCTCCCTGACAACCATCCCAGAAAAGGAGCCAAACGCCCCGGCCAAAATGGCAGGTGTAATTGCACCGGGGGATTGGTTCCAATTGGCTGCCGCTGCTACCATGTGACCAGGCTATCCCATGTCCTTGCCTGCTCTCCTTGAGGAAATTAGCAGTTTCTCCTAAGTGAAAAGCTTTGGAATCTGCCCAGAATAGGCTCTGATTTATTACTTTGAGAGTCTCTTCCGAGAGAAGGGCGATCGCTCAGACGTTTCTCTGTCCCCATGGCTTGCAAGAAATTAGGGAGGATATTCATCACGTGGAATTTAATGAACCACAGTTAATGAAATCATCCAGGGGAAGCTTGAGTGATATTGTTAAACCAGGAGAATGTTGGCTGTCACAAGACTCTGCTCCCCTGCAGCATTTTTTCCCTGAGCTAAAGGTATTTTTCCAGACCTCTGAGACCTGCCCATGGTCTTGCTAAATGTGTTAATGAAAGCTTTTGCGAGGCTTTGCTCTTCTTCTGCCAGGTGTGAATTGGTGGGAAAGAACATCTCTCAGTTCCATCACATCTGACCTTATGAGATGCAGACACTCTGAACTCCCTGTGGAGGAGATGACACATGGCAGAGTGAATCAGCGCAGGCTATGCTGCCTCTGGACATGAGAACATGAGAAGAGCTCTGCTAGATCAGACGAGAATTATAGAATCCTAGAATTGGAAGGGTCCCCAAGAGTCATCTAGTCCAACCCCCTGCAATGCAGGAATCTCAACTCAAGCATCCCTGACAGATGGCCACCGCACCTCTTCTTAAAAACCTTCAAGGAAGGAGAGTCCACCACCTCTCAAGGGAGACCGTTCCACTTTCAAACTGCTTGTACAATGGTCCCTTGGTTCTCAAATGCCTTGATCCTCAAACAACTTGGAACCCAAACACTGCAAACTCGGAAGTAAGTGTTCCGGTTTGTGAACTTTTTTTGGAAGCTGAACATGTTCTATTTTGAGTGTTATGCTTCTGATTTGAGTGGCACACTTTCATTTTGAGTGGCACACTTCCGTTTTGAGTGTTACGGTGAGGTCTGTTTTTGCTATTTATTTTGTGATTTTATGGCTCTCTTTTTTGTGACAGGTCAGGTACAGATTGATTGTGTGACTGCAGTACATTGTTTATTGTTTCATTTTATGGGGTCATTGGTCTCATTAGAGAGTAAAATTCATGTTAAACTGCTGTTTTAGGGGTTATTTTTAGAAGTCTGGAACGGATTAATCCATTTTGCATTGCTTTCTATGGGAAAGCGTGCCTTGGTTTTGGAATGCTTTGGTTTTGGAAGGAACTTGGGGAACGAATTAAGTTTGAGAACTAAGGTACCACTGTACTGTCAGAAGTCTTCCTAATGTTTAGAATCTCCTTTCTTGTAACTCGAAGCCATTGTTTTGGGTCCCCCCAGAGCAGGAAAAAAAACCACAAGCCTGCTCCATCTTTCATGTTGTTGTTGTTTAGTCATTTAGTCATGTCCGACTCTTCGTGACCCCATGGACCAGAGCACGCCAGGCACTCCTGTCTTGCACTGCCTCCCGCAGTTTGGTCAAACTCATGTTCGTAGCTTCGAGAACACTGTCCAACCATCTCGTCCTCTGTCGTCCCCCTCTCCTAGTGCCCTCCATCTTTCCCAACATCAGGGTCTTTTCCAAGGATTCTTCTCTTCTCATGAGGTGGCCAAAGTATTGGAGCCTCAGCTTCACGATCTGTCCTTCCAGGACATCTTTCATGTTACCTGCCAGGAATTCCTTAGCTGTGCTCTCTACTTTACGGGGGTGGGGCTAGATGACTTTTGGGCTCCCTCCCAACTCTACGATTCTGTGAAAAAATGGCAGTGGTATGCCAAGTTCCAAGCGATGGAACCTCTTGTTGGAAAGCTTGAGAGGACCCCAGACGGCTGTGCCCTTGCCAGGCAGCGCGTCCCCCTGTTTCCCCAACCCCCGCTGCTTTCTCTGCACTGTGTTCTCTGCCGTTCGGCACCAAACTCAAGAGCTCTGGCCTTGGAGGACCAATTGTAGCGTCTTCCTTACCTCCAGGTAATACATATTGATGAAGGACCTTCACGCCAGCCTTCCTGTGCCCTTATTGGCGCAAGGCTCTGCATACAGAAAGCTTTTCAGATAGACTGTTTAGAGAAGGGCTGCAACTCACAGGAAGCGCAAGCCATCACAAAAAGGAGACGGTACTCAGCCTGTTCCTGGTGTGGGGGAAAGGATTGCAACACACGGGGCTGGGCAGGTGGATTTTCAGGAGCCAGCGAGCAGGCATCCCGTACCCTGTTGAGTGTCGGGATCATTCGCACCAGAGCTTGGGAAGATTCTTGACCTGCAGCTCCCTTCAAGCCAGGCAGCTCATGCCAGGGAGGAGTGAGGTGAGGTGAGAATATTCTCTGCTAGAAAATTCTCCAGAGAATATTCTCCACACACTGTACATTCTAATGTAAGAACCAGTTTGACAACCCACATTTTAAAAAAATCTAGGAAAGAATAAGTCAAGCTGTGATATTGCCAGTGTAAGTAAAGAAGAATGGCTCTCTTTTTTTGATCCAGTTACATTACTGGGCATTGTGTCATTCACCATTGGCAGTTCTGAAATGTGAGCTACAGAAAACATATATTATTATTATTATTTTAGTTTTTAAAATGCTAGTCATTTCATTTGATGAACATTTGAATTCGTATGTATTTCAGCTACATGTAATAGAGGGAAATGGCTTGGGCTTAGATTTATTTACAGGTAGGTAAATACAAGATCTCAAAGCAGCTGTTTTATTACAGAGAAATTTCAGGAACAGACTGGAAAGAGAAGTTGCTGAATTGGAACTCATTACCAAGCTTAAAACCATGGAGCCACCTGGGATGAACAAAGATATAGGATTCTTATCTCATTATGCATGATCAAGCTTTCTTTAGCGCCTCAGCCCTTGCTCCCCCCCCCAGGACTAATTGCAGTAATCAGCAGTCGTTAACAGCCATCTCAGGTTTACCACTCCCATCAGCCCATCACCCATCCCCACCACCCCCTACCACCCTCTGTATATATATAAGGGTCTGACACTTCTGTTTCTAGTGTATCTGAAGAAGTGTGCATGCACACGAAAGCTCATACCGAAATAAAAACTTAGTTGGTCTTTAAGGTGCTACTGAAGGAATTTTTTTTCTATTTTGCTTAGATTTATGTTCCTGAAATCTGAAGTGGGGAGAGGGGAGTGTGTACAGAAAGAAAACTGAAAATAAATAAGTATGTGCACTACTTTGGTATTGCATTCTAGGAACGCCGTAAGCCACTTTATGCAGAGTCAGGTCATTCATCCCTCCAGCTCAATGTTGCCTACACTGACTGGCAGCAATTGAGAACATAAGAATGGTCTGGTGGGACAGGGCTCACTCACCTGACTGACTGCTTTTGAAATAAATAAATGCTGGCTTTGATGGACTCGTGATCTGGCCCAGCACATCTATTCTCACATTGCAGTTCCTGAGCCGCCTCTTGCCCTCAAAGATAAACTATATGTTTTGGAAAAAATGCTTTTTTGTTTTTGTTTTATAAATGATTTTTATTGGTTTTACATATAATCACATTACGTAACATCATACCCTCTTATTTTATCTCTTTGGCTCAACTGAGCCTAATGACTTCCCTCCCTCCTGTTTGATGGTTTACAAAATTAAACTTTAAATCTTTACATTTCGCTTCATTTCCTATCCTTGTTATATCATTACCTAAAATATGATATGACTCAGCCTGAATAGGTACCGGTAGGAATTTCACCTTACAGATCTTCAGCTAACCCTGCTAATGATGTTAATTGCTTACAGTTGCCTTTCAAATATAATATATATTTTTTCCAGTCTTTTTGGAATGCTTGGTCTTGCTGGTTCCATATTCTTCCCATCAGTTTCATCAGTTCTGCAAAGTCCCTAAGTTTCATCTGTCACTCTTCTTTGTCGGTACTTTATGTTGTTTCCATTTGGGGGCTAATAAAAAAATGTTCTCTTTTTTGCTTTGCATTTGAAAACCTCATTGTAACCAAATTTTGCAGGCTTGCACCTGCATTTGAGTCCATTTTGGCACTGTTCTGATATGAGGTGGTACACTTGAACCTTTCAAAACTGCACTGATTTTAGCTGCTGATTCCAAAACTGATTTCTTTTTTGTTTTTCAGAAGGTTTCTTAGAATTCCTAAGCAGATTCTGAGATACTAGGTAGGAATAGGATGTTAACTTGACTTGTACCAATATGAGGGATGGGTAAATCTGTCAGTTTCTACCCTGTTTCTCATATTTTAAGACATACCCATAAAATAAGCTATAGCAGGATTTTTAAGCATTCAAGGAATATAAGTCATACCCCGAAAATAAGACATAGTGATAGGCGCAGCAGCAATGCCGGCTGCAGCAGGAGGAGGAGGAAAAAAATAAGACATCCCTTGAAAATAAGCCATAGTGTTTTTTTTTGAGGAAACAATAAATATAAGACATGTCTTATAATATGAGAAACACGGTAGTATTTATCATTCTCAAGTTCAGTTCTGTATATTTTCCCATCAAATTAATCTGTGATTTTTCTACTAAAATGCATTTTTTTTGTATGCACCTTTGCCCAGTAATTCATATTTTTGCAAGCCCTTTCCACTGACGAAAAAGCCTTTCTATACACATTGCCCCTGGTATGTGTGCTTTCGACCACATGGCTTGGCTCGGGAGCTGCATTGCAAAATTCAACGCAGTGCTAATTTGAGCGGATTCCCGTGTTTGGGGCTTTGCAAATCAGGTAGCTTTGCCTTTAAATGTGAACTGGATTGAATTTGCCCCCTAGCAGGCACCATTGCTGCAACGGCTTTTGCAGGGGCATGCAGAAGCACTTCCCATTGATTTGGAAAGTTTTGAATAACAAAAGCAAGGAGGAAGTAGATCCTGTTGAAAGCAGCAACTTTGTACAGGTGAAACTCGGAAAATTAGAATATCGTCGAAAAGTGCATTTATTTCAGTAATGCAACTTATTTTTTATTTTAATTTTAATTTTTACAAATGCTTTCTTTTGGAAATTCCACAGTAATAAAACAAATAGTTACAATAATACAAAAAGAAACACCGCTATTACATTTCATTAATTACATTCCATTTATAATTGACTCGCCTAACGACAAATAATTACAGTTACAACAAATAAAGGCTTGGTATATCTTGCTTTGCATGTCATGCATCTATCTCATATATTGGTTTCACCTTTTAAGTTGCGTTACTGAAAGAAATGCACTTTTTGACAGTATTCTAACTTTCTGAGTCTCACCTGCATTTCTGGGACTGCTGTGTCAGCAATGCTCTCTGCTAAGCCAGAGAAATAAGAAAGAAATGTTATTATCCCGTCCCGACCTTGAAAGGCCATGCCCTGTTGTGTCGGGGAGGCTGGCTGCTTGTCAGTCAGGACTGTTTGGTGGACCTTGTCGTTCTGCAGGCTCTGCCCCACTGATCTGCCTGCCGAGGTCCCGATAAACTCTGATAAAACGGCAACTGATGTTCAGAGGCACCAATCGCCCCCGGAAGAGCAATCTAGCTGCCTGGAATGCATTTTCTGTTCCCCGCTCAATGGAGCCCAGATGGCTTCTGCTACAGTAATTTTCTCCATTGTCCAATTTCCGCAAATCCCCCCCCCCCCCATTGGCTTATTTTCTGCAGTTCCCGATAGTAAGAAGCAAAAACATTTCCTGGAGGGTCTGAAGGACCCTTTCCAGTATCCGTTGAATCCCGAATCTCCTCCCTCCCACTGTCCTGCCTTTTGTCAGCTGTTTTAGTAAATTGTTTTCTCTTTCCGTGCTTTCTTCATTTCCCCCCACCCTGCCTTCTCCCAGCTCCTTGGGTTTTATTATTTTATTATCATTATTTGTATACCACCCTTCAGCCATAGATCTCAGGGCAGTTGCAGCCTAAAATTACAATATAGGGCATGAGTAGGCAACCTAAAGCCCGGGGGCTGGATGCGGCCCAATCGCCTTCTCAATCCAGCCCGCATACAGTCCGGGAATCAGCGTGTTTTTACATGAGTAGAATGTGTCCTTTTATTTAAAATGCATTTCTGGGTTATTTGTTGGGCATAGGAATTTGTTCATTTTTTCCCTTCAAAATATAGTCCGGCCCCCCACAAGGTCTGAGGGACAGTGGACCGGCTTCCTGCTGAAAATGTTTGCTGACCCCTGATATGTTGTTGTTGTTTAGTCGTTTAGTCGTGTCCGACTCTTCGTGACCCAATGGACCAGAGCACGCCAGGCACTCCTGTCTTGCACTGCCTCCCGCAGTTTGGTCAAACTCATGTTCGTAGCTTCGAGAACACTGTCCAGCCATCTCGTCCTCTGTCGTCCCCTTCTCCTAGTGCCCTCCATCTTTCCCAACATCAGGGTCTTTTCCAGGGAGTCTTCTCTTCTCATGAGGTGGCCAAAGTATTGGAGCCTCAGCTTCAGGATCTGTCCTTCCAGTGAGCGCTCAGGGCTGATTTCCTTCAGAATGGATAGGTTTGATCTTCTTGCAGTCCATGACACCCCTGATATAGGGAAACACAAAATACACAAGAAAAATAAGAACAAAAACAGCCCAGCCCTGGTATGACCTATAGCCCAGTGTGCAGAGTTTCACGTGTGACTTTACCTATAATTAGCGGTGCTCTTGAACCACATAGATGAGGCTGCAGAGGAGGAGGTGGTTTGGGGAACTATATGCATGTCTTTTTCCTTGATCGCATCTGCACTCCAAGCACTTGTCCAGGCCTCCTCCTCCCAAGGATGCCAAAGGCTTTGTAGACAGCATTGAACCATGTTGCAATCTACCACTTGCACTCTCCATTGGCCTTGGTGCAGGGGCACCAGGTGGGGGGGGGCTGAAGACCCTTCAGCCCCCTGCCTGATGTGCGGGGAGGAGGGGGCTGAGCGCAGAGTGCCAGTGGCGGAGCTTATGCTTGCGCTGGCCAGGGCGGGCGGGGTCCCAAGGTAGGGGGGCACACTCCCAAGGGGCGCAGGGCGCGGAGAGTGACCTCCTGTGACTCCCACGCCTACCGTGAGCAAAGCGGCACAGCAGCTCCCCCCTTCCCCTGGCGGCTCACGCCGCTTTGCTTGTGGTTGTTAGGTTTCTGTTTCCTCCCACTGTGCAGTCCGTGCAGTCACAAGGCTGTGTTGATGCATTCCAGCAATAACTGTTGGGAATCACGGGAGCGGATGTTGCTGTACCTGTCTTCTGTTTCCGTTTGTTGTTTACTTCTTCTGACTTTTCTGGGAGAGAGGAGACATGCTTTCTTTTGTTCTGCTTAATTCTTAGCAATAAAGTAGCTTAGTGCACAAATCTCAGCCTCACTCCACTGTGTTTTTACTCTGCAAGATTTATGGAACATGTGCCCGATGTCAACAACCAGGCTCAGGTCATGAAGAACTCGGAGAGATGGCTAGAATGAATCCTGTGTTATGCCTGGGGGATCGTTCCTCCACCACGCCAGTACACCGACAGTGGTAGTTGTGGGAGTCGGAAATGCGGGTGGGCAGCACACCGAATGTCACCCCCCCCCGGGATGATACCCAAGGCAGTGTGCCCCCCCCACACCCAACTTCCACCAGTGCGGATTGTGGGGCCCAGATCCATACTCCCCATTCCCCACCCAGCGCACTGGCCCGGAGGCAGGATGCCTCACATGACATGTGGCATAACACATCATGTGATGAGGCCCTGCAATGTGGGGGGCAAGTCAGCTCCCTTGTCTTGGTGTATCTTGAGGTGGGCATGCCTGAAATCTCCAGAGATAGAGGCAAGCAGCCAGTCTGCACCGCAATAACAGGCCGGTTGACTTTGCAGAGTTCTTATCTTCCTATCTCCGGAAGGCTCTTGCGAGTGTGGTTGAATCAGATAAGAATGTAAGGAGAGCCTGCCGGATCAGGCCAAAGGGGAAGCACCTGGTCCAGCCTCCTGTTCTCACAGTGGCCAACCAGATGCCCCTCCTGCGGTTTCCAGCAGATGGTATTCAGAAGCATTGTTGCCTCCAGTTGTGGAGGCAGAGCAGAGCCATCCTCGCTAGTAAAGGTAAAAGGTAAAGGCAAAGGACCCAGGGACAGTTAAGTCCAGTCAAAGGCGACTGTGGGGTTGTGGTGCACTTTCAGGCCGAGGGAGCCGGCGTTTTTCCGCAGACAGCATTCTGGGTCATGTGGCCAGCAGGACTAAACTGCTTCTGGTGCATGAGAGAAACCAGAGCGAACGGAAATGCCGTTTACCTTCCCGCTGGAGCGGTACCTATTTATCTACTTGCACTGGTGTGCTTTCGAACTGCTAGGCTGCCAGGAGCTGGGACAGAGCAACAGGAGCTCACCCTGTCACAGGGATTCGAACCGCTGACCATCTGAGCGGCAAGCCCAAGTGGCTCGGTGGTTGAGACCAGTGGTCCTCAACCTTGGGCCTCCAGATGCTTTGAGACTACAGTTCCCATCATCCCTGACCACTGGTCCTGCTAGCTAGGGATCATGGGACTTGTAGGCCAAAAACATCTGGAGGCCCAAGGTTGAGGACCACTGGTTTAGACCACAGCGCCACCCACATCCCTATCCTGGCTAGTAGCCATCAATAATCCTTGGCTCCTCCATGAATTTGTCTCATCCTCTTTTAAAGCTATCTAGCTTAGTGGCCATCAATTCTTCCTGTGGGAGGGAGTTCCGCAGTTCAATTGTGTGCTGCCTTCCTTTTATCCGTCCCGATTCTTCCGACATTCAGCTTCCTTGGATGTCCACGAGTTCTAGTGTTATGAAAGAGGGAAGAGAAAAAAGTCTCTCCCTCCACTTCTCCATGCCAGATAGCTGGGAAGAACGGATACAAATAGCCGGCATTTATGGGTATTAATTTGGTGGCTGTCCAATTCTGGCTCTGTGACTCCCGAACTTCCCCCTGGAGCATCTGGCTGGCCACTGTGAGAACAGGATCCGGATCCTGCATGATGCTCTTAGGGAGGCTGCCTCTTATAATATCTGTTGAGGATTTTTAACCCTCCCTGGTCATCGCCACCAGGTTTTGAGAATTGGTTGGTGATACAAATTTGTGACATAAACAGAATTCTTAACTGAATGTGTTGGAAAAGGAGAGCCATTGCAAGCTTCTGTGTCATCACTGTTTAGGATTCTGCTGCAGTTCTCTAATATACAGATATTAAGGGTAATAGTAGTTGAAAAGTGGGATAACAAAGACAGTTTTATTTCGGCAGGCCTCTGGGAACTGACTGTGGTTTGTTTGTTTTTTAAGGAAATGGCTTTTGATAGCGCTGTGCATTTTAATCTACTGGTTATTTATTTTTAATTCTATCAGCGTCTGACTACTTTTCTTAGCCTTTTTCTTTCGTATGTTTTTCGCTTTTCATATTTTATCTGCATTGTTTTCACTTGCCTGAGCTGCCTTGAGTCATAGTGTGGGGAAAATTGCAGGAGATAAATAAGTATAACAATTATTAGTAATAGCAAAGGTGCAAAAAGGTTTGGTCTGTTTGGTTGGGTCCTTCAGTCTGACATTTGCAGTTTGCTTCGGAGCCTTCAGGTCAGTCGTAGATGCTTAAAGCAAAATGAAAACAGATCATCTTCATTGGGGGTGACGTCTGGTTGCCACGGCATTTGCCTCTCGTTGCTAAGGGTACGGTGGTTGAGTGGCAGGTTGCTGTTCAGCTTTGCCCAGGGGACTTTGGGAAAGACCACCAAAGCGGCAAATGGAGACAGGAGAGGGGCCCAACTTGGGACATTGACATGGTCTCTGTCCAAGGTGCTAAGTGGGTGGTGCTGAGGGGGGCTTCATCTTCATGAATCAAGGGCCAAATGGAGCCAATAGCTTTGCCACAGATTTTTTTTTTTTAAAAAAAATAAAATTAATTTTTTTTACTGCATTTGCTTCCTACCTGGGTTGTATGGGGTGTTAGGGAATGGGAAGTACCTTCGATACAGGACACATTGTGCTCCTTCTGGGGTAGTTTGTCCACCTTTGGTTCCCACCCTGCACTCGGCTCTCACCCGTGACTCCTACAAGCCGTCAGCAGGTGACAGCGGTCACAACCCAGGAATGGCTTCGATTGGCCGGCTAAACCAGGTGAGGGCACCCAATGGATCTCAAACCTTTGGTGAGTGATGGACTTCCCCTGCATGCAAAGACAGGCTCTGGAAGACTGAGTAGACGAGACCAAGAGTGGGTCCGGCGGTCAAGAAGGCGGTTTCTGCACATGCTTTAGAGGGAAGGGAGAGGCAGGTGGGGCTCATCAGCCTGCGAAGGTGGCCCAACTAGGAGAAGAAAAACTCTGATCCTAAACCTTTGCTGCATTGCAGGATCTGAAGAGGCAGGGAGTTCCAAAGTTCACGCCATGCACCCTGGCGATATTTAAACAAACGTGGCTGGCCCCATCTCTTCTGGTTTGGTACCAAGAAGGGGCTCTGGGCAGGATTGATGTCTTGGGTCGTTTCGTCCTAATTAATGAAGGGGTTTTAGGCCTCCTATCTGCCAGCTGACCTGTGTGCCTCGCTGCCCCTGGTTTTGCTTTTTCGCTTTGTCTTTGAACACCTTTGGGAGGCAGAGGTGCATACAGCAGCGGAGGCGCTTGACGAAGTTTGCCTTCGCTCCTCTAATTGTTTTCCTTCCTTAATGATCTGGAGGCCCCAGGGGAGAGCCAGGCTCATTAGAACATCTCAGGGCATGCCAACCAGCAGCAGCCACCACAAGAGAGCTGCTTATTCTGGGAAGGAGGTGCAGGATGTCGAGGGGCTGGCCCTTGAGCCTTTGGGGGGCCAGGGAGGGGTTGCAGAAAAGGGACCCCAGTCTCTCTCTCTCTGCAATTATTCCCAGAGAAGACTCACCAACTGAGAATAGCAAGCTGATAGGGGTCCTGGAATAAGTGGCACATTCCAGCTCTTGTATACTGTATAGGTCCCCCCCCCCCACTTGAATGGCATGGAGGTTTTTCTTTTTCTTAAATAATTTTATTTAATTTTCCATTCAAACATATATAATGGCATCATTATTATCCACTTTACCTCTTTGGCCTATCAACTTCCTTCCCTCCCGCCTCTTGGCTTTCAAAGTTAACCTTTATATCACAGCATTTTATATATTTTCTAATTCTAATAAAACTCATCACCAAATACCTCAAAATTTAAATAAATGTAGAAAGGTAAGAAAATTTCTCGTTGCAATTCTTCAGCTAACCCTACTAGTGTTGGTTACAGGTAGGTAGCCGTGTTGGTCTGACGTAGTCAAAACAAAAATAAAATAAAAAATAAAATAAAATAAATCCTTCCAGTAGCACCTTAGAGACCAAACTTAGTTGGTCTCTAAGGTCCTACTAGTGTTGTTAATTGCTTACAATGATCTTTCAAATATTGTATAAATTTACTCCAGTCCTTTTGGAATACTTGATCGTGCTGGTTTCAGATTTTCCTGTCAACTTCGCCAGTTCCGCAAAGTCCTTCATCTTCATCTGCCCCTCTTCTTTCATTGGTTCTTCTTGTTGTTTCCATTTTGGGGCTAAAGGAATTCTTGCCACCGTTGTTGCATACATGAACAGTCTCTTATCTTTATTTGGGATCTCTTTGCCTACTATACCCAGTAAAAAGGCTTCTGGTGTGTGGTTTTTTTAACAAAAGAGTTTTTAAACATTTTCTTTAACCCATTATATATCATTTCCCAGAAAGCCTTTTAATGGCATGGAGGTTTTTCTCGCTCTCCACTAGGACCCACATACCGGTAGTTAAACTGTGGAACTCCCTCCCTCAGGAGGTGGTGATGGTCAGCAAACTAGATGACTTTAAAAGACGACTGGGCAAATGCTTGGAGAAGGAGAGGGCTGTCGGTGGCTACTGGCCACATTTGGAGGCAGCAATGCTTCTGAATCTCATGTAACCTATAACCTCTGGGTTTAGGGCAGTATATAAATTCAATAAATGAAATACAGTAAATGGGAAAAAATGAAAGTTTGTGGAAACCACAGGAGGGGAGAGTGTGGCTGTTGCGCCCGAATCCTGCTTGCTGGTTTCTCACAGGCATCTGGTTGGCCACTGCGAGAAGGGGATGCTGGACTAGGTGGGCCATGGGCCTGATCCAGCTGGCTCTTCTGATGTTCGTATGCAACCATCATTATCGCTTGAGGCTCAGGTGGACTCCTCTGTAGCTAAAAGTGCCTTTTACCAGCTTGGGCGGGCTGGTGTCTCAGCTGTGGCTATTCCTGGGTAGAGATTTTCTGTTTTAACTGTTTTTAATCATGATTTTTAAATTGTTGGCACCTGGTCAGGGACCTGCCTGCCTTGCCTTCAGACTACGCCAGGTGCATTGATGCTGCTTTATAAATACACTATTTTAAAAAGCCAATGGAGGTTGTTGTAGTGTTGTTTTTATTACAATTATTGCTATGTTTTAAAAGAGATTGTATATATGTATAGCTTTTAACTCCATCCATGCTGAATTGTATTTTAATGACAGGTAGGTAGCCGTGTTGGTCTGCCGTAGTCGAAACAAAATTAAAAAATTCCTTCCAGTAGCACCTTAGAGGCAAACTAAGTTTGTCATTGGTATGAGCTTTTGTGTGCATGCACACTGAATCTGAAGAAGTGTTGCATGCACACGAAAGCACATGCCAGTAACAAACTTAGTTGGTCTCTAAGGTGCTACTGGAAGGAATTTTTGTATTTTAACGATTGGTTTTTCTATGTTTTTAGTGGTTCTTGTTTTGATGTGTCAGCTGCCTGGAGTCCTGTCAGGGTAAAAGTTTGTGGTCAAGGTAGACCAAAAACTTGAAATGAGTCAGCAGTGTGATGCAGCAGCTAAAAAAGCCAATGCAATTCTGGGCTGCATCAATAGGAGTATAACATCTAGATCAAGGGAAGTAATAGTACCACTGTATTCTGCTCTGGTCAGACCTCACCTGGAGTACTGTGTCCAGTTCTGGGCACCACAGTTCAAGAAGGATACTGACAAGCTTGAACGTGTCCAGAAGAGGGCAACCAAAATGGTCAAAGGCTTGGAAACGATGCCTTATGAGGAACAGCTTAGGGAGCTGGGTATGTTTAGCCTGGAGAAGAGAAGGTTAAGGGGTGATATGATAGCCATGTTCAAATATATAAAAGGATGTCATATAGAGGAGGGAGAAAGGTTGTTCTCTGCTGCTCCAGAGAAGCGGACACGGAGCAATGGATTCAAACTACAAGAAAGAAGATTCCACCTAAACATTAGGAAGAACTTCCTGACAGTAAGAGCTGTTTGGCAGTGGAATTTGCTGCGAAGGAGTGTGGTGGAGTCTCCTTCTTTGGAGGTCTTTAAGCAGAGGCTTGACAGGCATATGTCAAGAATGCTTTGATGGTGTTTCCTGCTTGGCAGGGGGTTGGACTGGATGGCCCTTGGGGTCTCTTCCAACTCTATGCATAGCTGCCAAGTTTTCCCTTTTCTCGCGAGGAAGCCTATTCAGCATAAGGGAAAATCCCTTTAAAAAAGGGATAACTTGGCAGCTATGGCTCTATGATTCTATGATTCTATGAAAAGGTGGGGTATAAATATAAGAACATCATCATCGTCACGGGCAACAAAACAGCCGAAATGACCATTCTGTCCCCTGTGGTTGTTTTTCTGTCCCTGCAGGATGAAGGTCCGCTGCCTCCTGCTGGTAGCTCTCTGGCTCTGCGCCCTTGACCTCGGCAGCCCCTCTGGTGAGTGACTCCGTCCCACTTTGGCCTCGGGCAGGAAGCTACAGGTGGAGCTTCCCTGGAAAATGCAAAATAAGCATCTGGTCAGCGTGTCCAACCTGTCGTTCGCAATCTGCCGGTTGATTGTGTGGCGTCAATGGCTGATCCCGGTTGATCGCGGGATCCTGATTGATCTACCCCCCCCAAAAGAAGCTCAACAGCTTTGCGCCCCCCCCTCCCCCCAAGAAAAAGCTCCACAACTTTGACAATGGGTAGATCACAGCCAGTATTTTTATACTGTCAGTAGATCACCGTCTCTTGGGAGCTGAACGTGCCTGGCATCTGAGATAAGATAAGATATGTTTATTGTCATTGTCCCCTTGCGGGAACAACAAAATTACTCGGTTTCTACATCCACTCAGATAAAGCATTCCGCATAATCCAAAATTACAAAACCTAATTAAAAACAGTAAATATAATACAAATAACAAATAAAATAAGATGACTTCAAAGTCCAGGCTTTCCATTTAAGGCCAAAATCGCTCTAGAGAAGAAACTGTTCCTGAGAATCTGGGATCCAAAGAGCTGCTCCTCTGAGCATGGACAGAGGCAAAGGACCCAGGCTGTCCCACAGTGGTGCAAAGAAGCGTTCCCCCACTCCTGTTACCGAAGGCCAGGAGGGCGCTGAGTGTGCAAACGCGAAGCCCAGGATGGAAGCCGAGGGCCTAACTGGGAAATGCAGCCCCCTCAGCTACCTTCCCGCAAGGCGAGTTTGCCCCCTCCTGTTTTGCAAAGCGGGGCGGTGGTTCGGGGCTCCGTCGGGCAAAGGGCAAAGAGCACGTTGAACACGTTGGCATGCAATTAGCCAGAGCCGCTGACAGGCCCATTTGTCACAGTCAGGAAGAGTCGGCTCTGGGGATTCCCAAGCTACCCAGGCCCTGAGTTATTCCAGCTCCCTACGGATGGGTCTCTGGGAGTCCGAGAGAAGTGGACATATCCTCTCTCAACAATACTCTTTGCTCTCCTCATGGCCTGATAATCTTTGGGAGAGTTTTGCTGCCCCTTGGATTAAGGAAGGCAGGTCCTGTCAGTTTTGAGTCTTTCTGTTTCTCAATTTTCTGGTCCTAAATCCATTCATTCTCCACATTTTGCAACAATTTGCAATTGAAAAAACAACAACACATTGGCGTTTTAGTGTGAATTTTTCTTATTTAAACATATATTCGCATGTGGTCTTGACTAATGTATTTGCAAGCAATTTCTGTATGTTATTTCTATGATTATCTTCTATTCTAATGAAGAAAAAAAGGATTATTTTTTTAAAAAATTGTTTCATTTCTATGCACACTTTCCCCCAAAATGTGCATTATTAAAATGCTTCTTTGGGGAACTGCATTGCAAAATTCAGGTAAGTGCGAAATTCTAAAGCTGTAGAGTTGGAAGGGACCCCAAGGGTCATCTGGTTCAGTGTCCTGCAATGAAAGATTCAGGTAGGTAGCTGTGTTGGTCTGACACACTCAAAATGAATAAATAAAGGCAAATCTGAAGGCAAATCTAAAAAATTGTAGTATAAACACCGACAACTGGGAAACACTGGCCTGGGAGTGCTCCAGTTGGAGAACAGCCTTTACCAAAAGTGTCCTGGGCTTTGAAGACACTCGAACTCAGGACGCAAGGGAGAAATGTGCTAAGAGGAAGACACGCTTGGCAAACCATCACCGTGATCAACTCCTGCCTGGAAACCAATGTCCGCACTGTGGAAGGACGTGTGGATCCAGAATTGGCTTCCACAGTCACTTACGGACTCATTGTTTAGGGAAGTTTTTAATGTGTGACATTTTGATATATTTTTAATCTTTGTTGGAAGCCGCCCAGAGTGGCTGGGGAAACCCAGCCTGATGGGCGGGTTATAAATATTATTATTATTATTATTATTATTATTATTATTATTATTATTAAAACCGTGTTTATAGAAGACAATCTTACTCAGCCACAAGCAATCGCCAAAGAAGAAGAAGAACATAGCTTTTTGTATAGTATCACAACACTTACACAACTCCCACAACCCAATAAAACATACATAAAAGCTATACTTTCCCCAAATTCCTAGAACTCACCCTCACAAGAATCCCAGCGCTCTGAATTTAAAAAGAAAGGAGTCTTGCAGATGTGAGGAGGCCGCATCTAGCAGCCTCTTTAATCTCGAGCAAAGAGGCAGGAAAGTGCCCGTTGGCTTGGAGCTGGCCTTGGCCCAGTGCCAAGGAGGAATCCGGCTCAGTTTTCTGTTAACACAGAGCGGGTGTTGAACCATTGTGGCCGCCTGCCCAGGGAGGGAGGAAGGAAGGAAGGAAGGAAATGGGCTCCTCTTCATGACTCAGCAATGTATGAAATCGAGGTGACGCACAGCCCTCAAAGAGATGACTGATTCTGACAGATCCCGCCTTCCCCAGAACTTTTGCACGTCCAAGTTGGCTAACAGTAACCACCACCTTGTGCAGATTTCACACTAATAAGGGCAGTAGAGAGGAGCCCACCTAAGGCATCTCGGCAGTTGAAATGCTTAATTCCCCAATGATGCTTTCACCAAGAACAGATGCTGCTGAAATGAGATGGCCACATTATCTGGATGCAATTCTGAGGCCTAACAGGCAGTCTGAGAGTCCTACCCACCAGAGCAGGAGAATACAAGCTTTCCCCTTCTTCCATTTGACAGTCCTGGAGATATTTGAAGATGGCTCTCATATCTCCTCTTGGTCTCCTCTTTTCCAAGCTAAGCATACACAGATCCTTCAACTGTTCCTCATCAGGCTCAGTTTCCAGACCCTTGACCATCTTGGTTGCCCTTCTGCACACCTTCCAGCTTGTAAATATCCTTCTTAAATTGTGGCACCCAGAACTGGATGCAGTATTCCAGGTGTGGTCTGATATGATAGCCATCTTAAAATCCCTGTAGATGGAGCAAGGAGCTCTCTCAGAAAGTGATGGAGTCTCCTTCCTTGGAGGTCTTGAAGGAGAGGTTGAATGGCCTTCTCTCATGGATGCTTTAGCTGAGATTGCAGACTAGATGTCCCTTGGGGCTTCTTTCTAACTCCACAAATCTATGATCACCTTTCAGTCTGAAAAAGTTAAGATTGTAACTTGACAGAAACATTTTCACCGAATCATAAAAGATGGAGGGGACCACGAGGGTCACCACAGTTCAAGAAGGATACTGACAAGCTGGAACGTGTCCAGAGGAGGGCAAACAAAATGGTCAAAGGCCTGGAAACAATGCCTTATGAGGAACGGCTTAGGGAGCTGGGTATGTTTAGCCTGGAGAAGAGAAGGTTAAGGGGTGATATGATAGCCATGTTCAAATATATGAAAGGATGTCATATAGAGGAGGGAGAAAGGTTGTTTTCTGCTGCTCCAGAGAAGCGGACATGGAGCAATGGATTCAAGCTACAAGAAAGAAGATTCCACCTAAACATTAGGAAGAACTTCCTGACAGTAAGAGCTGTTCGGCAGTGGAATTTGCTGCCAAGGAGTGTGGTGGAGTCTCCTTCTTTGGAGGTCTTTAAGCTGAGCTATCCCTCTTTGTGCATTTTGTTCTTAGAAATAAATAAAATAAATAAATAAAATCCTGACGCAAAAGTTGCTGTAGGCTGACCATATCTCTATTTTGTGACTTGAGTAGGCAAGGATTGAACTTCCAAGGGCCCATCCCATCTAGATGTGAATGAAAAAAGAAAAGTGTAGGATTATACATGGTGTGGAGAAAGCAGGCAGAAAAATGTGTCGTCGCCCCCCCCCCTTATAACTGTAGAATTTGTGGGCATCCACAATGAAACACCCAACAGTTGGGAGGTTCAGGACAGAGTGAAGAACTGCACAGACTTTATTTTCCATAATGGGCATGATTCTGTGCTTCTCTGAATCCTGCTTCAGTTCTCCCATTTGGTAACAAGATTAGACCCTGCGCTACTCTGAACGGGGAGCTCGATGAATGGCATTGTCCCCCAGATCCATGCCTCAGCCAGATAAAACTTATTAACATGTAAATTGAGAATCCCGGGAGGGAGAGACAAGCCAGACGAATGCATAAATATGCTCCCCGAGTGTGACAGACAACATTCGGCCATGGTAAATTAGACATGGAATTAAATATACACGCGTGCCAGTTGCCAGTCAATGTGCTGGACGTTTTGCTGGATCTCGGAACGATTCCTGCCGTTCCACAGGGTCCCAAACCCGCAATCCGACCTTCTGCCGATTTCTGGGAGATGTTTGGACAGAGTCGTTCACTGAAAGGCTCTTGCGTGAATATAGCAATCTGGGGGGTGCTAGATTATTTTGCAGATTGGAAGATCGGTTTAGCAGTGCAAATCTGAGGATGGGGCAGTTATCAGAACGGAAGGGAGAAAGAATTGCGTTCGAAGAGTATTCAGCAAGGCTTCTGCCCAGGAAAGTGTGCAGAATCTTTTTTGGCCTGCGTCTTTTTCGATCATTTTGTTCCCTCCTCCCGACATATGGCCGTTTTATACCCCTCAGCAGGTGGCCGATTCTCCGTACCACTTGGCTTAAATTTGATTTTGTAATGGGTAAGGATTTTCAGCTAACAGTTGAATGCTGTTTGAGCCCTCTGCCTCAGAGCCGTTCCTGCTCTTACATAGTCCATAAATTAAATGCATTTTTATAAAATTATTTTGTTTCATACAATTTGCACACTGATGGCTTGCTTAAGGAAAAAACTGTCAAAGCACCTTACAGTAAGCAAAAACAATAAGATCAAGGGGGGAAATTACAACAGTATTTTAAAACATCCTGAAATTAAAATACAAAAACTAAGTAACATTAGTTGGTAGAGCATGAGACTCTTAATCTCAAGGTCATGGGTTCGAGCCCCACGTTGGACAAAAGATTCCTGCGTTGCAGGGGGTTGGACTAGATGACCCTCACAGTCCCTTCCAACTCTAAAATTCTATGATTCTATACCTCAGCTTTCTAAGCATGTAAAGGTGCAAGAAAGAACCTACTCTTGGTCCCCACACCCAGTCATCTTCATGGAATGGTCCTGAATATTGCATAATAAAAAATTACATTTTTATCCCAGCCGTTTGGCAAACAGTGTTCTTTCTCCATTTGCCTTCACAACAACCCTGCAAGGTAGGTTAGGCCGAGTGCCGGTGACTGCAAATTTCTCTCCCTGCCCCCCTAGAGCGCTGCGACGACTGGGGCGTGGACACCATGAAGCACAAGCCGGTCTACAATGGGGAGCCGGCCAAAATCAAGTGTCCTCTCTTCGAAGCCTTCCTGAAGTACAACTACAGTACTGCCCACTCTGCGGGCCTCACTCTGATCTGGTACTGGATTGGGCGAGGCCAGGACATCGAGGAGCCCATCAATTTCCGCCTCCCCGACAACCACATCAGCAAGGAGAAGGACACCCTCTGGTTCCGCCCTGCTCTGCTCAACGACACGGGGAACTACACCTGCATGCTCAGGTAAGGAAGCCGAGGGAGAGGGGGGGTCATGCTTGAACCTGGTGTAGGGTGGGGTTTTAAGGTTGGAAGAATGAAGGTGTTTGGGTCATCCAATCATCTTTCTTGCCTTTTTCCACGATTGTTTAGAAAATTGTTACAGCCGCTTTGTGTTCTGCTTGAGAGGAATTTTTTGTTGTTGTTGTTGTTGTTGTTGTTGTTGTTGTTGTTGTTGTTGTTTAGTCGTTTAGTCGTGTCCAACTCTTCGTGACCCCATGGACCAGAGCACGCCAGGCACTCCTGTCTTCCACTGCCTCCCGCAGTTTGGTCAAACTCATGTTCGTAGCTTCGAGAACACTGTCCAACCATCTCGTCTTCTGTCATCCCCTTCTCCTAGTGCCCTCAATCTTTCCCAACATCAGGGTCTTTTCCAAGGATTCTTCTCTTCTCATGAGGTGGCCAAAGTATTGGAGCCTCAGCTTCACGATCTGTCCTTCCAGGGAGCACTCAGGGCTGATTTCCTTAAGAATGGATAGGTTTGATCTTCTTGCAGTCCACGGGACTCTCAAGAGTCTCCTCCAGCACCATAATTCAAAAGCATCAATTCTTCGGCGATCAGCCTTCTTTATGGTCCAGCTCTCACTTCCATACATCACTACTGGGAAAACCATAGCTTTAACTATACGGACCTTTGTAGGCAAGGTAATGTCTCTGTTTTTTAAGATGCTGTCTAGGTTTGTCATTGCTTTTCTCCCAAGAAGCAGGCGTCTTTTAATTTCGTGACTGCTGTCACCATCTGCAGTGATCAAGGAGCCCAAGAAAGTAAAATCTCTCACTGCCTACATTCCCCCCCCCCTATTTGTCAGGAGGTGATGGGACTAGGTGGGAGGAATAGTGGCAGATATAAATATGAAGAAGCAAACAAATATTTCTTGGTTTGTTTAGCTTGCATATTACTTTGTATTTCAAGTGTGTTTGTTTTTGCATATTACTTTGTATTTCAAGTTAGTTTGTTTAGCTTTCATATTACTTTGTATTTCAAGGAATCTCTACGCTGTTTACATATCTCAGCAAAGATCTCTCTCTCTCTCTCTCCACTGTATCTGATAAAAGTACAAATTCCATGATCAGTACAGCCGCTGCTGCTGCGAATAATCATAACTATACATTTTTAGCAACTTAATTGCAGCAATAAATCTCTGAAAACAATGCACATAAAATAAGTGAAAGCAAATTGCATGCAAGAGAAAAGTACATTGAGGTAGAATGCCAGGATAAAATATAATTGCAATATAGGTCTAAAAAGAAAATGGCCCAAAGAAAGAAAGCTCTCATGAGTCAAATTGGGAATTCAGGAATTATTCTTTCAGCCACCTTCTCTCCTTGCACCCACCACATCCCACGGGTTGGACTAGATGACCCTTTAGGTACCTTCCAATGCTACAATTTTTTAAAATTCTATCTCATCACTGCATCCTCACTTCAGTAAAACATAAAAATGTTCAACAGCTGACAGTCACATGCAAGAAAGATATTCGGGTGACCGGTGAGTGCTTTTGTATTTTGAGTGTGAACCTTCCCTCTTAACCTTGTGGTCGAAACCTTGAAATCTCTTTTTTCCCTTTCCTTGCAGAAACACCACCTATTGCAGCAAAGTCGCTTTCCCACTAGAGGTCATTGACAAAGACCCCGGTTCCTGCGTCAGCCACGCCATCAGGCCGGAAGAAGTCCTCATGTATTTGGACTACACAAACAAGAACCTCACCTGCCCGGATGTGGAAGGGTTTTATCCAGCCGGGACCAAGCCAAAGGTCTGGTGGTATATGGTAAGCTCTGAAGCCCGGGTGGGGCTGGAGGCTTCGCTTTGCAGAGGGTTTTAATTGTATGCATTTGCAAGTTTATGAGCCTCTGGACAAGTGTATTGGCAAGGCAGCTACAGCGATGGCTCGCTTCTGCAAAAGGGTCTGGGAGAATGTGATGCTAACATCCAATACCAAGATGAAGGTCTATCAGGCCTGCATGTTGAGCATGGAAGTGAGTCATGGGCAGCTCATAGCTTCCAGGAGTGGTGCCTCAGTGCCATCCACATGGGCCGCGTCACGAGGATTTGGGGAATCAAATGGCAGGGCAGAAAACCAAACAAAGATGTGCTCTTCCAAGCCCACATTCCCAGCATGCTCAGCAACGTCCAGGTAAGGTAAAGATAAAGGACCCCTGGATGATTAAGTCCAGTCCAAGGCGACTATGTTGTTGTGGCGCTCATCTCACTTTCAGGCTGAGGGAGCCGGCATTTGTCCACAGACAGCTTTCCGGGTCATGTGGCCAGCTGGACTAAACTGCTTCTGGCGCAACGGGATACCATGACGGAAACCAGAGCGCACGGAAATGCCATTTACCTTCCTGCTGCAGCGGTACCTATTTATCTACTTGCGCTGGTGTGCTTTCAAACTGCTAGGTTGGCAGGAGGTGGGACAGAGCAGCGGGAGCTCACCTCTTTGCGGGGATTCGAACCGCCGACCTTCCGATTGGCAAGCCCAAGAGGCTCAGTGGTTTAGACCACAGCGCCACCCACGTCTCTACACAGCGACGTCTACACTGACTTGGTCACGTCCACAGAATGGAAGATGGCAAGATCCTTCTCTATGGGGAGCTGGCTTCCGGGACTCGAACCCACAACCCTGAGATTAAGAGTCTCATGCTCTATGGATTGAGCATTTTTCAGAATAGTGGCTTTCATGACCCACTAAGGAAGACAGCAACCCAACAGAACTCAAAGTAGTAACAATTAATTGCACATTTGTTCAAAATCCAATGAAAACTATTTCGTCTATTTGAGTGAACAAAATTGAGGGACTTGATTCTGTGATCCCAGGCGTTTACCAATAATTGAATATATTGTGACAACTCGGAATCATAGATACAAACATGTGTGGCCCAAGGAAATTGATTTGAAAGTGATAAGAGCAGTAAAACTTCAAATGCAAAGCGAGGAATGTGTTTCGCTCCAGACTCTAGCCTGGTCAGTTGCAAGTAAGCCACCCATTCTCTCGGAAGGGGCCACACCCCCTTTGTCCCCCAGTGGTTCTGCAAGGCAAGAAGCAGGTGATGTGCTTTTCTCCCCCTGCTGCTTCTAGAGATCCTCCTCTTTCCATCCCATTTAATGACCTTTGTGGATCACAAAATACATTCCAGGTTTTGCAATCCACTGGAGTTTGGGAGGGGTTCAAAACTGCACGCAATTGTGCAGTTCCACTATCTATTCCAAAATAGCCCTTGCCTGTAGCTCATCGAGTAGCAGAAGTGGATTAAAGCAGAAGTGGATCAAAGTGGAATTTGCTGCCAAGGAGTGTGGTGGAGTCTCCTTCTTTGGAGGTCTTTAAGCAGAGGCTTGACAGGCATATGTCAAGAATGCTTTGATGGTGTTTCCTGCTTGGCAGGGGGTTGGACTGGATGGCCCTTGTGGTCTCTTCCAACTCTATGATTCTATGAAAAAAAGAAGAGGAGAAAAACTATTCTTAAATGAGAATCAGGTGCAGAAGCCACTTATGTTTCAGAATTCTGCATGTGGAATTTTGTTCGATACAGCTTTGAATCCCAGCAAATTGACGGCTTTGCCCATCCTTCGCTCTGTGGGTCAGCCTTCAATGGGAGGGCATTCCCCCCTCCACTGCCGCTGCCACCCTGAGACCAAATATTGTACTCTTCACACTCAGATGCCCTCTCTGTGGAAATGCAATTCATGGCTCCAGCAGCAGAGCTGGAAGACTCCTGTCCCTCTGATCAATACCCCTTTTCTTCTGGGCGAAGAGGAATCGGCTTCATTTGGCTGCAGGAGCTGCTCCATTAAAATTCAGATCCCGACCGTCAATTAGCAAAATGAAACCGAACCCTCTCTGGAAATAATTTTTTTTGGCAGATGGTAGATTGCTCGTCCCAGCTAATAAAACTTCGTCAGAAGTGGTACATTGCCACTGTCTCCCCTTGCCATGTAGAGGTGGACGTGACCCGGAACGGGGCCACAGAGGAATAATCGCTGCAAAATTGTGGATCGCCAACTTTCTGTGATTGGGAAGATGGTTCACCTGAGCGTTTCCCTTCCTCCCTTCGACCCCCTTCCTGACCCCCTTCAAAGGAACCATAAAAAGAGGCATGGCCCATGAAGGAAGTGGCTTGGCTCAGCTGCCAAATGCAGAAGCCTCGGATTTTTTACCGCACAGCAACTCTGTGTCTGCCTCCCTGCCATCGTGCCATTTGAAAATATGTTGGGCACCTTGACAATTGAGGCTTTCTTGTCTCTAGTCTCTGACGCTAGAATTCCTGGACATGCAATGAAGCTGAATCTCAGAAGACTCAGGGCGGATGAAAGAAAATCCTTCACAGAGAGTGCAGTTAAACTGTGGAACTCCCTCCTGCAGGACACAGTGTTGATGACCAAAATAAATGGCTTTGAAAGAGGATTTTACAAATTTGTACTTGCCAAAACAACAACAACAACACATGTTTAGAGCAATGTCCACTAAAATGCTTCAAACTTTAGTGAGGTCTTTTATTTTTTTCTAATTGCAAAAAAATTGCAATGTGAAGATGTGAGGAATGGAATCTAAGACTGGAAGAAGAGAAATGAAAATAGATTCCTGTCCATCCCTATGTGCAGTGAAAAACCCACATGTGTGATCATCACATCTGGTGATTCCCATCTGGAGTTGCAGATTTATTTTAGTGTGTGCCTTTTCCTGTTCTTGCTCATTTCAAAAGGCGGAGAGAAATTATCAGGAAATCACAATTATGGCATATGCAAAGAACACAGCAAGGATGAGAACATAAGGAGAGTCCGGATGGATCAGGCCCATGGCCCATCTAGTTCCGGTCTCACTGTGTCTGAATTGCTTGTTGTTGTTGTTTAGTCATGTCCAACTCTTCGTGATCCCATGGACCAGAGCACGCCAGGCACTCCTGTCTTCCACTGCCTCCCTCATGTTGGTAGCTTCGAGAACACTGTCCAACCATCTTGTCCTCTGTCATCCCCTTCTCCTAGTGCCCTCCATCTTTCCGAAGATCAGGGTCTTTTCCAGGGAGTCTTCTCTTCTCATGAGGTGGCCAAAGTCTTGGAGCCTCAGCTTCACGATCTGTCCTTCCAGGGAGCACTCAGGGCTGATTTCCTTCAGAATGGATAGGCTTGATCTTCTTGCAGTCCATGGAACTCTCAAGAGTCTCCTCCAGCACCATAATTCAAAAGCATCAATTCTTCGGTGATCAGCCTTCTTTATGGTCCAGCTCTCACTTCCATACATCACTACTGGGAAAACCATAGCTTTAACTATACGGACCTTTGTTGGCAAGGTGATGTCTCTGATTTTTAAGATGCTGTCTAGGTTTGTCATTGCTTTTCTCCCAAGAAGTAGGCGTCTTTTAATTTCGTGACTGCTGTCACCATCTGCAGTGATCCTGGAGCTGTGTCTGAATAGACACCGCCAATGGGACCCCCCCCCCCCCAGAAGGATTCGGGCCCCAGAGCCCTCTCCCCTCCTGAGGTTTCTGGCAACTGGGATTCAGAAGCCTTGCTGCCTCCAACTGTAAAGGCAGAGGTAATAGACATCCATAGCCCTCTCTTCCTCCATGAATTTGTCTACTCCTCTTTTAAAACCCTCCAAGTTGGTGATCATCCCTGCCTCCTGCAGGAGGGAGTTCCGTAGATTAACTATATGCTGCGTGAAGGACATTTTTCACTCGGTAGAGCACGAGACTCTTAATCTCAGAGTCATTGGTTTGAGCCCATCATTGGACAAAGGATTCCTGCAATGCAGGGTTTGGACTAGATGACCCTTGCGGTTTTTTACAATTCTACGATTCTGTGTCTTCCCAGCATTCAGCTTCCTCAGCTGTCAATGAGTTCTAGAGCTGTGTGAGAGGGAGGGAACTTTTCTCCCTCCGCTTTCTTCATGACATCTCTCTGGACTCCAGCAGACAGACACGCAGAGTGGAATTCAGAGCCGTATGATTATCTCCTGTGATGGGGAAGGGCCCTAACTCAGTGTTAGAGCATCTGGCTTGCAAGCAGAAGCTCCCAGGTTCAATCCCCAGCATCTCCAGGTAGGACTAAGTGAGGCTTCTGCCTGAAACTCTGGAGAGCTGCTACCAGTCAGTGTAGACACAACTGAGCGTGGTGAACCCCAGGATGTAAAGCAGTTTCCTATGTTTTTTTTTTTTTGAACTCTGTTCCATGGCTGCTTTAGAGATGGGTGCATTGCTGTGGATACATGCAGTCCGTGCTATTTTGGGCTCTTGAAACGGCCTCTGCAAAGGACTCTGGGAAAGTGAATCTTTTTCCTCTGTATGAAGGCAGCTTTCCTATTCAGGCTAATTCCTGGCTGAAAATCCAATGAAGCTGAATTTTGGGAGAGTCAGGACAGAGAAAAAAGAAAGTGGTTTGCCATGCAGCACAGGGTTAAACTATGGAACTCCCTGCCACATGAAGCAGTGATGGCTGCCAGCTTGGATGGCCTGAGAAAAGGATTGGATAAATTCATGGAGGAGGAGAGGGCTTTGGAGTTAGAGACAGCAATGCTTTCAAATACCAGTTGGGCCCGAATCCTGCTTGCTGGTTTCCAACTGGGGCATCTGGTCGGGTAACATCCGAACAGGATGCTGAACTAGGTGGACCATTGGCCTGATCCAGCACACTCTTCTTATATTCTTAGTTTCCGTAGTTTTGGTGGCAAAATGTTACAAATGGGGACGACAGCTTCTGAAATTGTGAGTTTCCGGCTAGGGGCTGCCCAGTGTTGAGCGAGTGCTGCTTCCGGGTCCAGGATACCAACCTTCCTCTTCTCGGAGGATGTCAATCTTGTGTGCTTAGCAGATGTGCCTTTTCTGCATGCAGAGGATGTGAGTGAATGGGCGCTATTCCCTGTTTCCTGCAGAACTGCCGCCTCATGGAGAATTTCCTGGAGCGATACCCCAGCGGCACCAACCTGACCTTTGGGTTCGTCCGTGAGGCGTACCAGGGCGACTACACCTGTGTTGTGAGCTACAAGGAGAACGGCCGGGATTTCAACCTCACACGGACTTTGAGGGTCAAGGTGGTAGGTAAGGAGAATCGAGGGACAAGGGGAGGCAGGTGAGCCACAACATCAATTGAGGTATTATTGATGTGCATCTGGTTGCTAGCTCATAAAGCCCTGGACGGCTGAGGCCCAGGCTATCCCATTTCCCCATAAGAACCTGCCTGGGCTCTGAGATCTTCGGGGGGAGCCCCTTCTCTCAGCCCTGCCACCCTCACAGGGATGCTTGGTGAGGACATGATGAGAGGGCCTTCTCATGGGTAGCTGCTCCCAGGCAACTTTGGAACTCCCTGCCTAGGGAAGTTAGGTTGGTTCCCTCCTTGCCATTCTCCCTTCTGACAGGCCTTTGGGAACTGACTCATTTTGTCATCTACCCCTCCCATAGCTAAACCTAGATTGTAAATTCCTCGGGGTAGGGACCCCCAGATCAAGGGAAGTCATAGTGCTGCTCTATTCTGCCTTGGTCAGACCACTCCTGGAGTCCAGTGTCCAGTTCTGGGTGCCACAATGTAAGAAGGATGTTGGCAACGCGTGCAAAAGAGGGCAACCAAGATGATTAAGGGTCTGGAAACCAAGCCTGATGAGGAATGGTTGAAGGAGCTGGGTATGTTTCACCTGGAGAAGAGGAGACACACAGGAGATATAGCTAAAGGACTGACCCATGAAAGATGCAGCAAGCTTGTTTTCTCCTGCTCTGGAGGGGAGACCTCGAACCAATGGCTTCAGGTTACAAGAAAGGAGATTCAGACTAAACATCAGGAAGAATTTTCTGATAGTAAGAGCTGGTTGGCAATGGAACAAACTCCCTCAGGAGGTGGTGGGCTCTCCTTCACTGGAGGCTTTTAAGCAGAGGTGGGATGGCCCTGTGTCAGGGGGTTGGTCTAGATGACACTTGGAACCCCCCAGAAGAGATTGGGGGAGTGCATGGGGGGAGGGGAGGGAAGGTTCCCTTGCAGAACCGCAAATCCTTGCACTGATGAGATAGCCGGATGCCACTCTATTTCATAGAATTATAGAGTTGGAAGGAACCCAAGGGACAGCGGCGGAGCTAGCCGCTCAGGCACGCAGAGCAGCGTACATGCCGTGTACCCAGGGGGCGGGGCGAGACGCCCAGGGGGGCAATTGGTGCAGCGTTTGGCGCCCATTGGGGTGATGAGCGTGACAATCGGTGTCCAGAGGGGCAATTAGCACAGTGATTAGCGCCCAGGGCGGATTTTGTCACCCCCCTGGATGCCACCTGGGACGAACCGCCCCCCTTCCTATGCCCCTGCCAAGGGACACCTAGTTCTACCCCCTGCAGTGCAGGAATCACAGTTGAAGGATCCAACCCTCTGCTCAACAACCTCCATGGAAGGAGAGTCTGCCGCCTTCCAAGGGAGCGCGTTCCACTGTGGAGCAGTTCTTGCCGCCCTCAGGAAGTTCGTTCAGATGTTGCAGGATGCTGGGAGTGGTGAGCATGCCTCAGGCAGTTCTTAAAAGCACACGTGTTTTCTGAGTTGCTGCCTGCCAGAGCTGTTCGTGGTGGGCTGATGCCTGAGTGCATCTCAGAGACAGCCCTGAGGCTAGAGGCTGGAGGGCCTAGCGATTGTTCCCTTGGGGCACAGAATCCAGCCTTTGCTTTGAGCGGCTTCTTCAGGGTCTGCAGAAACTCAAGAAGTAAATTTTGATTTTTCCACGGAGAAACCTATGCCAAACTTTCCCCTCCATTCCATCCCATTCTACGACTCAGGCCCCAAACACTTGAGAGGCTCCTTACTTCCCTACTCTTGGGTGCTGAGATCGATGGAAGGGGCCCTCTTGGTAGCTTCTCTGCCCTCAGAGGTTTGGGGTGAAGGTGACCCCAGGAGAGGGCTTTCTCTGTGGCAGCCCCGATGCTGTGGGACTTCCTCTCCACAGAGGCGCCCTCATTGCATGGCTTCCAGAAGATGCTGAAGACCTGACTTCTGGCACGGGAGGTGCATGTTTTCAGAACCCACCTTTTGCTTGGTTTATTTTTAATATTGTGTTTTGATGCCGTGACCTTCCCTGGGGTGAAGGGCAAGTAGATAATCACGACCCTATTCTGTTGGCAGGGCCTCCAGACAAGGCAAAGGTTCCGACGATCATCTCTCCAAATAAGCAAGTCGGTTATGAACTCACACCAGGTAAGGTCTGCCAGCAGCTGCCCGTCCCAAAATCTGCCAGTTGAAATGTGTGTCTTCTGCAGGTTTAAAAGAAGGCATTGACTGCGGAGAAGCTTTCAAATCGCTTCTGGATTGACTGCACAGATTAGGAAGCTGCCTTGGACTGAGTCGGGCATTAGGATCATAAAATGATTCTACAGTTGATTCCACTCAGAGATCTGCCCTGGTTGCCGATTTGTTACTGGGTTGAGTTCAAGGTGTTACTATTACTTGTATATCAAGCCCTTAGCAACTTGGGACCACTCGATCTCTTTGATCAGCTGAATTGGCACTACTTCAGGTGCCATGTAGTGGTGGGTGGTGGCAGGGCCAATTTGTATGGTAGCCCAAATTTTAGGTCTTTATGTGTGTATGCATTTATCTCAGATTTTAATCTTTAAGCTGTTGTTGTACAATGTTTTAAATGTATTTTTTAATTCTTGTGAAAGCTGTCCCAGTTGCGCTTTACAAGCTGGTCTTTGACCGTAATAACATTATGTATGTATGTACTCATTCTGCATTTGTCAGAACTCCATCGTTCTTTGTGGCACTGCCTAAACGGTGGAACTCCCTGCCTATTGAGATCAAAGCAGGCACCTTGATTGTAGTCTTTTCGATGTTGCTGTCTAGACAAACCTACCCAGACACTTAGAAAGTTGAGTTTATGTTACTCTGTTTTAGTATTTTAACTTTTGTATTCTTTAAATTAGGGGTCAGCAAACTTTTTCAGCAGGGGGCCAGTCCACTGTCCCTCAGACTTTGGGGGGGACTATATATATATTTTTTGGGGGGGAGAACGAATTCCAATGCCCCACAAATACCCCAGAGATGCATTTTAAATAAAAGCGCACATTCTACTCATGTAAAAACACCAGGCAGGCACCACAACCCAGAGATGCATTTTAAATAAAAGGACACATTCTACTCATGTAAAAACACGCTGATTCCCAGACCGTCCGCAGGACAGATTGAGAAGGCGATTGGGCCACATCTGGCCCCCGGCCCATGCTTTAAATTATGGTATTTTCCCCTTGGTTTTCTTGTTTTATTTTCCAAACTACTTTGAGGGTTGTTGTTGTTGTTTTTAACCAATGAAGCGGTGTATAAATTTGATGAAATAAATATTAATATTGAACTGTCTAACCTCGTGGCTTCTAGAGCTGTGCCAAACAACCACTGATTCAGTGACTGTGAGTGGGCCCCGATTCAGGCCGGGTCGCTCTGGGCCCCCAACTGAATCAGCCTCCTTGCAGAACCCTACGCTCAGAGGGCAAGGGGTGATGGAAGAAGGAGACGGTGGGTTGCAGGGGGTTGAAACAAAATAGAAAAATTCCTTCCAGTAGCACCTTAGAGCAGCGTTTCTCAACCGGTGTTCCGCAGCACACTACTGTGCCGCGAGACGCTGGCTGGTGTGCTGCGACGAGAAGGACGATTTGCATTGTCACGTTGCTGACCCGCGGGAAAGGAAGCCGGCCGGGTCACGACGCGAGGCGAGCGCCTGCGTCGTGACCCGGCCGGCTTCCTTTCCCACGGGTCAGCGCTGGATATTGGCGGCCGCCAGGCACGTGACAATGTAAATCGCTCTTCTCTTTGCCGCACGTCGCGGCAAAATTTAGAGTCGGCATCCAGCCGGAGGCCAGAGAGGGCGCCGCCGCCGCCGCCTGGGGAGGAGGAGGCAGACGGGGAAGGCTGCACAGGGCTTCCCTTCGCCGGGCCAGAGCGGCGGCGGCAGCTGCGCGCCCGTGTCTGCCCGCCTGGGGTCTGTGCGTGCCGTCTAACGTGTCCCCGCTCGCTCCGCAGGCTCTGCGCCTGGTGGGTCCGCCTGGCTACCGCGCAGCAGTACTTCAGTGGCATGCTTTACGTCTCCCCTCCAAACTAAACTAAATATAGGGCGGCACAGAGTTGGTGTGCCGCGGGATTTTTTTTCATAGAACAAGTGTGCCGTGGCCCAAAAAAGGTTGAGAAACACTGCCTTAGAGACCAACTAAGTTTGTCATTGGTATGAGCTTTTGTGTGCATGCACACTTCTTCAGATACGATGATTCAGTTGAAGAGCCCGGACCCCCAACCACATGTCTGTCATCCTTTCTCTGCCTTGACGGCTGCAACTCACTCTGAGACTGTGAATCCAGGGCAACCCAGATCTGCCTCTCCCCTGCTGCAGAGAAATCCACCCAGATCCGCCCAGATCATTGACCCAGTTCAGTTTGGGACCTGGGGTTTGTCCAGACAGGATACACACAGCCCTAATGGCTGCTATTGAATGCTCTTCATATTATTGCATTGAAGATGGTTGTTCTTCACCTTGTGCATGCCAGGAGAAGCGCTCGAGATCCGTTGCGAAGTCCACTTCACGTTCCTGAAGGACTCACCGCAAGAGGTCTGGTGGATGGTGGACGGGAAGAGCCCAGAGGACGTCGCTGACCTGAAGTTCAATATCACACTGACGTAAGCGCAAAGGATTTCCCTGTTGTCTGAAAAGGGGAGACGGTTTAGTCCAGGGCGAAGGGGGAGATGGAAATCCTTAGCAGGGGCTGGAGGAAGCACAATGGAGACGTCTGTATGGCAACATCCCAACGGGTGGTGGTGGAGAGGGGGAGGCTTGGACAAATATCAGTGACTTGCTATAAAAGAGGGCTTTCTAAGAAGACCCTCCCTTTCCCTCAGCTGCTTTTTAATTGCATTTATTATTATTATTATTATTATTATTATTATTATTATTTGTATTTATATACTGCCCTATACCCACAGATCTCAGGGCAGTTCACAGGATAAAATCAGAATATAAAACCATTATCAAAATAAAAGCAGCAGCAACCTTTTTGTTCCCGTTTGAGATAATCCTAATAAATTGATTGCAGGATGGGGGAGTAAAAATCCCCAAGGATAAATATGAAGTTCCCGTAGACAGAGTCTGATTACAGGTCCATCTGTTTGTTTGTTTGTTTGTTTGTTTGTTTCATTTATATCCCACCCTTTTCTCAGCCCCCAGCCCGCAATCCTTCCTCGCAATTCACACTACTCTGAATTTTGTGATGCAGTACGCCAACTAGAAATAGATCTACAAATGTGTTTGTTAGGCAGGAAGGCATGTGTAAAAAATGTATAGGTAAGCGAATGTACCATGCCAATAATAATAATAATAATAATAATAATAATAATAATAATACTGCTAATAATGATGATGATGATGATGTTAGGAGCAATGTCCACTAAAATGTATCAAACTTTAGTGAGGTCTTTTTTTAAAAAAATGCAAAAGAATTGCAAGCCAACATGAAGATGTGAGGAACGGAATCGAAGATTGGAAGAAGAGAAATGAAAATAGATTCCTGTCCATCTCTATGTGCAGTGAAAAACCCACATGTGATTCTCACATCTGGTGAATCCCCATTTGGAGTTGCAGATTAATTTTAGCGTGTGCCTTTTCCTGATCTTGCTCATTTCAAAAGGCAGAAAGAAATTCTCAGAAAATCACAAATACGGCGTATGCAAAGAACACAGCAAGGATGAGAACATAAGGAGAGTCCTGCTGGATCAGGCCCATGGCCCATCTAGTCCTGGTCTCACTGTGCCTGAATAGACACCCCCAATGGGAACCCCCCAAGCAGGATGTGGGCCCCAGAGTCCTCTGCCCTCCTGAGGTTTCCGGCAACTGGGATCCAGAAGCGTTGCTGCTTGCGACTTTTAAAGGCAGAGCAGAGCCATCTTGTCTATCGCCACCCATAACCCCTCTCCTCCTCCATGAATTTGTCTAATCCTCTTTTAAAGCCATCCAAATTGGCGGCCACCGCTTCCTCCTGCGGGAGGGTGTTCCACAGATTAACCATGCGCTGCACAGAGAAGGGCTGGCATTTCTCTGGAAAGGGCTCTTGTGCCGGGTTTCCTGCTTGCAGCTTCCCACTGGGGCATCTTCTTGGCTCCCCTGGGAACAGGATGCTGGACCAGATGGTCCCCTTTGTTGGAAAACGCCCTGGGGGTGCCTGCAAGCCCCCGGAACTCTGAGCGTCCTCCGGTATGCGCAGCTCTGGAAAAGGCATCTCCCTTCTCTTCCAGTGCGCTTTTAGCGACATACATCATAATGTTATATGCACACTGAGCTTCTGGCACAACACAGCAAGAAGCGTGAGACATCGTAGAGCTAATCTACTATTTATTTATTTAATAATAATAATAATAATAATAATAATAATAATAATAATTTATTATTTATACCCCACCCATCTGGCTGGGTTTCCCCAGCCACTCTGGGCAGCTTCCAACAAAATATTAAAATACAATGGTCTGTTAAACATTAAAAGCTTCCCTAAACAGGGCTGCCTTCAGATGTCTTCTAAAAGTCTGGTAGTTGTTTTTCTCTTTGACATCTGGTGGGAGGGGGGTTCCACAGGATGGGCGCCACCACCGAGAAGGCCCTCTGCCTGGTTCCCTCTAACTTGGCTTCTTGCAACGAGGGAACCACCAGAAGGCCCTCGGAACTGAACCTTGGTGACTGGACAGAACGATGGGGGTGGAGACGCTCCTTCAGGTATATTGTACATATTTACACACTAGGTACAGACAAAAGCATAATGTCGTCCGTTCTCTCCAGCTCCGAGAGAACAACAGGCACAAGTAAAAGTGAAAGTGCATTCCAAAAAAGTACATACAGCGGAAGAGACCAGACTGCCTTCCGTTTCCCACACTCTTCTCAGACAGGCATGTGATTTGCACCAATCACAAAATGCAGCACCGGGGGAGTGAAATTGCTAACACCCCTTTGACCACATCCAACAGGCTCTTCTGAGGTTCCTCCCTTAGGGATGGTGGTCCCTTGGCATCTCAGAGAGCTGCTGAGCTCAAACATCTCTTCTTCTTTCCCCTTGACCTTTTCCAGGGACATCCCCTCCAGCCTTGGCGAGATGACCATTGTGAAGACCCTGGTCGTGCCCAAGGTCACGGAGAGGGACCTGAAGCGAAACTACACCTGCCATGCGCACAACCTGAAGGGGACTGTTCACCAGGAGGCCATTGTGAAGATTAAAGGTAAGGGCCTTCTCGGTGGCTGCTCCCAGACATTGGCGCTCCCTCCCTAGAGGAGCCAGGCAGCCTCTTTCCCCGTTTCCCTCCTTGTTTCCCCTTCCCTTCCAGCGAAGACTCTCTTATTCCAACAGAACTGCCTTAAGGAAAGGGCTTTTAACAGCACTGCGCTGCTTTTATTACCTGCATTTTTAATAGCTTTGGGGTGTGTGTGTGTGTGTGTTTATATAAAAATTGTTTAAATTTTGAGCAGTGGATGCAAAACAAAATAAAATAGGAGTGAAATCTGAAAAAGGGCATTTGCTTATTTCTAGCAATTGAATGGGGGTGGGGGCTAAAACGGGGGGTAACAGCACCATGGAAGAAGGGAGGGAAGTCATCTTTTAAATTCTGTATTAAATTTGATGTTCATTTGTTTGTTTGTTTTCTAAAAAAAAACCCTTGAAATTCAATAAAAATTACTCGGCAAAAAAAGAATTCTCTTAGAGTCTAGTCTACCTTTTATCAATGGTCTCTTCCCCCCCCCCTTTTGTATTTATTTTGTCACTTTGTTTTATGTTGAGCCTCCGTGAGTGGTGGTCTGGGGAAAGGGCGGGCTAGAAGTAAATCTAATGATAATTCATGATGGTGATGGTGATAATCCACGGCAAATACCCCCCCCCCACTTTCCTCTTCCCTTGACCCCCACAGCCCCTGTGCCCAGGTACACGGTGGAGCTGGTGTGTGGCTTGGGGGCCACCATCGTCCTGGTCGCCCTCCTGACTCTCATCTACCACTTCTACTGGCTGGAAATGGTGCTGTTCTACCGGGCTCATTTTGGGACGGATGAAACCATCTTAGGTAAGGGGTGTGCCTGGAGGTGTGTGTGTGTTTGTTTGTTTGTTGTGGTTTAATAAATTTTCCTTACATTTTACAGTTTAATATTCAACACATTTATCATATGAAAGAAAACACAATGAAACAAAACTCCCCCCCCACCCCGTGACTTCCCTCAGCTTTTTAAAAAAAATTATTTATCAATATTTGTCACAGAAATACCAAAAAAATTCATCAATACTACAATCATCTACATTTTCCCCCTTTCCCTCCTCCTCCCTCCCTTATCTGATTTATTTTTTCATATTGCTTCTGCATGTTATAAAATTGTACACATCCCTTCCCCGATTATTCCCATTGTTCTAATAGATAGTTGTGCAACTAGAGCCCATTCTCAAAGTAAAGGTGTTCCAAATTAAGTTTTGCACTCACTTTTCCCCAAGTCACCCTCGTCACTTCTTCGCCTTGCAACCTGATCTTGCAACCACTTTGCTTCCCGGACTGCCACCTTATCTGCTCTCCTTGACCTTGGGCTTGGTGGATGGACACTCTCCAGTGAGAGACTCAGTTAACTCTCTCTCTCCCCGAGTGCTTCTTCTCCTAGCTGTTCCCCATCCAGTTCTTACCAGCTTTTGTCTTCTGAACTATGTCCCTCTGCAAACCATTGTTCCAAATCTATACTGTCCCATTGCTCCTGGGAAGATTCACGATCCTGTTTGGGGAAGTTTTTAATGACTGATGTTTTAATGTATTTTTAATCTCTTTATTATTATTATTATTATTATTATTATTATTATTATTATTATTATTATTATTATTATGGGAGGGGAAGGGCAGACTCCCACCATTCCTCCTCAGCATGGTCCCTGACAACTCTGAACTACAGAAGTGCTTCATAGATGCCAAATCTTGTTTTCTAAGTCTTTTAATGGTTAAACGTTGCTGGTGGTTTTTATGATTATTATTATTTTGCAATGCTTATTGGAAATTGAATTGTTATTTTCATTACATTGTTTTGTAGCATTGTTTTATGCCTCTTGGTGTACTTTGTGAAGCATTTCGTGAATCGCGGTAATTTTTCCCCAGTGGCGCCTGAGAAGGCGACATGCGGCTGCAACATTAAAGCCTTCAATCTGTATAGAGCCAAATAAGCACATTAAATACATGTATGATTAAATAAATGAATACATTTTAAACTCGCCTTAAGAGTCGCGGCTGAATGTGGTGGATTATGATAATGTCAGAGTGCAGAAAGTCTAATTGCTCCTTCGCCTTCCGCCTCTCTGCATCCCTCCCCCCCCCCCATTTCTTGCGTCTCTGGGCTAGAACTTTTGAATCAAAGGCCACAGGGTTGCCTCTAGCAACCACATTGACCTAGCCAGCCTTCCTCCTTTGGCAGCCTGAAAGCTTCAGTCCCTCTTTGGAGAAGTCCTTTTGCAGATCGGGAATAATAATAATAATAATAATAATAATAATAATAATAATAATAGCAAGTAAGTAAGTAAAGCTGCAGGGAGCAGGAATAAATGGACAGTTCTCCAAATGGAGAGATGTAGAAAGCAGAGTCCCCCAAGGATCAGGGTCAGGGCCTGTGCTTTTTAAACGGTTCATAAAAAAAGAGAGGCAGCGTGCGTAGTGGTTAGAGTGCCCGACTTGGACCTGCGGGACCAGGGTTCGAATCACCAACTCACACTCCTTGGAGAGAAAAAACTGGGTTATAAATTCAATAAGCCAACAGGCAGACAAAAAATAAGCAACCTGGAGTTAGTATTGAGCATCGGCCCGGTTTGCCGATGACACTAAATTCTCCGGGGCCTTTGGAACAAAATGAGCTTGAGCTCGAAAAGGACCGACGTGGATGGCTTCAAAAGAGGATTGGACGAATTCATGGAGGGAGGAGAGGGCAACTGGTGGCTCCTAGCTGCAATGACTCTGCTCTGCCTCTATAGCTGAAGGCAGCCATGCTTCTGAATCCCCGTTGCTGGAAACACGGGAGGGGAGAGGGCTCTTGTTCTCAGCTCCTCCTTGTGGGTTTCCTTTCAGGACATCTGGTTGTGAGAACAGGATTGTGGACTAGAAGGGCCCCCTTTGGCCTGATCCAGAAGCCAGGCTCTTCTGATGTTGCTGTGGAACCTCCAGGTCCAGAGGCAGTCTATCTGGATTCCAAGGTTCCTAGGGGCATTTGGCCCCTGTGGGAACAGGATGCTGGTTTAGATGGGGCCCCTTTGGCCTGATCCAGCAGGCTCTTCTTATGAGGTTCCTTTTAATGAGCTGCAGGCCGAGTGCTTTTTCAGGCTCTGCGTTGGAAGGGAGCAGGAGTGTCGAGAGGCAGAAAGCCCCCCTCTTTCCTGACTTCTCTGCCCCCCGCTCCTGGCACGGGGGCAGAGGAGCTAGAAGCCGATGTACCCACAGCTACTCCGAACTCACCAAAGCCTATTCCCCCCCTTTTTCTTCTTCTTTTTCTCGTCTGCTCGCTTCCCTCTCCGACTGGGGCCGTCAGACGGGAAAGAGTATGACATTTATTTGTCCTACGCGAGGAACGCCGAGGAGGAAGAATTTGTGCTGCTGACGTTGAGAGGGGTTCTGGAGAACGAGTTTGGCTACAAGCTGTGCATTTTTGACAGAGACAGCCTCCCCGGGGGAAGTGAGTATCTCTGGAGCGTTCAGAGCAGCCGAGAGCAGCAGGCTTTCTGCTTTCGCACAAACTGCACACACACAGACACACACACACACACAGCCCCTCCGCAAAGAGAGCAAACCACCACACTTAGCAAAGGCAGCTCTGGAAGCCTTTGAGGTTAACATTTGGTTTGAAAGCAGCTTGCCACAAGTTTCTTAAAGAAGTCCCCGCTGTTATTATTATTTTTTTGTCTTCCTCTTTAAGGGGGGCATTCCCAGAACCTTCAGGCCACTAGGAGGAAGATCCATGGAGAGTGGACTTTGTAGAGGTGAAAGGGGCCCCAACGGTCATCTAGTCCAACCCCCTCCAATGCAGGATTCTCATCCGTGACAGATGACCATCCAACCTCTGCTTAAAAACCTCTAAGGAAGGGAGGGACCACCACCTTCCAAGGGAGTCAATTTTGCTGCCAAACAGCTCTTACTGTCAGAAAGTTCTTCCTGGTGTTTAGTCGGAATCTCCTTTCTTGTAACCTGAAGCCTTGGGTTCGAGTTCTACCCTCCAGAGCAGGAGAAAACAAGCTGGTTCCCTCTTCCATGTGACAGCCCTTGATATAGTTGAAGATGGCTCTCGTATCTCCTCTCAGTCTCCTCTTTTTGAGGCTAAACCAGGCTTCCTCAACCTCGGCCCTCCAGATGTTTTGGGACTACAATTCCCACCATCCCTGACCACTGGTCCTGCTGGCTAGGAATCATGGGAGTTGTAGGCCAAAAACATCTGGAGGGCCGAGGTTGAGGAAGCCTGGGCTAAACCTACTCAGATCCTTCAACCATTCCTCATAAGGCCTGGTTTCCAGACCCCTTGATCTTCTTGGTCGCCCTCCTCTGCACGCCTTCCTGCTTGCTAATGCCTTTCTTGTCAAGATTCTTTCAAGAAGGATATTGAGAAACCGGAAATGAAATGAAATTTTATCCCTGGTTGCTGGGGAGGGGGTTCAAGCAGTTGGGACCAAAGGTTATGGAGATGGCACCCATCTTTGAAATCCTCTTCTTTGCAGACGTCTGTGTCTGTCAAGTAATGGTAACCGCTCCTGAATCTGGGGAAGTGACCTCCGGTTTCTGCTTGTCTCCCAAGCTCCCTGACTCGACAGTCAAAGTCAGGAGGGCAGTCGCTGGCCTTTTAGAAAAAGCTGCCCTTGTACCTTCGCGGTTCCTGCCAAGGGAAATCCAAATGAAGGGCCGGAAGATCAAATTCTGCAGGGTAAATGATGAGAATGAATGCGAACCGGTGGGCCTGTTCCATGAAGGATTGCCTGTTTTATTCTGTAGTTGGCATTTTTTCTGCTTATCTTGCTGGTGTGTTAGCTGAAAGTAGCCCAGTGGCACAGAGGAGAGTCGGAGGGTGGGAAAGGGCAGTTTGGGTACCCAAAGAGAGGAGGGCGGGATGGGGAGCCAGGGGCAATGTGAGACTGCTGAGCTTTCTGTACTTAGATTCATAGGATTGTAAAGTTGGAAGGGACCATGAGGGTCATCTAGTCTAACCCCCTGCAATGCAGGAATCTTTTGCCCGACCCATCACCTTGAGATTAAGAGTCTTTTGCTGTACTGACTGTACTGAGTCTCTTGCTGTACTGACTGAGCTATGCCAGCTGCAATCATGGAAAAACAGAATGGTAGAGTTGGAAGGGACACCCAAGGGACATCTTGCCCAACCCCCTGTGAGGTGGGTCATATTGCAGATGGTGCTGAGAGGTGGAGGTGAGCTTACCTTAGGCTGCCCAGTGATTGAATGCAAGAGGCAGCATTAGAACTGGGGGCCTCCTGATTTGCAGCTCAGCCTCTCTGCTATGCCAAGTGCTCTCTTAGGCCTGTGGTGTTCCTACCCATGTTGCTCCCCTGCTTTCAGGTGGTATTTTGGAGCGCTACAGAACTGAGGCATGATCCAAAACTTAGCCGCTAGCATAGCTTTGTGCCCTCCCTGTAGCAGCCTAGCAGCAGAGGATGGGGGGCTGCTCAAGAGTTGTGGGGAGCAAGCTCCCATTTTTCCCAGGTCAAGGCTTGAGGGCTGGCCAGCCTGGGGCCTTCTGTCCAGTTTTGGCCAAGCAAGCTGCTCTGCCCGGTTCTTTCCTCCTTTCATCTTGGTCCGCACAAGGAAACAAGGAAGGGCCTGATGAACAGCCCCCTCCCATCCTGATGGAGCCCTCCCTGTGGTCCAGAGGTTCCTGTGGGGAAGGCAAGGGTCCTCATCACCCCACCGTGACCTGGTGCTTGTCTTCAGGCAGAAACCTCAAGGAGCCGATTTGTGAGCAGGTGGCTTCCAGGGGGTGCCTAGGGACCACCTTTGCATCTCACCCTCTCCGCATGTGCAAACTGAGCATTGGAGCAGGGCCACCTTGGTCCTTGCATATATTTTCAGATAAGACCTGGTCCCGCTTCCCATTCCATTTCTGGGCTCGGGTTTCCATCTACTTAAAAGCTCCCTGTGTTTTTATTCTTTTTTGGAAACCCCTCCAGGCTTGAGATGCTCTAGAAGCTTTTGGGCCCAGGAGCGACGGTGGTTAAAAACAGCATCTGTTTGCCCTGCAGGTCTCCCTGCCGTATGCATCCAGAGCCACTGACGTGAGCATCCAAATTTAACTTCCTTCCTCCCTCGCTCGTCCTTTTGCCGAGACCTGGTCCAATTCTGGCAGAAGGAATGCAACTTTCTCTTCTCTCTTCTGCAACAGCAATAGCCTTTGTCGTGTGCTGCAAAAAAAGAGATCTATTTTAATTACACTGGCCTAAGCTGATGACAGCATCAGCAAGCTTTAGGGCCGTTGCTGTTGAGATCTGTGAAACTGGAAAACTTGCATATTTTAAGACCAATTAAAGTTGGTCTTGACAGAACATTGCCATCCTGGCTAGTAGCCCTCAATAGCCCTCTCTCCTCCATGAATTTCTTGAATCCTCTTTTAAAGTCATCCAAGTTGGTGGCCCCCTCCAGTGGCAGGGAGTTCCACAGTTTAACTATGCACTGCATGAAGAAGTTATGTCTTTTATCTGTCCTGAATCTTCCAACATATGATGTCCACTTCATATGATGTCCACTAGTACTATTGTTCTGAGAAAGGGAGAAAACCTTTCCTTTATCCACTTTCTGTCATGTCACCTCTTACTTCTCGTTCCTCAAAGCAGCAACCATTCTTCATATGTGAATCCCCTTGATCATTTTGGCTGCTCTTGGCTGATCCTTTCCTAACCCCACAGTATCCCGGCAGGATGAGCCTGGGGTTCCAAAAGGCCTTTGGAAAGAGCTACCTGTTGCATCCATCGCTGTCCTATGAATCATAGAATTGTAAAGTTGGGAGGGACTCCAAAGGTCATCCAGTCCAACCCCCTGCAATGCAGGAATCTCAGCTGAAGCATCGCTGACGGGTGGCCATTTCATGACCTCCGTAAAACGGAGCACAGGGGAGGCTGAGGAAAAGTGGGCATGGGATTCAGGGAACGGAGCCCGTTGGCTGCCGTCAATGATCTCTCCTTTCCTCCCGGTCTTAGTCACAGATGTCTTCTGACAGATGGGATCCGCCCCCCACGCCCTCAAGCTTTTGCTCTGCTCCTTCTGTTCCCCTGCTATTTTAGATGAGGTGGGAAGGCTGCCATTCTCTGTGTCCTCCCCCCCACATCCTCATTGGGCTCCTACAGATCCCAGACTGCCACCCTTCTTTCCTTCCTAGCTCCTTCCTCTCCCCAGTTTCGGTTATGGAGATGATCACTCCCTGGGTCTCAAGATGTACTTTTTAATTTCATGATATGCTGCCTTTCGAGGCAAAGCCCTGGGGGTGGGGTGGGGTGGGGGAAGAAGAAGAAGAAGAAGAAGAAGAAGAAGAAGAAGAAGAAGAAGAAGAAGAAGAAGAAGAAGAAGAAGAAGAAGAAGAAGAAGAAGAAGAAGGGTTTGGATTTGATATCCCGCTTTATCAATCTCTGCTTCCTTTCCTCCCCCACAACAAACCCTCTGTGAGGTGAGCGAGGCTGAGAGACTTCAGAGAAGTGTGACTAGCCCAAGGTCACCCAGCAGCTGCATGTGGAGGAGCGGGGAAGCGAACCCAGTTCACCAGATTACGAGTCCACCGCTCTTACCCACTACACCACACTGGATCTCTGCCTTCCATTCAGAAGGTCCCAGGTTCCCAGATTCAACCCCCAAGGGCATCTCCAACTAGGCGGGGGGGGGGACTCCCTGCCTGGAGCCCTGAACAGCGGCTGCCAGTCAGTGTGGGCAGTTTTGAACTAGAACACAAGAAGAGCCCTTCTGGATCAGGCCCATGGGCCATCTAGCTCAGCATCCTCTTTTCGCAGTGGATGGGCAGGTGCCTCTTTTAGGAAACCCACCAGCAGGACCCGAGCGCAAGAGCCACTCTCCCCTCCTGTGGTTTCCAGCAACTGATATTCAGGAGTGTTGCTGCCTGTGGCCACAGAGACAGAGCAGAGCCATTGTGGCTAGTAGCTAGCCATTGAATGAGATGGATCAATTGGCGCAACTAGGGAGGGCAGGGGTTGAGTGGCAGGGTGATAGGATAGCCATGTTCAAATATATAAAAGGATGTCATATAGAGGAGGGAGATTGTTTTCTGCTGTTCCAGAGAAGCGGGCACGGAGCAATGGATTCAAGCTACAAGAAAGAAGATTCCACCTAAACATTAGGAAGAACTTCCTGACAGTAAGAGCTGTTCGGCAGTGGAATTTGCTGCCAAGGAGTGTGGTGGAGTCTCCTTCTTTGGAGGTCTTTAAACAGAGGCTTGACAGGCATATGTCAGGAATGTTTTGATGGTGTTTCCTGCTTGGCAGGGGGTTGGACTGGATGGCCCTTGTGGTCTCTTCCAACTCTATGATTCTATGATCTCCTCTGCATGCAGAAAGTCTTAGTTTCAATCACTGGCAGGATCTCCAGGTAGGGCTAGGGGAAAGCTCCCGTTCTTGAATCCTGGAGAGCTACTGCTGCCACTCAATCAATCAATATCATTTTGTTTGAATGCTGCCTTTCCAGAGTTAAGACCATGCTCAAGGAGGCTTGCAGCATGTGAAGATTAATTACAAACGTAGGGAAAGTAGTTATAAGCTAATAAGTAAAACATCAACATGTACACATTGGACGAAGAAGATTCAATAAATAAATATAAGATTGTCCAGCAGGACCTTAGAGACCAACTAAGTTTGTTCTGGGTATAAGCTTTCTTGTGCATGCACACTTCTTCAAATACAAACAAAGTGTACATGCACACAAATGCTTATACTCAGAACAAACTTAGTTGGTCTCTAAGGTGATGCTGGACAATTTTTTTATTTATTTTATTCATTTCATCTGCATCAGACCAACACGGCTACCTGCCTGAACATAGACGATACAAAATAAAGATGGGGGAAAAAATAATGCCAACAACAGCACACACACACCCCAAGAACCCCTGGCCCAAGAGAGTGTTCAGCAACCTCTGCTTTTGTAGCTGGAGTCAGTCCAGTCCCTGCCCCCAAAGTCTGCAAGGCAGGGAGCAGTCTTCCAGGACTCACAGCCAAGAGAGTCTCAGCTTTTGTAGCTGGAGTCCATCCATCCACCCATCACTCTGGGCTTTGCCTTCCCAGGCCAAGTGGAAAAGGACTCAAGTCGGGACGCAGGTCTTCCAAGACTCCCAGCCCAGATGGTCAGTCAGTGTAGAAAGGCTGAGCTGGGTCGACCAAGGCTCTGACTCCATGCAAGCTTCCTTTGTTCCTATGAAGCAGCTTGCGCAATATTAGTTTCAGTTGTCCTGAAATACTTTATAAAGATTTCATTACAGTTGCAAAGCCAACAGTCTAAAAACTCTCTGCGGCCCATCCCAGCATCTCAAACGAAATAAGCTAAAAAAAGGAACACCACAGCATCATAAATAACCCTTTTAAAGAAAGCAGGCCAAGCATATTAGTTCAAAAAAAAAAAAAGATGGAAGCAGAAAGGTCTTCATGCCTTTTTGAAAGCCTGCTCCCCGTGTTCCTGTTTGACCAGATTGGTTTGCAGGACTTGCACACAAGGGCCAAACTCTGTGCCTTTGCAGAGTTGAGCTTTCAGCACAGCAACCCCAAGAGCAGCCTGCCTATTAAAGTTTGGCAGTTTTAGACTCCTGCGCTTTTTTTTAATTTAAAAAATCTGTTTCAGCAAGCTTAACCCAGATGCAAAAACCAATTAAGCACACCCGTTTTAAAATGTTCCTGCTTTTATTTATAGAGCGATAATGCTTTTAATGTACGCTGCACAGGGATTATTTGATTTAAATGATTTTCTAAGCTATCCTATGTAAAATAAATAACATTAAAAAGAAGGTGCTTTCGATACCGCTTGGGAGGGACTTCCAAAACCAAGGGGCCAACACCAAAAAGGCCATGACTCTATTGCCCGCCAGTCTTTTAAATCTTAGTGGTGGGCTTCATACAGGGACAAGCAGTCCTTCAAACAACCTGATCCCAGACTAGATATAAATCCTCTTTGGCTATGCTCTCCAAATTGTCAGGGGTTGGACTCGATGACTTTTGCGGTCCCTCCCAAGTCAGGGATTCCCAAATTGTTCCCTCCACCACTCACTAGGGGCCGATGTGAGGAAACTTTTGACCCTCTGAATGTTCCTGAACTGCGGCTCCTAATCTCCCATGGCCACTGGCCTTGTTTGCTAGAGCAGATGGGAGTTGTAGCTCAGCAATATCCAGAGCTCCATCCCTCTCACTGAGTTCCCTTTCATACTCTCAGAGTGGGTGCAGATCAGGGCCGGATTGAGGTTTGATGAGGCCCTCAGCTCCTGAAGGTAATGGGGCCCTTGATATGTCCAGCTGCCCTTTGTCAACAACAAATTGTTGCTGTTTCTGTGTTGAATATATGCTAGATCAGGCATCCCCAAACTTCGGCCCTCCAGATGTTTTGGACTACAATTCCCATCATCCCTGACCACTGCTCCTGTTAGCTAGGGATCATGGAGTTGTAGGCCAAAACATCTGGAGGGCCACAGTTTGGGGATGCCTGTGCTAGATGGTCATTTATCAACCTCATGGGTATCTAAAGCCATTTGTACATGCAGAATGGAGGCACCCTATATATGTTGTTGTTGTTGTTTAGTCGTTTAGTCGTGTCCGACTCTTCGTGACCCCATGGACCATAGCATGCCAGGCACTCCTGTCTTGCACTGCCTCCCGCAGTTTGGTCAAACTCATGTTCGTAGCTTCGAGAACACTGTCCAACCATCTCGTCCTCTGTCGTCCCCTTCTCCTTGTGCCCTCCATCTTTCCCAACATCAGGGTCTTTTCCAGGGAGTCTTCTCTTCTCATGAGGTGGCCAAAGTATTGGAGCCTCAGCTTCAGGATCTGTCCTTCCAGTGAGCACTCAGGGCTGATTTCCTTCAGAATGGATAGGTTTGATCTTCTTGCAGTCCATGGGACTCTCAAGAGTCTCCTCCAACACCATAATTCAAAAGCATCAATTCTTCGGCGATCAGCCTTCTTTATGGTCCAGCTCTCACTTCCATACATCACTACTGGGAAAACCATAGCTTTAACTATACGGACCTTTGTCGGCAAGGTGATGTCTCTGCTTTTTAAGATGCTGTCTAGGTTTGTCATTGCTTTTCTCCCAAGAAGCAGGCGTCTTTTAATTTCGTGACTGCTGTCACCATCTGCAGTGATCAAGGAGCCCAAGAAAGTAAAATCTCTCACTGCCTCCATTTCTTCCCCTTCTATTTGCCAGGAGGTGATGGGACCAGTGGCCATGATCTTGGTTTTTTTGATGTTGAGCTTCAGACCATATTTTGCGCTCTCCTCTTTCACCCTCATTAAAAGGTTCTTTAATTCCTCCTCGCTTTCTGCCATCAAGGTTGTGTCATCTGCATATCGGAGGTTGTTGATATTTCTGTTTGACCTTGTTTGTTGACCTTGTTTGTTTCTGGCTGTGACCTTTCACCTAGAAGTGTGAGTCAGGAAGTTCAGGTGATTAGCTGTGGGCGGAGCTAGTCAGAGCTTGGAGTGCAGCGGCGCGCGCCTAGCGGCGCGCGCAGTTTGAACCATCTTTTTGATCTAGGGCAGCAAGTCTCACACGTTTGTTAGGGGGGGCCTAGGCCTCTTCCTCTTTCCCGTTTGACCTCAAGGTTTTCAAGATGGAGGTGGAGGGAACAAGCATTGTCACCTGCAATTCCTGTGCAATGTTTGTTTTCTTGCCAAAAGATGTGGGTAGCTACACCTGCAACAATTGCAAGTTGGTTGCCCTACTAGAAAACAAGGTTGCCCTTCTGGAAGAGAAGGTGCAGCAGCTTCAGGGGCGTGTATCTACGCTCCAGAGAATTAAAGAGCTGGAGCTTTTCTTGGATGCAGCAGAGCACACTGTCTGCACCAAGGATGAGACAGGGGATCTCCCTGAGGAGGAGGTCAGTTCCCCAACACAGCAGCCAGATGTATGGAGGAACGTGACTCATAGAAGTAGAAGGCCCAGGGATCGCTCTGAGTGCTTAGAATTACACAACCGTTTTGAAGTGCTCATGGAAGACGAGAAACAGACTCCACCTGAGGATCTCTCCCTCATCACAGTTGATGAGGAATATGAAGACGAGCAACCAAGTCAGTCCTCTGGGAATATGCAGGTAACCTTGGAAGGGACAGCACATGGAAGAATCCCAACCAAGCCTATGAAGAGGCGAGTAGTGGTGATTGGGGATTCCATACTGAGGGGTACAGAAGCAGTAATCTGTGGGCCTGACAAGATGTCTCGAGAGGTGTGCTGTCTACCTGGGGCCAAGATCGAAGATGTAACAGAACGGCTGCAAGGAATCATAAAACCCACCGACAAATACCCCTTCCTTTTGGTGCATGTGGGAACCAATGACACTGCAAGCCATAGCTTACAGAAGATCAAAAATGATTATGAGGCTCTGGGCAGGAAGTTGAAGCAATTAGATGCACAAATTGTCATCTCTTCTGTCCTCCCAGTTGAACGACATGGCCCAGGGAGAGAGGGAAAAATAGGGGAAGTGAACAACTGGCTTCGCAAATGGTGCAAACAGGAACGGTTTGGATTCCTAGATCACGGTCTGCAGTTTCTTGAAGATGGACTTCTGGCAAGTGATGGACTGCACCTCACAAAAGTTGGGAGGAATGTTTTTGCCACGAAACTCAAAAACCTCATCAGGAGGGCTTTAAACTGACTTATGTGGGGGAGGGAGACAGTGGTCCTGAAGGTAGGAGTCTATCAAATGCTGAAGATGATCATCCGAATGTCAAGGACCAAATGGAGCAAGCAGCATGCAGACCTAGTGGTGGGACGAAAATATCCTTAAATAAGAGACATGGGGGAATGATCAACGGTCTTCAATGTCTGTATACTAATGCACAGAGCATGGGAAATAAACAAGATGAACTTGAGCTCTTGGTACAGCAAACTAAATATGACATAATAGGCATCACTGAAACCTGGTGGGATGAGTCTCATGACTGGAATGTAGTAATAGAGGGATACAATCTATTTAAGAGAAATAGACCAAACAGGAAAGGAGGAGGAGTAGCTTTATATGTTAGGGATATGTATACCTGTGAAGAGATCCAGGATTTAAAACTTCAAAGCCAAATTGAGAGTATCTGGGTCAAAATTAAGGGAGAGAAAAACAACAGTGATCTCATTGTGGGAGTTTACTATAGATCCCCAAGCCAAACTGAGGACACAGATGATGCCTTCCTGGAACAGATGGCCAAGCATTCCAAAGGAAGTGAGATAGTAGTAATGGGGGATTTCAACTATCCTGATATTTGTTGGATGTCAAACTCAGCCAAGAGCATAAGGTCGAACAGATTCCTCACTGGCCTTGCAGACAACTTCATTGTCCAGAAAGTGGGAGAAGCAACAAGAGGATCAGCCATTTTAGATCTGGTCCTAACCAATAGTGATGACTTGGTTAGTGGGGTAGAAGTGGCAGGATCATTAGGTGGGAGTGACCATGCTCTTCTGGAGTTTATTATCCAGCGGAAAGGAGCAACCAAGCATACTAAGGTCCAAATTCTAGACTTTAAGAAAGCCGACTTCAGAAAACTTAGGGAAACGCTGGGTGAAATCCCATGGACAGTAATACTAAAAGGGAAGGGAGTTCACGATGGTTGGGAGTTTGTTAAAAGGGAGATATTAAAAGCACAACTTCAGGCAATACCAATGAGACGGAAACATGGAAGGTGCCTAAAGAAGCCAGGCTGGCTATCTAAAGAACTTTTGACTGAGTTAAGATTTAAAAGGGATATGTACAAAAAATGGAAAAGGGGGGAAATCTCCAGAGAGGAATTCAAACATATAGCCAGCACGTGTAGAGACAAAGTCAGAAAAGCTAAAGCACAGAATGAACTCAGGCTCGCCAGAGAGGTTAAAAGCAACAAAAAGGGCTTTTATGGGTATGTCCGTAGCAAAAGGAAAAACAAGGAAACAGTGGGGTCACTCAGAGGAGAAGATGGTGAAATGCAAACAGGGGACAGAGAAAGGGCAGAACTCCTCAATGCCTTCTTTGCCTCAGTCTTCTCCAAGAAAGAAAAAAACGCCCGACCTGAAGAATATGGAGCAGATGATTCAGCAGGGGAAACACAGCCCAGAATAAGTAAGGAGGTAGTACAAGAATACTTGGCTAGTTTAGATGTATTCAAGTCTCCAGGGCCAGATGAACTACATCCAAGAGTATTAAAAGAACTGGCAGAGGTGATTTCAGAACCACTGGCAATAATCTTTGAAAATTCCTGGAGAACAGGCGAAGTTCCAGCAGACTGGAGGAGGGCAAATGTTGTCCCTATTTTCAAAAAGGGGAAAAGAGAGGACCCAAACAATTACCGCCCAGTCAGCCTGACATCAATACCAGGAAAGATTCTAGAGCAGATCATTAAGCAAACGGTCTGTGAGCACCTAGAAAGAAACTCTGTGATCACTAAAAGTCAGCATGGGTTCCTGAAAAATAAGTCATGTCAGACTAATCTGATCTCATTTTTTGACAGAATTACAAGCCTGGTAGATGAAGGGAACGCTGTGGATGTAGCCTATCTTGATTTCAGCAAGGCCTTTGACAAAGTGCCCCATGGTATTCTTGTAAAGAAGCTGGTAAAATGTGGGCTAGACAATGCTACCATTCAGTGGATTTGTAGCTGGCTTACTGACCGAACCCAAAGGGTGCTCATCAATGGCTCCTCCTCATCCTGGAGAGTAGTGACTAGTGGGGTGCCACAGGGTTCTGTCTTGGGCCCAGTCTTGTTCAACATCTTTATCAATGACTTGGATGATGGGCTTGAGGGAATCCTGAGCAAGTTTGCAGATGACACCAAATTGGGAGGGGTGGCTAACACCCCAGAGGACAGGATCACACTTCAGAATGACCTTAACAGATTTGACAACTGGGCCAAAGCAAACAAGATGAATTTTAACAAGGAGAAATGTAAAGTACTACACTTGGGCAGACAAAATGAAAGGCACAAATACAGGATGGGAGACACCTGGCTTGAGAGCAGTACATGTGAAAAGGATCTAGGAGTTTTGGTTGACCACAAACTTGACATGAGTCAGCAGTGTGATGCAGCAGCTAAAAAAGCCAATGCAATTCTGGGCTGCATCAATAGGAGTATAGCATCTAGATCAAGGGAAGTAATAGTACCACTGTATTCTGCTCTGGTCAGACCTCACCTGGAGTATTGTGTCCAGTTCTGGGCACCACAGTTCAAGAAGGATACTGATAAGCTGGAACGTGTCCAGAAGAGGGCAACCAAAATGGTCAAAGGCCTGGAAACGATGCCTTATGAGGAACGGCTTAGGGAGCTGGGTATGTTTAGCCTGGAGAAGAGAAGGTTAAGGGGTGATATGATAACCATGTTCAAATATATAAAAGGATGTCATATAGAGGAGGGAGAACGGTTGTTTTCTGCTGCTCCAGAGAAGCGGACACGGAGCAACGGATTCAAACTACAAGAAAGAAAATTCCACCTAAACATTAGGAAGAACTTCCTGACAGTAAGAGCTGTTCGGCAGTGGAATTTGCTGCCAAGGAGTGTGGTGGAGTCTCCTTCTTTGGAGGTCTTTAAGCAGAGGCTTGACAGCCATCTGTCAGGAATGCTTTGATGGTGTTTCCTGCTTGGCAGGGGGTTGGACTGGATGGCCCTTGTGGTCTCTTCCAACTCTATGATTCTATGATTCTATGATTCTATGATTCTATGATTCTTCTGGCAATCTTAATTCCGGCTTGGGATTCATCTAGTCCAGCCTTTTGCATGATGAATTCTGCATATAAGTTAAATAAGCAGGGAGACAATATACAACCTTGTCGTACTCCTTTCCCAATTTTGAACCAATCAGTTGTTCCATATCCAGTTCTAACTGTAGCTTCTTGTCCCACATAGAGATTTCTCAGGAGACAGATGAGGTGATCAGGCACTCCCATTTCTTTAAGAACTTGCCATAGTTTGCTGTGGTCGACAATGTAGTCAATGAAGCAGAAGTAGACGTTTTTCTGGAACTCTCTAGCTTTCTCCATAATCCAGCGCATGTTTGCTATTTGGTCTCTGGTTCCTCTGCCCTTTCGAAATCCAGCTTGCACTTCTGGGAGTTCTCGGTCCACATACTGCCTAAGCCTGCCTTGTATAATTTTAAGCATAACCTTGCTAGCGTGTGAAATGAGCGCAATTGTGCGGTAGTTGGAGCATTCTTTGGCACTGCCCTTCTTTGGAATTGGGATGTAGACTGATCTTCTCCAATCCTCTGGCCATTGCTGAGTTTTCCAAACTTGCTGGCATATTGGGTGTAGCACCTTAACAGCATCATCTTTTAAAATTTTAAATAGTTCAGCTGGAATATCATCACTTCCACTGCCCTTGTTATTAGCAGTGCTTTCTAAGGCCCATTTGACTTCACTCTCCAAGATGTCTGGCTCAAGGTCAGCAACCACACTACCTGGGGTGTACGAGACTTCCATATCTTTCTGGTATATATAGAAAGGAGCAAACCAGGGATATTTGAGGGAGAAGGCTAGCAGGCAGGGCCATGACTTACATCAGAGGAGCCTACACAACACAAAACACTGGTGCTGGATGTAGGTTTTATTTTATTTGTTGTTTAACTTATATTTTGGAAATGTACATCCAGGGGTTTTTTTCTTTAATTTTTTTGGGGGCCCCCAAGAGAGTGGGGCCCTAAGCTAGAGCTTGTTTAGCTTATACGTAAATCCGCCACTGGTCCAGATCCTTTAACAAGACTGATCCATTGCACATACATCCTGCTTGTTCCTCAAGGCGGGCTACGTGGTTCTCCCCCTCCTCCCCATCTTATCCCCACAACAGCCCTGTGATGTAGGTTAGGCTGCAAGGTGGGAAATGGTGCAAGGTCAGCCCGTGAACTTCGTGGCCAAGTGAGGATTCGAACCCTGGTCTCTACTCTAACCACTATACCTCCATTGCCTCTCTGCAGGTGCACTGTGTTTCTCCCAGACTCCACCACATTTGACAGACGTATTTATCACTCATTCACCCACTAGCTCATCGTTCGGCAGACTTGGCTCTTCCTTTAATTGTTCTTGAGGTTTTTAAAATCTCTGTTTATGTTTGTTTTCATTCTTTGATTAATTAACGGCAACTTACAGCAGGTGTGTGAACCAGATTGAGGCCTGCATTCTCTGGTTGCAACTTTTGAGGGGGGGGGGGAGAGAGAGACTGCGCCCCAATGCTGGGTGGAGCCGAAGCCAAAAGCAAGGGAAGAGCATTGCATCTTCCATGGAAGAGCCTTTTTGATATTTGAAGGTGGCTCTCCTATCTCCCAAGCTTCCTCAACTGTTCCTGATGTGTAGTACAGTGGTGCTTCGACTTACTAATTTAATCCGTTCCGAAGGCACCTTCGTAAGTCAAAAAACGCCATTGGAAACACGATTTCCCATAGGAATGCATTGGAAACGGAAAAATTCGTAAGTCAAAAAATCCCTATCTAAAACTACCACGGTTTTTTCTCGGATGTCGAGACATTCGTAAGCGCGCGGCCATTACCCCCATTCGTAAGTCGAAAAATTCGATTGTCGAGTCGTTCGTAAGTCGAGGTGCCACTGTATATACATTTATCTCCGAGTTGGCTCCATGGAATTGAATGGCATTTGCGTCCAAACAGAAATGCTTAAGAGGCAGTCCCAGCCTCTTGGCAGCAGATCCTATTGATGGTGATAATTTCTTCTTCTTCTTCTTCTTCTTCTTCTTCTTCTTCTTCTTCTTCTTCTTCTTCTTCTTCTTCTTCTTTCCCTCGTAGTTGAGTAAGATTGTCTTCCATAAACACGATTTTAACAATGAGTCCGTAAGTGACTGTGGAGGCCAATTCTGGATCCACACATCCTTCCACAGTGAGGACATGGGTTTCCGGGCGGGAGTTGATCACGGTGAGGGTTTGCCAAGCGTGCCTTCCTCTTCGCACGTTTCTCCCTTGCGTCCTGAGTTCGAGTGTCTTCAAAGCCCATGACACCTTTGGTCAAGGCTGTTCTCCAACTGGAGCGCTCGCAGGCCAGTGTTTCCCAGTTGTCAGTGTTTACACTACATTTTTTAGATTCATAGAATCATAGAGTTGGAAGAGACCACAGGGGCCATCCAGTCCAACCCCCTGCCAAGCAGGAAACACCATCAAAGCATTCTTGACATATGCCTGTCAAGCCTCTGCTTAAAGACCTCCAAAGAAGGAGACTCCACCACACTCCTTGGGAGCAAATTCCACTGCCGAACAGCTCTTACTGTCAGGAAGTTCTTCCTAATGTTTAGGTGGAATCTTCTTTCTTGAAGTTTGAATCCATTGCTCCGTGTCCGCTTCTCTGGAGCAGCAGAAAACAATCTATCTCCCTCCTCCATATGACATCCTTTCATATATTTGAACATGGCTATCATATCACCCCTTAACCTTTTCTTCTCCAGGCTAAACATACCCAGCTCCCTAAGCCGTTCCTCATAAGGCATCGTTTCCAGGCCTTTGACCATTTTGGTTGCCCTCTTCTGGACACGTTCCAGTTTGTCAGTATCCTTCTTGATTTGCCTTGAGACAGTCTTTAAACCTGTTTTGTTGACCACCAGCATTACGCTTTCCATTTTAAAGTTTGGAATAGAGTAGTTGCTTTGGAAGACGATCCTCAGGCACCTGCACAACATGACCAGTCCAACTAAGTTGATGTTGATGAATCATTGCTTCAGCACTGGTGATCTTTGCTTCTTCCAGGACACTGGTATTAGTATTAGTTCGCCTGTCTTCCCAAGTGATGTGTAAAAAAAATTCTGAGACACCATTGATGGAATCTTTCGAGGAGCTGGAGATGGCCTTTATAAGTGGTCCATGTTTCACAAGCATAATTTACTATTTATACCCTGCCCATCTGACTGGGTTTCCCCAGCCACTCTGGATGGCTTCTAACAAAATATTACAAATACAATAAAATATACATGAGGATGACATGCAAAGGACTGGACTGCAAATATTTTGGCATTTTGAGTTCCTCGGTTTGTGCAGCCTTGCAAGCGGCATCTTGTGCCCCTCCTCCTCCTCCTTCTCCTGACCCCTTTACAAGCATCTTTGCAGGGGGGTCCAGTGGCCCTTTGAGCATCTTCTCTCCTACTGTGCTGAGTGGCAAAGTTGTTTTCCCTGCTTGTGTTTTCTCGGCCCCTCATACTTCAAAGCAGCCGAACTCTGCCTTTTCACTTTGAAGCTTAAGTGGGGATCTGATTCTTAAGGGAGCCTGGCAACGCATGAAATCGCTGTCAGCTCATCTCTGGCTTCTTAGAGAGCATCCTGTGCTCTTTGTCTCTGTTTTAGGTAGAAGATTATGCCGTCCTTTTGAGGAACTGGCAGGAAGGAAATTATCCAAGGATTCCTTTGGAGTCACAGCAGCAAGGAAAGCAAAGGCTCTTCTAGGCTGCATCAACAGAAGTCGAGTGTCCAGATCAAGGGAAATCATAGTCCCACACTATTCTGCCTTGGTCAGACCACACTTTAAACACTGTGTCCAGTTCTGGGCACCACAATTTAAGAAGGATGTTGACAAGCTGGAAAGTGTGCAGAGGAGGGCAATCAAGATGATCAAGGGTCTGGAAACTAAGCCTTATGAGGAGTGGTTGAAGGAGTTGGGTATGTTTAGCCTGGGAAAGAGGAGACTGAGAGGAGATAATGAGAGCCATCTTCAAATATATCAAGGGCTGTCACATGGAAGAGGGAACCAGCTTGTTTTCTCCTGCTCTGGAGGGCAGGACTCGAACCCATGGCTACAAGTTACAAGGAAGGAGATTCTAACTCAACATCCAGAAGAACTTTCTGACAGGTATCTGAAGAAGTGTACCTGTCAGAACTTTCTGACAGGTATCTGAAGAGGTATCTGAAGAAGTGTGCATGCACACGAAAGCTCATACCAAAATAAAAACTTAGTTGGTCTTTAAGGTGCTACTGAAGGAATTTTTTTATTTAACTTTCTGACAGTAAGAGCTGTTTGACAGTGGAACGGTCTCCCTCTGGAGGTTGTGGACTCTCCCTCCTTGGAGGTTTTTAAGCAGAGGTTGGATGGTCACCTGTCATGGGTGCTTCAGTTGAGATTCCTGCATTGCCGGGGGTTGAGCTGGATGACCCTTGGTGTCCCTCCCAATTCTATAATTTTATGTGTCTGTGAATTAGGCATTTGCCCCTGTCCAGGCATTCCCTTGGGGTAGGACCACCCCAAAGGACACCCACTCAGCAGCATGGATGTGGCCAAGAGGGGCAGGGAGGGGCAGTCCCCCCCAAAAAAACCCAATAAAAATACTGAGGCTCTGCTCTCCCCCCATGAAAGGGCTATCCCCCTAACAAAAAATCCTGGCTAAGCCCTTGCCCAGCAAATTCAGGTTTGGGGTCTCTTCCTGTTAGCCAGGAGCCCCCCCCCCAAATCAGAGCTGCAGTGGGATTCCCCCCCCTCTATGCTGTCTAGAAGTGACACTTTCACACCGACTTTGCATTCATTATCCAAAAGCAGCTGCAGAATTTGACGCCTGCAAAGGGATTTGACACTTTGTAGGGCATCTCTGCCCCCCCCCCCCGCTAGTGCTTGCTTGCAGGGCTCTGGTATGAGCATACAGAGTTTCCCAGCTCCTGAGCAGGATGCCCCCCCCCCCCCGTTTTGATAGGGGAAGCTGATCCACAGGCATAACTCCTTTGTCTGTGTCCCTTCTCCATCCTCTAAATTGAATAGGGAAACCTAGTCAATTCAGGTAGGTTGCTGTGTTGGTCTGAAGCAGTCAAAATAAATTAAAAAGTTAAATAATTGTCCAGTAGCACCTTTGCACACGAAAGCTTATACCCAGAACAATCTTAGTTGGTCTCTAAGGTGCTACTGGGCATTTTTTTAATTTATTGGGGCAGCCCATGTGCAGGTTGGCACAAGATTCATCCCCGAGTCCTGGCTGATAGGGGTGGGCCTCTGAAGGCCATTCTCCCTACCTTGCAACCGATCCCCTGGCCTAGAGACCCACTGTGATATTTTTAAACTCTGCCGGGGTTGGTTGAAAGCCCCCACCCCCCGGAACCCAGAATGCAGAGCAGGTAGGAAGTTTCTTGCCCCGTGAAGGCAGGGGGGTGCATTTCCTCACCTCCTGTTGAAGCAGGCAACGTAGAAACATAGCACTGCAGAATTGGGATCCAAGGGTCATCTAGTCCAACCCCCTGCAATGCAAGGACATGTGTGTGTGTTGGGGGGGTGCCTTCAGGTCAAAAGCCCCATTCTCTTTCCTGCATCCTAGGAGAGTCTGTGTGTTTCCTTTTCCTTCCCCCATTTCCCCATCTCCTCTAGAATGGAAAGCCATGTTTGGAATTGTACCTTTTTTTAACCCTCATGTTCAGTATTATTTCTCATGCCATCTGCCTCTAATCTGCCGGGAGAGTAAAAACAGACAAGTTTGCATATAGTTCTTGCTGGTGAGCCTGGGAGAACAGTCCCACAGGGAGGGATTTTCTTTTCATTCTCAGATTTGATGGAAGCAGTTTTCCATCTCTTGACTTAATTCACACACAAACACACACTACAACTGGTGCTGTGTCCCAAATGAGATTCTGGAAGAGACTGCCAGGGAAGAACTGTCTTAGGACACCCACCCACCCCAAAAATGCGCCCTCCCATCTATGTAATCATGCCAGTGGAAGAAATATCCTTAGTGCAACATAAAAGCTTTGTTTAAACTGTGATGCAAGGTGCCTGTCTGGCAGGTGAGAGTTAGGACTGATTATGGCTCCTAGCCAGGATGACTATTGCTCTGCCTCCAAAACTGGAGGCTCCGATGCTTCTGAATCCCAGTTGCTGGAAACCACAGGAGGGGAGAGAAACATAGAGTTGGAAGAGACCACAAGGGCCATCCAGTCCAACCCCCTGCCAAGCAGGAAACACCATCAAAGCATTCTTGACCTATGGCTGTCAAGCCTCTGCTTAAAGACCTCCAAAGAAGGAGACTCCACCACACTCCTTGGCAGCAAATTCCACTGTCAAACAGCTCTGACTGTCAGGAAGTTCTTCCTAATGTTTAGGTGGAATCTTCTTTCTTGTAGTTTGAATCCATTGCTCTGTGTCCGCTTCTCTGGAGCAGCAGAAAACAATCTTTCTCCCTCCTCTATATGACATCCTTTTATATATTTGAACATGGCTATCATATCACCCCTTAACCTTCTCTTCTCCAGGCTAAACATACCCAGCTCCCTAAGCCGTTCCTCATAAGGCATTGTTTCCAGGCCTTTGACCATTTTGGTTGCCCTCTTCTGGACACGTTCCAGCTTGTCAGTATCCTTCTTGAACTGTGGTGCCCAGAACTGGACACAGTACTCCAGGTGAGGTCTGACCAGAGCAGAATACAGTGGTACTATTACTTCCCTTGATCTAGATGCTATACTCCTATTGATGCAGCCCAGAATTGCATTGGCTTTTTTAGCTGCTGCATCACAGAGAGTGGTTCTTGTGTTTGAATCCTGCTTGTGGGTTCCCGTTTGGTGCATCTGGTCTGCCCTTGAGAGAACAGGGTGCTGGGCTAGATGCCCTCCCCCCCAGCCTGATCCAGAAGGCGCTTCCGTTCTCATGTTCATTTATTTTTATTTTTTATTTCATAAAATTTATACTCTTCTTGATTGCAGAGGGGGGAAACCCTCAAAGCAGTTTACGGAAAGATAAAATCAGGAAACAAATTGCAATGCACTGAAGCATACATGAAGAATACAAAAATAGATTAAAATTCGCACCAGCATTTTCTATGCGCCTGGGGCGGGCGCCGAAAAGAATGCAGTGAAGGTGCCCTCCTTGATATCATGAGGCAGGGAGTTCCAAAGTGTAGGTGCTGCCACACTAGCTTCTTGCACCCTGATGATGTTTAAACAAACATGGTTGGCCCCACTGTGTCTGCAACGAATCCTGGAAAATTTAAAATTAGCAGCAGAAAATAAGAAACTGCATTGCAGCTAGCCAAAGACAGCTGGCCTGACAGCCCCTCTCCACAGGGAAACGACAACTGTGTTCTCAGTTCTGTGCAGGGTGGAATCTCCTTGCCTCCACAGTCGGAGGCAGCGATGCTCCTGAGTGCCAGTTGCTGGAAACCACAGGAGGGGAGAGTTGCTCATGTGCTCGGATCCTGCTTGCTAGTTTCCAACAGGGATCTGGTCGGCCGCTGTGAGGACCGGCTGCCGGGCCAATAAATCCCTTCTGCTGAACCAATGATGCCTTGCCTCTATTTTCCCCCCTTTTCATCTTCTCCGCTATTTCATAAAAAAAAGAAAGAAATTCAAAGTGACAAAAATACATAAAGCAATACAGTCAAAACATATATTTAAACAGCTGAAAGCAGAAGTCAACGAACCATTGTGGAAGCGATTGTCTGAATGTGGAATTGGGGGGGGGGAATCAGCAGGTGCCTGAAAGTTAAAACAGAAGGTGTGACAGTAATAGTACCTCCAATTTGGGGGCAGTTTGTCTCTTAGTACCGGTTGCTGGAGATCAATAGCAATAGAGGGGCTGTTCCCTTCATGTCCTCTGTTAGAGCGGCCTTGGGTCCGATCCTGCAGCCCTCTCCCTGTTCTTTTTTTTTATGTTCTCCACTGTGCGTTACCCAGGAGACACCCATATGTCAACACGTAGCAGAGCTCTGTGTTCTTCTATCTTCTCCCTTGCAGGCTGGAGTTTGAAACTAAGCTCCTTAGGGATCAGTGACTGGGGGGCAGGAAAGCTTCAATCAGGTTCTTACCGGTATGCACCCTTTCCCCACCTTGAAAGTGGTGGGGGGGGGCGGGTCTCAAACCCCCAGATCTCCTCCAGGCGACTTAAATTTCACATTAGGGATTTGTGCAAATAAGGGGGAAGTTTTTGGCATTGCGTAATTTGCTTCCCAATCCAGATGTTTCTTCTACTGGATTTCTTAGCCCAGCCTACTGGAGGAGAAGGGGGAAGGAAGGAAGTTTATGAACATTGAAAGAATTCATTCATCCACTCGTTCATTTTTAGCAGTTATTAGTCATCTTTGGAGTCCTGAAAGCCACAAGAATGAGGAAGTCCCATAGCTCAGTGGGGCTGAGGGCCACCTTTGCACGCAGAACGTCTCAAGTTTAACCGCTGGAAGCATCTCCACGTAGGGCTGGGAAAGATTCATAGAATCATAGAGTGGGAAGGCATCCCTGGAGGTCATTCAGTTCAACCCTGCGCAGAGCTAAAGTCCAATCAGAGCTAAAGAATATCTGGCCGCGAGCATCCAACCTCGGCTTGAAAATCTCCAGGGAAGGGTCAGTGCAGGCAATCTTGAGCCGGAAAGATCAGCTTCATCTGCTCCTCAGAATGATCTTAGAGCAGGGGTCAGCAAACTTTTTCAGCAGGGGGCCGGTCCACTGTCCCTCAGACCTTGAGGGGGGCCAGACTATATTTTGGGGAAAAAATAATGAATGAATTCCTATGCCCCACAAATAAGCCAGAGATGCGTTTTAAATAAAAGGGCACATTCTACGCATGTAAAAACATGCTGATTCCCAGACCGTCCGCGGGCCGGATTTAGAAGGCGATTGGGCCGGATCCGGCCCCCAGGCCTTAGTTTACCTGCCCATGTCTTAGAGCATAACTATAGCATTCATACTTTGCTTCGCCTCCGTTTGTGCAATGCTTTGCCTCCCTCATCTCAGTTTATTCCGCATCCTGGTGCATAATCAATTGCACACCATCTAATTGGAGGGGAAACTTTTTTTTACGAGCAGAAGGGATTTAATTAAACGTGAAATGCATATCTTTGGAGAATGCATGTAAATTATGGGTGTTACGCCTTGGTGTGTAATATTAAGTGGTGTGACAGTCGGAATGGCATGTTTCCGTCAGAGGAAAAGAAAAATAGGAACGAGCTGAAATTATGTATATGGGTTACGCAATAGGTGACATCAGATATGGGGCTTTGCTAGTCTTCGGAGCTGGCAGAGCGCTGTGCTTTTGTTTCCACAGTTTGATTTCAAACTGCAATGGCAAAAACAGGTCGCCTGCCTGCTTTGTGGTGCCAGATGATTGACAGGTACGGAACTCCATCTGCCTGTCAAACTTGGCCAATGCTGGGCGTGGGAGGACCATCCGCTGGACCCAGATCTTCACCTCTGGTATAGCTACTGTGTGCAAAAAGAATGATCGTAGATGATAGCTTAAGAATCAGAGAATTGTAGAGCTGGAAGGGACCCCACGGGGTCATCTAGCCCAGCCCCCTTGCATTGCAGGAATCATAGGGAAAGAGCTCCTGACAGAGGACCATCCAACCTCCAAGGAAGGAGAGTCCACCATCTTCTGAGGAAGTCCATTCCACTCACAAACAGCTCTAACTGTCAGAAGGTTATTCCTGATATTGAGTCGGAATCTCCTTTCTTGCAACTTGAATCCATTGGTTTGGACCCTTGCTCCCTCTTCCATGGGGCAGTCCATTAGGTATTTTAAGGTGGCTATCATATCAGCCTTCCAGTCTTCTCTTCTCCAGGCTAAACATACCCAGTTCCTTCACCCATTCCTCACAGGGCTTGGTTTCCAGACCCCTGAACATCTCGGCACGTTTTCCAACTTGTCTATTTCCTCCTTAAATGGTGGCGCCCAGAACTGGACACAGGACAGAAAAATGATTTCTGTGGGGGAACCTCAGGCCCCACATACCCCTGAACGTACTCTATGGTCCCCACTCCATCATAGAGAGCCCACCATTGGCATTGCTGGTAGATACCTGCATGCCCACCTGAGCCCTACTGAATTGGGGGGGGGGGTCCTGCATCTTTTGATCCAAAGGAGGGTTTGCATCTGAGGCCAACAGTTGATCTTTTTTTGCCGCTAGTTCCCTGAAGCTTCAGCTAGAGGCGTGTCTGGTGGATGGCGAGGAACTGTTGACAGTTTAAAGTAGAAATGAACGCAGAAAATTGAGGGCCATAAATGTTTAAAAGCCTCCGCAGAGCACACAGACAGCAGGATAGAAAATGACTAAGTTGAAATGACTAAGTTTAAAAGCACCAAAATGCGACACTGGGATGCCCCAGTGACTGGGAGGTCCTTGTCTCCTACGAGATGGTGAAGGAGTTCTGGTACCTGTCTCTTGGGAATAGAATAGGTGGTACAATAATAGAATATGATCATGGAATTGTAGAGCTGGAAGGGACCATGAGGGTCATCTAGTTCAACCCCCTGTAAGGCAGGAATCTTTTGGCCCAACATGGGGCTCCAACCCACGGCCCTGGAAGAGCCTTGTGCTCTACCAGTTCAGCTATCCCAGAAGTGAACTGTGGAGTATGTGGAAGTGGTGACAAGGAATAGTAGGACTGGCCCAGTGTCAGGCCCCTGTGAACCTCCTGGTGTTGCTAAACTCCAGCTCCCAGGCAGTATTGCCCAATGGTCAGGGCTGATGGCAGCTGGAGTCTAAATAAATATCCAGAGGGCCATCCCTGCCCTGGGGTCAAATGCAGAGTTTTGTCAGGCAACCGAGAGGTTCAGGAAAGGGCAACCAACAATGATCAAGGGGATGGAGCAACAATATGAAGAAAGCTTGGGACTTTTTTAGAGAGCAGGCAAGGAAGAGGCAAACTGATAGAAGTTTGCAAAATTATGCATGGCCGGGTGAAAGTGGGAAGGGTGAAGATTTTCTCCCTAACACTAGAACTCGTGAAAGGTGAATGTTGGAAGATTAAGGACAGATAAAAGAAGGGACTTCTTACTTAAACTGTGAAACTCGCTGCCACAGGAGGCAGTTATGGCCACCAATGATCCAACGATCAGGGATGGTGTTAGCTGGAGCCCAATAAATATCCTGCTCTGGGGTGAAAAGTAGAGTTTGGCCAGGCAGCCTCCTGACATTTTGCACACGCTCCTTTGTCAGTATCTGAAGAAGTGTGCATGCACACGAAAGCTCATACCAATGACAAACTTAGTTGGTCTCTAAAGTGCTAATGGAAGGATTTTTTTCCTTTGTCTGTGTTTATGATGTTTATTGATGCTGAAAAAGCCTTTGATAACGTCTCATGGTCCTTCATACTGAAGGTCCTAGAGGAGATGAACTTTGGAACGACATTTATAAGAGGAATAGAAACTATTTACTGTAGGCAAAAAACAAGGTTGATTATTAATAATACCATTACTGAAGAATGCAATGTTATGAAAGGAACAGGGCTGAGCTGTCCTCTTTCTCCACTATTATTTATATTAGTGTTAGAAGTCCTGATGTGTAATATAAGAGCAGGTGAAAATATCAGAGGAGTAAAGGAAGGCAATAAGGAATTTAAATTGAAAGCATTTGCAGATGGTTTAGTAATTACGGTAGAAGACCCAAATGTTTTGAACTACAGCTCCCATCAGCCACAGAGATGGCCATCCCCAACATCTGGAGGGCACCAGTCTTTCTTAGGGACTAGAAACTTCACACGGAGGAAGTTGAGAATGCACAGGTTCCTGGGCTCAGCTGCCGGAGGGCAGTCTGCGTGCCCCAACCTTACCTAATCCTCTTGGTGTGTTTTCTTCCCTCCTTACCCTCTGCCAGTTGTCACGGATGAGACCCTGAGCTTCATCCAAAGGAGCCGCCGGCTGCTGGTGGTGCTGAGCCCCAACTATGTCCTCCAGGGGACGCAAGCTCTGCTGGAGCTGAAAGCGGGCCTGGAGAACATGGCAGCCAGGGGCTCCATCAAGGTGATCCTTGTCCAATACCAGGCCATCAAGAAGAGCAAAGTGAAAGAGCTCAGGCGGGCAAAGGCCGCCCTCACCGTCATCAAGTGGCAGGGGGAGAAGTCCAGCTACCCTCAGGGAAGGTTCTGGAAGCAGCTGCTGGTGGAGATGCCCGTCAAGAGCGGCTGGACCAAGAGCTCCGGGCAGGAGCAGGACTCTGCCCAGCCTCCTCTGGGAAATGTCTGAGGACAAGGGGAGGTGGAGCACCCACCGCTGGGGTGGAGGAGAGGCGTAGCTGGAGAGCAAGGGTTTCTGGGGATGGAGGGCGCCCTCTCTCAAATCCCAAGGGCCCAGCTGCCTCTCCCCTCCAGCGCCTGACCTCGGCTCACCTCGCCCGCCTCTGTTTCCCTTCAGATGCCAGCCGTTTTCTCCTGCTTGTTGGTGAGCCCACCCACAAAGGCCAAATTGTTTTGATATGGGAACGAGTCAGTATCCTTCCAAGAGATGGGGGAGCAATGAGGTCTTGCCCACCTGCACCACCACCCAGTTTGGCGCAAGAGATCTCAAGGGCCTCTGAAGGCCATTTTTCCTACCTTGCGACCGATCCCTTGGCCTAGAGACCCACTGTGATATTTTTAAACTCTGTCAGGACTGGTTGAAAGCCCCCACCCCCCGGAACCCAGAATGCAGAGCAGGTAGGAAGTTTCTTGCCCCGTGAAGGCAGGGGGGTGCATTTCCTCACCTACCCGCCCTCCTGTTGAAGCAGGCAATGTTGAATCATAGAACTGCAGAATTGGGCCCCAAGGGTCATCTAGTCCAACCCCCTGCAATGCAAGGACGTGGGGGGTGTTGCCTTCAGGTCAAAAGCCCCGTTCTCTTTCCTGCATCCTAGGAGAGTCTGTATGTTTCCTTTTCCTTCCACCATTTCCCATCAGCCTCCCTTTGCTCCCATCTCCTCTAGAACAGAAAACCATGTTTGGAATTTTACCTTTTTTTAATTTTAACTCCCATTTTCAGTATTATTTCTCATGCCATCTGCCTCTAATCTGCCGGGAGAGTAAAACAGACAAGTTTACATATAGTTCTTGCTGGTGAGCCTGGGAGAACAGCCCCACAGTGTGGGATTTTCTTTTCGTTCTCAGATTTGATGGAAGCAGTTTTCCATCTCTCAACTTAATTCACACACACAAACACACACACACACACACACACACACACACACACACACACACACACACAGAAACCACGCTGCAACTGGCTGTAGGATTCCAAAGCCCGTTTGCACAGCTCCGAGATCTCCATCCCTGAACTCACTCCGACCGCAGGTTGTATGTTCGGTGGCTGACATCAGCGAGCCAAAGAAGTACCATGTGTGATCCTTAACCACAGAGACACAGAGCGACATCTCAGGGTTCCTGATTCCGTTCTCACATCTCAGGATCTGTGGCCAACTTGCAAGCTTCTGTGGTGGACTCAGAACATCCCAGAGCAAAACCATTTCTAGCATCTGCATGATAAAAGATAGGTTGAGCATGTTGTGGCTGAAACACCCAAATGGCATTTGACCTCTGGGCTGTTGTTTTCAGGATACGTGTTCTTAAACTTCATGATGGAGCAAAGATTTAAACTTGGTGCACAGAATCTAAACCCATTACATGCACCTGTCCTGGACCATGCATCTTCTGAGGTGGGTGTTATAATGAACGAATCCGCTCTTCCAAGCACCCTTGCAGTTAAGCACTAGCCTGCACACCATAGGCAACTAGGGCTTCCACACAGGCAAGCAAGTGGGCTGGCAGAGATAGGGTAGAGTCCTCCAGAGCTCTCTTCCTTTTGCCTGTTGGAGGAGAGAAGCCCTGCCCAATAAAGAACTTTGATAGTACTCATGGAGTTGGAAGGGGCCCCCCAATGGTCATTTAGTCCAACCCGCTGCAATGCATACCTATCCCAAAGCAGCTGGAGGGCAAAATAAGATTGGCAAAGGCCAATACAGAAGTTGCAGTCGAGAATTCATCCATTCATCTCCTTTTGTTGCCATTTTTGTTAACACAATGCCCGTTTCCCCACCTCCCTTTCCTTATATCATTTGCTTTGAAAAGTGACCTTGTTTTAATTTTGTTGCGTTCAGTTTGCATTGAAATAAAGCGCTTATTTTGAGTAGTTTTCCTTATTGTGCTTCAGTTCATTCTCCATGTCTCCTGTGTGTGTGTCTGCTCCTTCCTCCTCCACAACCCCAACTCCTCCTTCTCCCCATTCGGCCTTCAAGAGAGGGGGCTGCCATTAGCCAGGTCTCAGAAGTTCCTTGGCAGGAGTCTTGTCACAAAGAATAGGAGCTTTGTCAGGTCGCACCACCCTGGGCTCAGATGGGACTGATGGGTCCAGGAGGCAATAAAATGCACCTTCACAACCCTTCCCCAAGGAAGCTGATACATTGGGTGGTCTTCAGCCAAGACTCGCTTCAAGGTGGCCCATTGAAATAAATCAGCATTTCTCAGTTAGGTCCATTCATCCCAATGAGTCTACTCTGAGTAAGGCCTCATGCCACCCACTAGGAATATAGTAAGATGCCTTGCAGTGGGCTGTCTTATTTGGCAATCACTCATAGCTGAATAAGATTCCACGAACACGGTTTTAACAGTGAGCTAATAATAATAATAATAATAATAATAATAATAATAATAATAATAATAATATGATAATGATGGTGATGGTGATTTATTATTTATATCCCATCTGGCTGGGTTTCCCCAGCAACTCTGGGTGGCTCTCAAAAGAATATTAAACAGAATAAAACATCAAACATTAAAAACTTCCCTAAGCGACTATGGAGGCCAATTCTGGATCCACAAGTCCTTCCACATTGGTTTCCGGGCAGGAGTTGATTACGGTGAGGGTTTGCCAAGCGTGCCTTCCTCTTCGCATGTTTCTCCCTTGTGTCCTGAGTTCGAGCGTCTTCAAAGCCCATGACACCTTTGGTAAAGGCTGTTCTCCAATTGGAGCACTCGCAGGCCAGCGTTTCCCAGTTGTCAGTGCTTATACTACATTTTAAAAAATTTGCCTGGAGGGAGTCTTTAAACCTCTTTTGTTGACCACTAGCATTACGCTTTCCATTTTTAAGTTTGGAATAGAGTACAGTGGTACCTCTACTTACGAATTTAATGCGTTCCGAACACACATTTGTAAGTCGAAAAAAATTGCAAGTCGAATCCCATAGGAATGCATTGGGAGAAAAAATTCGTAAGTCGAAGCAACCCTATCTAAAAATTCGTAAGTAGAAAAAATCCTACCTCAACCGCATCCAAGATGGCGGACGGAGCTCCATTTGTAAGTAGAAAAATTTGTAAGTAGAGTTATTTGTAAGTAGAGGTACCACTGTAGTTGCTTTGGAAGACGATCATCAGGCATCCGCACAACATGACCAGTCCAACGAAGTTGATGTTGAAGAATCATTGCTTCAACACTGGTGATCTTCGCTTCTTCCAGTACACTGATATTAGTTCGCCAGTCTTCCCAAGTGATGTGTAAAAATTTTCAGAGGCACCGTTGATGTGGGTTGTAGCCAATGCTACTTCCATGAAGAGCAAACCCGCTGTAGTTAATAGGCATGACTAGCTTCTATCCATTGATTTCAGTGAGTCTTCTCTTTGTGCAAGGCTAGTGCTCTCCTTCAAGCCCCTCTGGAGCAGCCCTGGTGTTGTATACAATGAGGCAGCTGCCAAAGGGGACAGAGACAAGGTGTCAGAGGACAGAGCACTGGGTGCCGCTTGCCTGGTCCTTGCCCCCCCCCTCCCAAGATAGCCTTCTGCTCTCAGAGGGCGGTGGAATCCAATGTCTTTATTCAGACCAGGTCTCTCCATGGTTTTATTTCATTATACATGATAAAGCTTTCTTTAGCCATCTCACCCCTTGCTTTTTCCTGCAAGACCAATTGCAGTCGTTAACAGTCGTCAACAGGTTTACCACTCCTATCAGCCAATCACCCATTCCCACCACCCTTCTGAGTAATACCCCTCCCCACCCTCTGACTATACA